>NW_027492634.1:0-400020 GCF_021521415.1 Bidens hawaiensis
AAAATGCCACCCCAATAATATTAATACATAGGCGATATGGTGCTGCGTGTTACATTATTATTGGTGGAAAAAAAGTCTGATACTTCATGGCTAAATAAGTTGTAACACACTTAGAAAATAGTTAGTTTGGTGATTTTGTCACAATATGATATCCGCATGGGTAGTTGCTAAATTTGTCGCCTTATAATTATAATACTTGTGTAGAGACGTCGAGATAGGATTAATGAAAAGATGAAGGCCTTGCAAGATCTAATACCACGATGTAATAAGGTCGGTAGCACACATGCCCTAATTTTCAAGTAATATACGAAGCACGTGTTCATGATTTGTCACCCTCTTAAACATCAAAATTATTTGTATTTTAGTCTGACAAAGCTTCAATGCTGGATGAAGCAATCGAATACTTGAAATCACTTCAAATGCAAGTTCAGGTATGTAACTAAAACTCGAATAATCAAATGTTTTATTATCTAATTATATATATAGGCCCACAACTTAATACTTGTGTTTTTGCAGATGATGTCCATGGGATGCAATATGGTACCGATGATGTTCCCGGGTGTCCAGCAATATATGCCCCCAATGGCTATGGGTATGGGTATGGGAATGAGGATGAATGGTGCTATGGTTCCATACCCTGCCATGCTTCCCGGTTCGTTACCGCCCAATCCTGCTGCAGCCGCAGCTCATCTCGGTCAACGGTTTCCAGTTCCAGGATTTAACATGCCACCGGTTAACATTGCGGGTCCTGCACCTAGTCAAGGAGCTAGCATGCCAGATCCAATGATGAATCCCTTGACTCTAAATAGTCAAAGTCTAAATCAACCACGAGCTCGTAGTTTTGCGGATCCATTTCAACATTACATTGGTCTCCATCCGACACAATTACCGCTTCCTCAGGTATTATATTTTGTCTGATTATATATTCATAACTCAGAGCTGACACTGGTTGTTTTTTGGCAGAGTCAAGGAGGTGTGCCCCCAGTTGGAACTAAACCGGGCAGCTGCAAAGATGCTACCAACACCAATCATCATCGAACCGGTAAACCTAAATCCTAATTTACATGTCAATATAGTTGTAAACTGTGCCTTTAAAGGAGACGAGCTGGATTAAGCTAGGTCGGGCTCCGGCCAGAACTTAAATGAGCCAGCTCAGCTTTGCTAGATTATTTTAACGAGCTGAAATGTTGAGTTCGAGCTCGGCTCGTTAAAAGCTTGAGACAGCTCGTGGCTCGACCAACCGACTAATTAATTTTGTTTAGTTTTTTGATATTAATGTGTAAAAAAATAATTTTTTAACATACACACATTACAAAATTATTAAACAAGAGATTTATAACATTATAGTAAACTAACTGAATGTTCAGTGAACCTTGTGTACGTTTTTCTATTAAACGAGTGAAAATGAACAAGAATTTATGTTCATTTAGTTAAGTAAACGAACATGAACAAGCTTCTGGTTTATTTTCTATTACCTAGACTATTAAGCATGAACAAACACTTAATAAATTGTATTTTCTTTTTTTCAGGTTGATGATTCTTTGAAGGTTGTTTAGAAAACAGGCTTCACAGCCGACTAAATTTTGTAGCCTAAGAAAGACTTGAGGATCAAAAGATTGTTGACTATATATCAACAAAACCGGCTGGGTTTACTCATGTAAATAGTTATATATAGCGTTATTTGATTCTATTTTTATCGTTACAAGATATATTTAATTATAAAAGTAGAATTGGTCGCTAACCAATATGCATGTTGTTTGGTCGTTTCTTTCTCATCTTCTTATAAAGGAGTCAAGCGATTGTCTGACTCCTTTATATAATTTGTTAATCATTTTTATTATGTTGTTTGGTTTTTAAATATATATAGTATGTTTCCTTGAAAACTTCTCATGTTATGCAATGTTTACATAAGCGAACACTGGACCGGTCGGGTCGGATTTAGGAAGGAGACGACATCATAAACAATTTTACGAAATATTTACAATTTTGTGTACTTTATGTTTTGAAGTAGATTTTCAGATTTAAGAGAATATGAACGTTGAAATAAATAAAATCTATGTTTTAGTGTAGATTTGTAGTCTTAGTAAAATACGAACGCTTAAATACTTAAAATATGAAGCAAAAAAATTTAAAATTATGAACAAGTAAATGATATCTTAAAAGAAGAAAAGTTAAAAATAATAATAGAAACCGGTCATTCCGGTCTAGTCGTGACAACAATGTTATTTTGGATTGAAGAAATTATATATATCGAAAAAAAAAAAGAGTATTGATAGATCATAGATGTAAGAGTTAATGATGTATCAGTGAGTTGTTACAGTTATATATAATTAAAGAGCAGAATTGACTTGTTAAAACAAGTTGATTGAGAGCTATATGTGATTTAGATATTTGTGAGAATGGAAAATCAAATTAATATCCTTTTATAAATATGTCGTTGATGTGGGTGTTGCAATAATTGTAAATGTTACCTTTTTGTAGTTAAATTCCTAGTTTGTGGCAGGAATGGCATGTGCTTCACTTTTTATGGGAATTTTGACCATTGTGGTCTTGTGTCAATTCGGGTAATTAGATAGTCTTTATAGCTTTTATGAAAAATTTAATATAAGTGACTCATGACTATGTTCCTTTTATTTGTAACTATTGCCTTATTTTTTCAAAAACCCTTTAATTAAATCCTAAGTATATATGATAAGAATTAGAATGGTCCATTTCTTTAAAAGCTTCATATTTCTCTCAATCCCATGCATCATTTTGTTAAACTTTACTTCTATTTTATGGATTTTAAGTTTATCTAGAGCTTCATCTTTAGTATGCAACCAGTATACATGAAAATCTCTAGAACAATCAATCAATCAATCAATCAATCATACCCAGTAAAATCCCACCGACAGCAAAGCTATAAGTAGGGTCTGGGAAGGGTGGGATGTAGGCACACCGTACCTCTATCCAAAGGAATAAAGAGGTGGCTTCCAGAGAGACCCTCGGCTCTAAGTACATGTGTATGAAGCAAAATAAAGGAAATCAAAGTTTAACAGCTATCTAAAAACTACTGCTAATTATAATAATATTAATAATAAGATCACAGTTTAACAGCTATATAAAAACTAATAATAATTATAATAATAATAATAATATATGTAAGGGAAATACCATTATGGTATGTGACCTAAATAAGTTAAGTCTAAGCCCTAAGGTATTCAATTCTCTCTAAAAATCCTTAACTTTAATTCTACTTCTCCACGAATTCCTATCCTCAACCATGTCCTCGGAGAGGTTTAGGTCTATCAAATCATGCCTAATCCTCTCATCCCAAGTCAATTTCGGTCGTCCTCTACCCCTCCTCCCCTCTATAGTAATGTTGTCTACGGATCTAACAGGATTCGTCGTCAGTCTTCTCTTTACATGTCCAAACCATCTCAATCTCCACTCTCTTATCTTGTCTGCTATGTTCGCCACCCCTAATCTCTCGCGAAACACAACGTTTCTTATTCGGTCTAGCCTTGTGTGCCCACACATCCAACGTAGCATTCTCATTTCTGCTACCTCCATCTTCCGCACTTGTGCCTTCTTGATGGCCCAACAATCTGTTCCATATAGCATTGCAGGTCTAACTGCCACCCTATAGAATTTTCCCTTTAGTTTAGTCGGGAAACTCTTGTCGCACAATATACCTGTGGCTGCTTTCCATCTACACCATCCTACCTGAACTCGGTGGGTCACATCACTGTCTAATTCCCCATCGCTCTGTACAAAAGATCCTAAATACTTGAACTTCGTTACCTGCGGGACCACCTGCCCTTCAATTGTGATCTGTGCGTCTTCATTGTCGTTTATCCCACCAAAATCACAGTGGAGGTACTCCGTCTTAGATCGGCTAATCTTTAAACCTTTTGTCTCTAAGGTTGTTCGCCACTCCTCAAGCCTCATGTTTAGATCTTGTTTTTTCTCAGCAAGTAACACAATATCGTCTGCGAACATCATGCACCACGGGAGAGTCCCCTGAATCGACTTTGACAGCTCATCCAAGACTACTGCAAAGAGAAACGGGCTCAACGCTGACCCCTGGTGAAGACCTACCTCTACAGGAAAGAAATCAGTATCCCCCACTGGCGCACGGACACTTGTTTCACTCCTGGTATACATATCCATAATTATCTCTATGTATTTCCTGGGCACTCTTCTACCCTCCAAGCACTCCCAGAGCACCTGTCGTGGCACACTGTCGTAGGCCTTTTCTAGGTCAATAAACACCATATGTAGATCACGCTTCTTCTCCCTATACTTTTCCATTAATCTTCTTAAAAGGTGTATTGCCTCTGTGGTGGAACGCCCCGGCATGAAGCCAAATTGGTTGACCGTAACCTGAGTTTCTCGTCTAAGTCTAACCTCAATCACTCTTTCCCATAGCTTCATAGTATGACTTAGTAGTTTGATTCCTCGGTAGTTACCACAACATTGGGCGTCTCCTTTGTTCTTATAGATAGGAACTACAACGCTGCTCCTCCACTGGTCTGGCATCTTACCTGATTTAAGAATACTATTGAACAGAGTAGTTAACCACATGACTCCTTCCTCCCCCAGACACTTCCACACCTCGATGGGTATGTTGTCTGGGCCAACCGCCTTAGACCTTCCCATCCCCCTCAGTGCATCCTTCACCTCTTCTCGTGTGATCCGTCGGCAGTAGCAGTTATTCGATTGTTGTCGTTGAAAGTTTGTGTTGTCATGTTCTTCTTGGTAAGCTCTCCCATTGTTAAAAAGATTGTGGAAGTAGGTTTGCCATCTTAGCTTGATGTCCTGCTCCTTGACCAGTACATGCCCATCTGTATCCTTTATGAACCTCACCGGTCCTAGATCTTGCCTTCTACGCTCCCTGGCTTTGGCAATCTTAAACATAGCTTGTTCCCCCTCTTTTGTTTGTAGACTTTCATACATCCGTTTAAAGGCCCCCTTCTTTGCTTCCGCCACTGCCTTCTTCGCCTCTATCTTGGCCGTTTTGTAGTTGTCCCTCAATTCCACTCGCTCCTCCTCATTCGTGCACCTCATTAGCTCCCTAAAACATCCTTGTTTGTCCCTTATCTTGTCTTGCACTGCGTCATTCCACCACCAAGACTCCTTATGCCCACTTGCCTTTCCTGTTGTGACCCCGAGAGTCTCCTTTGCTACTTGGATGATCTTTGTCTCCATAGCTTCCCATATATGAGTTGAGTCCCCATTTAGTCGAGCCCGCGTATGCAGTATGAGTTTATCCTTAAACAGTAGGAGATTTTCGTCATTCAAATTTCCCCATCGAATTCTCGGTGTACCTTTCTTCTCTCGAACAGTCAGTTTATTTCTGAAGGCTATATCTGTCACTAGTAGTCGATGTTGACAGATATAGCCTTCAGAAATAAACTGACTGTTCGAGAGAAGAAAGGTACACCGAGAATTCGATGGGGAAATTTGAAGGACGAAAATCTCCTACTGTTTAAGGATAAACTCATACTTCTTTTCCCCTACACACGGAAATTAATCGCATAATTACTACGTTTCATAATGTAAGTGTCTAAAATGTGTGCGTATCAAAGATATGATTTAGTAATGCTAGTGCTAGGCTGCTAGCTATATATACGATCTCATTACTAAGCATATCATTGATATTTAGTAAACATGCTACATAAATATCCAAATGCAACAAAAGAACTATGCATTGACAAGATATCCTTGTCAAGTCCATCACTTGTTTTTGCAGACAACGCCAGAAACAAGATTATTTTAAATTCGTACACGATAAAATATTCTCCAAGTTAAAAAGAAAAGAAAAAAAATCCTTCATAAGTATATTGAAGCTTCAAGTTTCCTTGTCAAAGGATGAGTTCTGTTAACATGTTTCAATGCGAAGCATTCTATTCGTCCAAAAGACATAATCAATGACAATTCTTGTACATGTGTTATTATCTAAAAATTGACTTTGTTGCATATTCTATAGTCCTTGGATCCTTGATTCCTTAAGCATAACCATTTGTTCAAGCTTTATTTTTTCTTCTATCAACTTGACAATATTCTTAAAATATCTAGGTTTACCTCACTTCCAACAAGCCAATTTTGATTTCTTGTTTGGTTCCTTGTGTGTTTTCTTAAACTTCTTTAAACCCTTGAATTCAGTGTATGTATTTGTTTGCCTGCCTTCTTCAACCATATTCACACAAGAGGGTCCACCAATATCTTTATCCTTGGTTTTGTTAACTTGATCAGCCCTTAAAGCTTAAGGACTCCTCAATTTTAAAGTGGTTGCCAAGTTAAACCAATGATTGTTCTTTTTATACTTCAACGTACATGTGCTTAAAATCTTTTCAACAAGAGATAGGTGGTTCATCGATAACACTCGACACGAAGATACATCATTCCATCTTTGTGTTACGTTAAGTAAACTGCCCCTTGTTATGTGGCATATCGTTATATTGTTCGATTAGTGACGATCACAACCCTCAGGTTGCCCATTTTGTAATTACTAAATTATTTATCAAGAATTTCTTACTAAAGGCATTCTTGGTCATATATTTTGTAACATCACGGAAAATATCGAGCCAAAAATGCCAAAATCCAAAGTCAAGGGACCAATTCTACCAATTTCCAAACTCCAAGGGCTAAAATAAAAAATATGTTTTCCTGACCCATCGCGATACGCGATGGATCAGAAGAGACCTCCATCGCGATACGCGATGGATCAGAAGAGACCCATCGCGACACGATGTGACACGTGTGCCACATGGCATACGGTGGCACCGTCTGCCGCCACGTGGCGCGACACCTACCACGTGTCAGGTCTACCCTCTGACTCAGCAAGCCTACATCGCGCTACGCGATGGGCTTGCCAAAGGACCCATCGCGTAGCGCGATGAGGTCCAAAATCAGCTCTATAAATAGCAGCCTCGGGTCTTCTCATTTTCACACCCAAATCTCACATACCACTCTCTCTAACCTCTCTCTACACATTGGGAAGCGTGCCCTCGAACCACCTCGAAATCCGTGCCCCGATTCCTCGTTTTCCGTGTCCAATACATCGATATCCCTACCACTCCACAACAATATTCCGAACATGAAGGTGGCGCCGTTTCGAAGTCCCAAGGATCATCTCGAAGTGCGTGTCGTGAAAGAGTTGGCGTCTTGATAAGCGTGCCAAAAAGAAGGTGTTGATCAAGAAAAGGAAAATGGAATCGAAGTGCTACTCGAGTGTGTAGGGTGTATTAAGCCAAGAAAAGGTAGGCATAATGCCCGAATAAAATAATAATAAAATATTGAAAAGGCTTAATACCATAAGTCGAGGTTATACTCGATGCCTCGATAAACAAAGAAATAAATTACAAAGAAAATGAAGGAAAAGAAAAGTAAGATATATATTTGAATATATATATATATATATATATATATATATATGAATGATTATTCTTTGTTATAAAATATATTATTTAAGTTTAATGAGTATTCTTAAATAATAAATAAAAGAAATACGTTTCTTATAGAAGAAGAAACGTAGGGTTTAATGAATAAACTAAAGGTTTATAAACATTACTTTTCAACTAAAGGTTTTAAAGTAAAAGAAAATATGAACTAAAGGTTCATCGAGGTAATAAGACTAAAGGTCTTAAGCCGGATTGTATATCCGACTAATAAAGGTTATACTCGTACTATAGGTGCGAGATAGCAAGGAAAGACTCATGGACGGTGTTGGAAGCCGATCCCATTGAAAAGGTGAACACACCCCACTTTTATAAACTTGTTTTCAAACAATCAAACGTGTTATGTGTAAAACTTTACATGAGGCTACGTGTCTCTAAAAACATTGTAAATAAGAGTATAAGCCTAGCCCTCAGGCTGTGGTATATGTTTGTCTGGATCCTTACATATGTGGAATGCGGTGGGCACATTGCACCACGCCTGGTCACGACCTCCAGCCACGATGGGCCGAACCAAAGTATGTTCAAGTGAGAATGACATTGTTTATATTTATGGTACCTAAGTACGTCGAAACGCTGCGGTGTTTTGCTGAAGTGACCTAGTGTAGAGACTTGAGTTTATAATGATTGTTTAACTTGATTATTCCTAAGCCAAGATGGGCCGAGACTTACGTGGTCTCGAGGGGTGATTAAGTAAAGAAAATATTTTAGCGTAAGCATATTCACCAGCATTCGTTGCTGACGTATTTTATAACATTTTGCAGGTAACCAAGAAGAGAGCTTGACGGACGAAGGGCTCAAGAATCCGATGGCTCGGATAATTTTGTTTGAATATTAAAATATGATGTTTTTGTAAAACATATAAACAAGTAAATACCAAACGAGACTTTCGTCTCGTCTTTTTGTAATGTAAATATTAATAAGTTTGATCCTTATGTTTTATAAAAGTCTTCCGCTATAACCCGCTACTCTGATTTATTTACAAACATGGTACCAACTATTGATCACACTCCTAGACCTAAGATGGAGTGGTGACATATTTCGATTCAAGTGAGTCCCATAGTTCTTTGGTTGATTCAGTAGCTTGATAAGCACAAAAAGGGAGTCTTACCCTTTAAGATGTGACTAGGACAATATCCCAAACTTTCCTATCATGTCTCCAACATAATCACCCGTCTTCATGTTTCATGAAATAATGTAATCTTTGTAAGATTTAAAGTCTGTAATTGCATGGATAACTCTCTGAACCATCTAAATCACCATAAGATTAACTATTTCAATAATAATTGAGTTCTTAATTGGGTGTTTTATAAACAAAACAATGCTTAATGAAAGTGACGTTAAATAAGTTAAAACAGTTGATCTTTATTTGATTCCTATCGACTTAGTTACTGCTAGTGATCATAAAAATTGGAACTAGTTTGATAACAATAGTAGACTGTTTTAGTAAATTAAGACAGGTCATTACAGATTTCATTAGTAAAGCATATAAAATAGTGTCAAAAGGTTTTATAAAATGAGATGACATACTGATATATTATGATATAACTTGTGTAATACACGGGTGGTTAAAAAAATGCAACAAATAAAATAAATTTAATGATATACATAATAACATACCCTATAGTTTTTTAAGATATAAAAATGATAAATAGAATTATATAATTTATTAATATTTAAAAACCTCATTTAATACAACATTTAAAATTATATTTATAATTTTATTAGTAATTATATACATTGTGGTAGTATTTATAGTTGATGGGTTAACGTACAATAATGGTTTATCGAACATTACGTACGCGACCTTTCAGACCGTTAGATTAAAAAACACGTGGTGGCAATTTCGTAAATAACCCAGCAATAGTTCGCGTCTTCGCGATCAAAATTCGTCGATTACAAATCGACTCTGATCCAAATTCGGAACTCGTCGCTCAATCTAATTCAATTGATAAACTCTAATCATAGCTTAAAGTATGAAATCTCTAAAGTCATAAACCAAATCAAAATCGAGCGTCGTTGAACATCAAGAAATCTTCAAATTTGATCAAAAAAATGATGATCTAATCAATCGAATTGATGTGTAGAAGTATTTAGATTCATCAATCGATTATGGAATTGCATAAATAATGCACTCAATCGAGCTCTGATTATGGTTCAAAATATTACGTTTAAACGTTCTGAAACAAAACTGAAGACCTTTAAACGTTCTAATACGTTTAAAGAAGTTCTGACAAAAAAACATCTTTAAACGTTCTAATACTTTCAAAGAAGTTCTGACCAAAAAAGAACATCTTTAAACTCTTTAAACGTTCTAATACGTTCAAAGATGTTCAGAATTTCTAAACTAACAAAAAAGTCCATAAACACTTGACGTTCAGAAGTTCATATCTAAATTAAACACCTGTAACATGAAATTGAAGACTAAAAACACTTCATATAATCTCGTAATCATCAAACAATTATCAATCGACCGTCAATTTGATCATCGATTCAATCATATGGACAAAATATGAAACGTCTGCAACTAAGTTTCTGCAAGTGTTTGCAAATGACGCCGCTGACGATGGTTGAATTGATGCAACGATTAATTAGGATGGAAACAATTTGAAATAATTACCACCACGTGTTTTTTGAAATCTAGGGTTGAGAGTGTCACGCACGTAATGTACGATTAGAGATTATTGTATTTTAATTGACTACTCTAGTTGAATGACACGTGTACGAATGGTTTTATTTTAATAGTATAGGTAGATTTTACCAACATTGAAATTCCAACTTTAAAGATTACTGGTTATATATCACTTGAAATTAACAAAGCCTGGGAAAAAAGGAACTTCTATCCGAAAAACAACATAGTCAAAGACGTAACAGAAACACACAATTATGCATACAAAACTAAGTATCTTAACGGACTCCGCCCAGGGGCATAAGCATAAATATAATAAGTGTTTTCACATATAAAGGCCTTCCGGTACACCT
Organism: Bidens hawaiensis; assembly: GCF_021521415.1. NCBI lineage: Eukaryota > Viridiplantae > Streptophyta > Magnoliopsida > Asterales > Asteraceae > Bidens > Bidens hawaiensis. The sequence continues at coordinate 10,422 of NW_027492634.1, forward strand.
TCCTTCTTCTTGAACATAACCTTGTCTTTCGCCTTCTTAAAATCCGCATGAGTCACCTATCGGAATCATATGATTAATAACTAAGCAACTTTAAATTAATGATAAATCAACCTTTTATTAATATTTGATTCATTTTTAGTACCTTCATTCGGCGTTCTCTCAAAGCAAGCAACCCCGCCTCGGTACAAATAGCCTTGATATCAGCGCCAGAGAACTCGTCTTTAGTCATAACAAACTCTTCCAAGTTCACATCATCAGCTAGGGTCATTCTCGATGTGTGTATCTAAATCAACAAGAATCCATTAACAAACTATCTTCTAACTTATATTAGTGTGTGTACACGCAGACACATTTAGTAACCATTATGAATAGTAGTTGTTATTCTGTTTGTTAACCTTAAAAATCTAAATACACAAGTTATATTTAGGCTTTTTTCTCTTTTCGTTCTGATATAAATCTAATTGAAAACGGAGTTGCATACGAAATAAAATAAAGTTTTTTTTAATTGTCAAGTATACCGAGTACCAAACTGTACAGCTACTGTAGCAAACTAAACCGACACAAACCGAGCATCACTGCCTGTGCCGATATAATGTTTTTATGGTTCTGTTTCCAATTCAAATAATATTTCATTGTTGGGTCAGCATATCAACAATGGTATTCATTTTCATGGATTGGCTTCCCATTTTGATAATATTTTCATTGAATTTATTTCTTCTCCAATAACTTGCATTAGATACGTTTTAAAAAATCCAAGTACACAGTTATATTTAAACTATTTTTTCAACATCCTGATATAAACTTTATTGAAAACGAAGTTGTATTCAAATTTAAGTATAACTTACCGAACCGGCACCAGCTGACCAAAATTACAAAATCAAGATACTATACCTGGAATATACGCCTTCTAGTTTTAATGTCAGGAAGCGGAAACTCAATCTTCCTATCTATACGACCCGGTCGAAGCAGAGCCGGATCAAGACTTTCAATCTTATTAGTCGCAAGTATCACTTTAACGTCACCTCTCGAATCAAAACCGTCTAGCTGATTCAGCAATTCCAACATAGTCCTCTGAATTTCACGTTCACCACCAGAATGTGCATCATATCTGCACCAAAAAGCCAAATTGAATTAACTGAAGTGAACATTTTAACCAATGGTAGGGTTAAGCCATAACCAGGCTGAACAATTAACCAATGGTGCGATTTAGCCATAAATATACCTCTTTGTACCAACTGCATCAATTTCATCAATGAAGACAATTGATGGAGACAAATCATCAGCTACTCTAAAGAGTTCTCTCACCAACTTAGGACCATCCCCGAGGTACTTTTGAATCAACTCACTACCAACAACACGTAAGAACGTTGCTGATGTGGAATTTGCCACTGCCTGAATAATAAACAAGATTCCTTAAATATATTGTGACTCAATTGAGCAAACAACACAGTCATGGGTGTAAACGAACCAAGCCGGCTCATGAGCTAACTGTTAGGAACAAAAGGCACACACGAACAAGAAATCAAAGCGATAAAGAACACGAGAATTTTACGTGGTTCGGTTGCGGTGTACAACCTACGTCCACGGGGTAATTAGGTTTGTATTATTTTGGTGATGTATAATAACAAGTACAAGAGACTATTTATAGACCGCATATTAGGGCTACTCCCTTGCTAAACAAGCTAGAACCCAATTGGGCCCAATAGGGTTAGGGCCGGCTAAAAAAATAACCTCCCTAACTCCTTTAATATGCAGTTGTCTAAATGTGGGTCCGGGGATACCACATCGCCCAACAATCTCCCACTTGGTGTCTTCGGACCTAGAAATGCACCATCTCTTCTGTACTTCTGTAAATGAAAATCCCTCCTGATCTTCAAACCATCCTAATTACCCTTGTCTCCTCAACATTATTCCTGGAGACCAGCTGAAGCTATGCAAAGCTTCAGCTTATCCAGCACCACACACTTGGTAAACATATCAGCTGGATTTTTAGCACCTGGGATGTTCTTCAGACTGATTGTTCCTTCACTGATCAACCCCCTCACGAAGTGATATCTCATCCCTATATGCTTTGTCTTTCCGTGATACACTGGATTCTTTGCAAGTTTAACTGCACTCTCATTGTCACAGTACAATGAGTAGTCGGGTTGTTGTTTTCCTAATTCTTCAAGAAAAGTCTTCAACCAAACTAGTTCTTTGCTGGCCTCTGCAACAGCCATGTATTCTGCTTCTGTAGTTGACAGAGCCACACTTTTCTGAAGTCTAGACATCCAGCTAACTGCTGTCCCTCCCACTGTGAAAACATACCCGGTAGTGCTCTTGAACGTCCCTTTACAACCACCCAGATCAGCATCTGTGTAACCTCTGAGTATGGCATCCTTTTTTCTGAAACATAACCCCATCTTCTGAGTACCCTTCAAGTATCTAAGTATCCATTTGACAGCCTCCCAATGTTTTTCTCCTGGATCTGACATAAACCGACTAACAACCCCAACGGCATGAGCAACATCTGGTCGAGTGCAAACCATTGCATACATTAGACTCCCGACTGCTGATGCATATGGGACTTTGGTCATCTTCGATCTTTCTTCTTCAGTTTTAGGTAGAGGTGTTCAAAAAAACCGGTTACGGAACCGGTTTGGCCGGTTCAACCGGAAACCAGTTTTTTAAAAACCGGTTTTTTTAAAAACCGGTTTGACCGGTTTACGTATCGGTTATACGTTTTGGAGCCAAAACCGGTTTTATAACCGGTTATAAAAAAAACCGGTTTTTTTAAATAACCGGTTATTAAAAAACCGGTTAACCGGTTTTTAAAATAACCGGTTTATTACCGTTATAAAAAAAACCGGTTAACCGGTTTTTTAATAACCGGTTAACCGGTTAAACCGGTTTTCGAACGTTACCAAACGGCTTTATAGCCGTTTTTTTTTTTTTTTGACCGTTTTTTAGCCGTTTTTTTTTTGTTTTTTTACCATTTTACCCCCACAAACATCTATATATAGTTTAGGTTGGGTATTGGTTAGATCACACTTGATTATACAACTCCAAACGCTCTAAACGTTTATTTCATACGCGATTATACAACTCCAAACGCTCTTCTTTCGTAGTCGTTTATTTCATACTCGAGTATACCACTCTTAATTCGTAGTCGATTATCATGGCCTCCCAAAGTGCTGCTTCATCGGTCAACATGGGTGCCTCGAACACGGGAGAAACCGTCGTTCGGGTCATCCCCACGAAACGAAACCAAGATATTTGGCAACATTTCGACCTATGCGAAATGTCTAACGGAACCCAAAAAGCTAGATGCAAACATTGTTTGAAGTTTTATAACAAAGAAGCAAACTCCAGTTTAAGAGCTCATGTAGAAAAGCCCTCTTGCAAGGTCTTGAAGGACGAATCCGGAAGTAGTTCGCAGCCGGAGATGACGAATCAAGGAACGGTGTTTACGTACGACCTTGAAGCGGTACGTCAACAGTTTGGCAACTTTGTGATTCAACAATCACTTCCTTTCAACCACTTCGACAACCCTCAATTCACGGAGATGATGCAAAAGTATGTTCAACCACGCTACCAACACGTAAGTCGTTCGACCCTTAGAAGAGATTGTCTTAAAGCATGGAAAAACGCTAAGTCCGAACTAATTTCATACTTTTCAAACTTACAAACTGGTGTGAACTTAACAACGGATGTGTGGTCGGTACCTAATGGTTCGCCCGACTCATACATTTGTGTGACGGCTCATTGGGTTGACCCCCGGTCGTGGCAAATGATGAAACGAACCGTTGCGTTTCAATTGTTTGATTACCCGCACACGGGTAGAAATATTTTTAAACTCTTGGATAAAGTCATTCGACAATACAAGATTGAAGATAAAATCTTTTCAATATCGTTTGATAACGCGTCCAACAATACGGCCGCGGTTGGCCATTTAAAATTAAAGTATAAACCTATCTGTGATGGAGCGTTTTTTCATAGCCGATGCATTGCACATATTATCAACTTGGCCGTGCAAGATGGGTTAAACGTGATCGAAACGCAAAGAAACAATTTTAAAAGAATGTTACGAGATGTTTTTAGCAACAATTCAACATTTTCAAGATACAAAAAATTTTGTGAAGAAGCTAACTGTCAATGGTTGGGGCCTAATTGGGATTGTCCAACAAGATGGAACTCGACTTGTGAAATGTTTGAGAAAGCCATCCAACAAAAACAATCGTTAATTGCGTTTCATCAAATTTTGTCAAATAGGGGTAAATGTGCACCGTACGATCCTAGAAACTGGTTATTGATTGAGATCGTTACGGAGGTTCTTCAAATTTTTAAATCTTGCACAACTAGTTTATCCGGGGTTTACTATCCAACAAGCCCCATTGCTTTACCAAAAATTGCTGTCATGTGCACAAAGTTGACTGAAATTCATTGTAGGGGTGCACCTTATTTTGATATGGGTGCAAAAATGAAAGAAAAATTTAGAAAATATTTTCAACAACTACCCGCTGTTTTGACCTGTGCGGCTGCGTTAAACCCTTGCATCAATGTTGGTGGTGTTGAAGCTTTAATAGAAAAAATTTGTGATGAGCTAGAGTTAAACGACGATCAAAACCCCCATTATAACCAAACTTTAAAGAATGCTTTCAACACCACCTTGGCAAACATGTATGATGTTTACCTTACAAAACACGGGTCGTCTTCCCAAATTCATGACTCGTTAAGAGCTGTTGCCCAATCCCAATCCCAAACCGACCTTGAAATGGGGATGTACTACATGATTTGGGAAGACGCCGGTAAACGTCAAAGGGTAAACACCCCAAGCAGTGAACTTGGAAGGTATGGTGGTACCAACTTTGTGAAACACATGACTCCGGATGAATTTAGAAGTCTTGATTTGCTGGCTTGGTGGAGAGGTAAGGAGGATGAGTTTCCGATCCTCGCCGCCATGGCCAAAGATTTACTAACGGTCCAAGCTTCCACGGTAGCTTCGGAGTCTGCTTTTTCTGTTTCTGGCAGGGTTATATCGATTAGGAGGACTCGACTCACTCCACCAGCTGTAGAGATGTCGATTTGCTACAAGGATTACTTGGACTCTTTAGATAGGGCACAACATCAACGCTCACTCGAGGGGGAAATGGAGTATGAGGCGGCCTTGTATGAAGACGAGGTCAATCAAGGACACACTCAACCAATGACCGATGAAGAAGCCGCGTACGACGATTACCTAAGGAATAGCTCGGGATCGGGTAGCGAAGAAAATGAGTAACAAACATCAACTTGTTAATGTAATCGTGTCTAAGCATTCTTTAATGTTTGTATTTTTGAGTTACGAATATGCGATAACGATTTAATGTTTGTATTTTTAATGTAAAAGCTATAAATGAAAGTTATGTGTTTTTAATCTTCCAAGCAAAGAATGCTAACAACGAAACCCTAAACCCTAAACCCTAAAGCAAAAAAAAAAAAAAAAAAAAAAAAAAAAAAAAAAAAAAAAAAACCGGTTAACCGGTTAGACCGGTTATTAAAAACCGGTTATAAAAAAACCGGTTTAATAACCGGTTCTAACCGGTTTCTAAACCGGTCCAAACCGGTTTGGCCGGTTTGAGTTTTCATTGATAAAAACCGGTTAATAACCGGTCCGGTTATTAACCGAACCGGTTTTTTTCTGGATAAAAAAAACCGGTCCGGTTAATAACCGAACCGGTTTTTTCAAAAAAACCGATTTGTGCACCTCTAGTTTTAGGAGACTGATCTTTGGTGAGCTTCAAATGACTTCCCAATGGAGTATTCCTAGGCTTGGTTCTTTCATCATTCATCTTGAACCTTTCTAACACTTTCCCTATGTATTTTTCCTGGGATAGTGTTAGAGTACCTGCCTTCTTGTTTCTAGTGATGTTCATTCCCAGTATCTGTTTTGCTGCACCCAAGTCTTTCATTTCAAACTCTTGGGACATCTGTTTCTTCAACTTGCTTATTTCCTTCATATCAGATCCTGCAATCAACATATCATCAACATACAACAGTAATATGATATAAGAGTTGTTGAATTTCTTCAGATAACAACAATGATCCATCTGGCATCTTTTAAACCCCGACCTCTCCATGAAATTATCAAACTTCATGTACCACTGTCTAGGCGCCTGTTTCAGACCATACAAGCTCTTCTTTAGTTTGCAGACCCAATTTTCTTTCCCCACAACCCGAAACCCTTCAGGTTGCATCATATAAATGTCTTCTTCAAGATCACCGTGTAGAAATGCCGTTTTCACATCTAGTTGCTCTAGATGTAAATCTTCTGCTGCTACAAGACTTAAAACAAGTCTGATGGTAGTCATTTTCACCACGGGAGAGAAGATTTCATCATAATCAACTCCTCTCTTTTGTTGAAAACCCTTGACCACTAAACGGGCTTTATATCGTTTAGACCCATCATGTTCTTCTTTGACCCTGAAGACCCATTTATTTTGCAACGCTCTCTTATCCTGCGGAAGCTTGACTAAGTCCCATGTCTTGTTCTTTTCTAGAGAGCTCATTTCATCCTTCATAGCATTCTCCCACTGGCGAGAATCCTTCATCTTGACTGCTTCAGAGTAGCTTTCGGGTTCACCGTTTTCTGTCAAAAGAATATAGTTAACTGAAGGATTGGAATGACCGGGACTATACCTTTCTGGCTGTTTAGTAACTCTGGTGGATCTCCTGACCCAATTTTCAGTCTGGTCAGGCTGTTGTGGGATCTCCTCGTCTTCAGACTCTGAACTCCCACTGTCAGAAGTTTCTTCTGACTCATTATTTCCACCAGCTTCAAACTCAGGAACTGTGTCGACTTCAGTTTCTGTAGCGGGTTCCTGAACCGGTTCGGGGATCGGTTCAGATCTCTGGTTTTCAATTTTGAATTCAACCTGTTGCTTCTTCTGAACCCTAGAGTTTGGATTTATCACATCTTTGTACAACTCAGCCTCATTAAATGTAGCATGTTTGCTGCGGACTACTTTTCTGCTTTTCGAGTCCCAAAGCTTGTAGCCCATCTTGTCTGACCCGTAACCAATGAAAACATACTTCTTGGCTTTTGAATCTATCTTGTCAGCATTCGGATCTAGGTCATATGCACTGCACCCAAAAACCTTTAAGTGCTCATAATTAACCGCTTTCCCCTTCCATTCTTCTTGAGGTGTTTTGTAACCCAACGGAACTGATAGACCTCGGTTGATAAGATAGGCAGCAGTTTTAACAGCGTCTGCCCAGAACATTTTAGGGAGCCCTGCATTTATCCTCATACTTCTGGCTCTTTCATTTAACGTTCTATTCATCCTTTCTGCGACTCCATTTTGCTGAGGAGTACCTGGAACTGTATTTATCATCCGAATGCCATGCTCAGCACAAAAGCTAGTGAACTCTGAGCTAATGTACTCCCCTCCATTGTCTGACTTCAAGCACTTTACCTTCAGATCAGATTCAAGTTCAACAGCAGTTTTCCATTTCTTAAAAACATCAAATACTTCAAATTTATTTTTAAGAAAGTAAACCCATACCTTGCGTGTGGCGTCGTCTATGAAAGTCACATAGAATCTCGAGCCTCCCAAGGATTCAACACGTGTTGGTCCGAAAACATCTGAATGGATAAGCTCTAATTTCTGAGCTTTAGGTGTTTTCCCTGTCTTCACAAAAGATACCCTCTTCTTTTTTCCAAAAACACATGGTTCACAGAATTCAGATTCAACCCTTTTAAGATCTGGAAGCTTTCCTCTGGCGACAAGCATCTTCATGCCCTTCTCACTCATGTGGCCGAGTCGTTGATGCCACAACTTTGATAGACTCGGTCCACTCGTTACTGCATTAGCACTACCTGCAGAAACCTCAACCATATACAAAGTACCCCGTTTCTTTCCCTTGGCAATTACCATGCTACCCTTGACGACCTTCCATTGTCCTCCCCCGAATGTTACATCATAACCCTGGTCGTCTAATTGCCCAATGGAAATTAACATTTTTTTCAATTTTGGAATTACCCTGACATCTTTCAATGTCCAAATTGTTCCAAAACTTGTTTTCAAGTCAATATCTCCCAACCCAGTAATTTCCAAGATTTGGTTATTAGCAAGACTTACAGTACCAAAATTGCCCCGTCTGAAATTCTTCATCTTTCTCGAGCTTGAGATAGCATGAAACGACGCACCTGAGTCCATAATCCAGGACTCGACTATATCCTCAATACAGCAGATCAATGCATCATCAGAATCTGATGCTGTTGAGGAGGCAACATTCACTTCTTTCTTGTCTCTGGGTGGTTCTGTACATTGACTTCTGAAATGACCATTCTCATTACAGTTCCAACACTTTATGTCGTTTCTTGTTTTTGAACTCCCCTTTCTGTCTCTTGATTTTGATCTTCCCCTGTTACTTACCCTCTTATCTTTCTTTCTACCTCTTCCCTCAGTACTTAGCAAAGTACTGGATGATTCACCTGCATTCTTTCTCCTGATATCCTCTCCTAGGATCAAGTCACGAATACCCTCGAACGTGAGTTTGGTGGTTCCGGCTGAACCACCAACGGCAGTGACTGTTCCTGACCAACTTTCAGGTAACGAGGACAATAATAGCAAAGCTTGCACTTCATCATCAAATTTAATATCAACAGATAATAACTGGGATATGATAGAATTGAACTCATTTATATGAGAGGTAACAGACGCACCTTCCCGCATACGCGTATTCACCAATTGTCTAATTAAGAATACCTTATTAGACGCGGAAGGTTTCTCGTACATGTTTGACAACGCGGTCATCAAACCCTTAGCAGTGGTCTCATTCACTATATTGAAAGCAACGTTCTTAGCCAACTAGATCGGCCCATTCTTCATCCTTCATATTCTCGGGTTTTTGACCTCTCAAACATGGAAGCAAATCTTTCTGGCATAACAAGTCCTCGACTTGCATCTTCCACCATCCAAAATCCTGCCCATCAAACTTCTCGATTCTGATCTTACCGTCCTCAGTCATTATCTTTACCGAGTTTCTAACGGAAGCAACCTGCAATACTGATCAGAACTGTTTGACCTCTTCTGGTCAAAAGACAGATTGTACTGTAGCGCGCACTGTTCACACGCCGGAAACACTGTAGCGGCGGCGGTACTGTAGCGGCGGCTAGGGTTTCTGATTAGGGTTTGGTGGCGACTGGCGGCTGGGGTTTATAGTGTGATCCTTGCTCTGATACCAGTTGTTAGGAACAAAAGGCACACACGAACAAGAAATCAAAGCGATAAAGAACACGAGAATTTTACGTGGTTCGGTTGCGGTGTACAACCTACGTCCACGGGGTAATTAGGTTTGTATTATTTTGGTGATGTATAATAACAAGTACAAGAGACTATTTATAGACCGCATATTAGGGCTACTCCCTTGCTAAACAAGCTAGAACCCAATTGGGCCCAATAGGGTTAGGGCCGGCTAAAAAAATAACCTCCCTAACTCCTTTAATATGCAGTTGTCTAAATGTGGGTCCGGGGATACCACATCGCCCAACACTAACAAGCTCGAGCCTTAAAATAAGCATATCTTATAAACAAGCCGAAGCCTGAGCATAGCCTGTTATTGATAGCCGAAAGACAAGGGCACATGCACCAATCAGCCGGTGTCCCGATGATTGAGTGCTATGTGCCTTATGTCCAAGGCTTGATGCAAAACTACTATCGAGCCGGGGGTCTCACCGGAAGCAGTCTCTATATCCCTATGGGATAGAGGTAAGGCTGTCTACATCTTACCCTCCTCAGACCCTACCATAGCATTGCTATTGGTGGGATATACTGAGTACGATGATGATGATGATGATGATGATGATTCAAACTATTATATACATCTTTATACAATAATAATTATTATACATAAAATTTTGATAAGATAAAAATAACTGAATAATATAAAAAAAATAATTAAAAATGTATCAGGTGAATACCACCAAAAACCAATTCCGTCATAAAAATCCCTCAACATATTTTTGAACGTTAAAGATGCTTTACATTAACGTTGCTAATGTTACCTGTATTATTCTATCCTTCAAGTTGTTTAGAAAAGAAGCCTAGCTCGAACTTAAAAAAAGTTACAACTCACAAGCCGAACTTAGGCTTTAGAGAGAGAAAAAAATGTTGAAAAGGGCTCGAAACGTGATGTGCTCAAATTTGACCTCTTGTAAGTCAAGCAAGCTGCTAGTCGAGTTTAGGCTCAGCTTGTTTACACCCTTAAAGACCATTAACAGAATCATGAAAAGAAGTTAAAAACGCATACCTTTGCAAGCAATGTTTTGCCTGTTCCCGGTTCACCATAGAGTATAACTCCCTTTGGAGGCTTGATACCAATGTCTTCATATAACTCGGGATGAGTTAAAGGAAGCTCAACTGCCTCTTTGATTTCTTGTATCTGTGCATCAAGCCCGCCAATATCAGCATAAGACTCTAGAGGAGCCTTCTCAACCTTCATCACAGACACCATCGGATCCACATCGTCTTGAAGAAGTCCAACAACAGAAAGAACCTGAAAATATAATGATTAACAGTTAACACATTCATGTAAATAACAATATATCATGGCTTTAAATCTTTAATCTTTCACATACTATTTAAAAAATCCTATATCATAACTCCATTAACAATCAAACAAAAAATTGAGCTCTAAATCCATGTAACTGAAATACATATGTTAAGACTCAACTCAAACCCTAAGTTTGATCTTAAATTCTTAATATTTGTGTAACTAATAATATATGATGGTTTTAAGCTTTTACATACCGACGGGGTGTTTAGGATTCCTTATTTTACCTCCTTATAACTTTTCAATAAGTTACAAAAGTGTAACTTATTTACTTTTCTCTCTCACACCAAAAATAATCCCAAACACCTTATTACTTATTACTTTTCAAAAAGTTAAGTTATAAGTTAGTGAAATTAAGGGGGTGTTTGGCCTAGCTTTTATTTTTTGGCTTATGCTTATATCTTTACACAAATGAGCTTCTTCAAATAAGCCAAAAAACCATCTTCAAGCAAGCTTCTTCAAATTAGCCAAAAAACCATCTTCAAACAAGCTTCTTCAAATTAGCCTATATAAGCTAATAAGCTTAACCTTAAAAGGCTAAACCAAACACCCCTGACCCCCTGATTGAACTATAATTTTTTATCTTACAAGAAAACATAATAATTCAAAGCTAAAAACCTACATCATCAGTCTAATTACAACTAAAGAATAAATTAAACTTCTCACAACCTAATAACATAAGCTAATTTGATTCTGAACAACTCAAACCCTAAGTTAAATCTGGCTAACATCAAAAGTACCAATTCATCAATATGAAACAAACCCTAGGTAAACCAAAACATCAAACATAATCAAATCAACTAACTAATTCACCTTATTATGCATCAGAATAGCACATCCAGGCTCCAACTGATCCTTATCAACAAACGAAAGTATCCCAACATAGTACTCCGGTCCAACAGATGACGAAACAATAGCATGATTCTCATCAATAAGCTCCTCAAGGTTTCCAACGCTCATCGGAGATCCACGTAGATCATCCACCTTCGACCTATCTTCTTCAGTCTTCTCTTCCTGTGGCTTCAACCTCTCCTGATTCGCCACAAACTCTTCTTCCATTAACAAGTAGTCTTTGATTCGTTCGAGTTTTAATAACCTTAGCCTGCACTTTGAGTGTGGTGTTACGGTTGGTAGCCTGGCTGCTGCCTCTGGTCCTTTCTGCTTTCGCTGCTTCCGGCCCACGCGAGCCGGTGGAGCGGCTGGCTCGAACTTCTTCTCCTTCTTGTCGCCGTCGTTTTTACGGTCGCCGGGCTGGCCTTGCCGGTTCATGCCGCCGGGTGTTCCTTGTCCCATGGTTGTGAATTTGGATGATTGATTTAGGATCTGAGATTGGGGTTTTGAAGGTGTTTGTGGTTATTGGTTATCTTTCTGTTCAAGAAAGCATATAATGGTGTGATTCAATTTTGTATACGGAGGGTTTGTGGGCTTGTTATGGTTAGGCCCATTCTTATATTATGGACTGAAACTTGCTAAGTTTAGCCCATGTTATCTTAGTACTTCTAAGGCTTGCCCTATAAAACCCATCACAGATTCACAGTTGAATTGAGGGAAGGTAGAAGTTTACTAGATCTCGAGCTTGGCTCGTGAGTTGATTTTTTAATTTCGGTTTGGCTCGCTTGTTATTTATTAAATAATTTATATAAGTTTTTAGTTATTTTTATAATTTTGAAGGAAAACTTTAAACGAGTCTAAACTCAACTTGAGCTCAATTATATGGTGTCAAATTAATACACATAAGTCCAAAGTAGATAAACTTAAATATACATAAGACTTGTTAAAATGAGGAACAAATGCAAGGTGTTTTTGTCTTACCAAGTTTAGCAGTGATCTCAACCACTGATTAGCGCAAATCAATGGTTGAGATGATCGGGGACACCACGTGTACAAATGATAAACGAACTAAAAGGACGTGCCTTGTGAGTGGCTAAATGGGTAAAGCCTATGGTTTTTAAGTTTTACCTAGTTACGACATTTTAGAAAATAAAAATCAATAACTTTTTTATATAACCTAATGGTCTAGTTGTATGGTGTCTATCATTTCAAAATGGAGGTGTTGGCTACAAATCCTTTTCACACTTTTCATTTTCATTTTCCTTTGTATTTTAACTTTCCCATATGCATAATATAGGTTGCTTTGTCATTTGTATATGTTCTGTGATTATTTATATTGTTGTGTGGTTTTTTATACGCACAACATGACATGTTTATTTTTTTAACCATGTGTGTAATAAAAACGCGGTGCATATACATGTTTCTCCCAGCCACATGCTGCACCTGGTGGCTTCATACCTTCACCCACGTAGAATATTTAGTGTTTGTGTGTGTATAAGGTTTTTAGCATGAAAAGAGATGATATTTTTCAAATTTAGAGAATGATATAAAAAATTCATTGTATAAGAACACCTGATTCTTTAAAACTTAATTCTGTTTCGTATGATTGTGCTAATCATATATGTATAAAATGATGTATGGATATAAAAAGGTTTAAAAATCAGTTTAATTTTTGTTAAAAAAAATGGTAGTTTGAATTTAACTTTAGTGTGCTCACCACCTATAACTTATAATATACTTTTGTAGAAGGGTTCTTTTTGGGGGGTAATTTATAACACAATGATGGCACAAGATTAGCATGCTTTGTGAAAGCTAATCATCATATTACACCACCATCATCTCGTAATCTCTATCCAAATTCCCACCAACCCTACATTTTTTTATCATTGTCTTGTATTATTACGCTCCTCCCTATTTTTTTCATACATAAGATAGTTATTATAGAAAATTAGTTGTAATTGATACCATAGACAACCCTTAAATCGTAATAAATCTCAAGTACTTTGTAGGGTTCGTAACGGCAAAAATAAATCTTAAACCTTTTTTTTCTGAATAAAACGTTAAGACATGGATAATTTATATATATAATTATGTATTAGACATTTCATGTTGGAATTTTCTTTCATTTCTTTAACATCTCACAGTTCATTCTTCATATTTACGTCTATACACATACACGTGTGTGTGTGTTAGTAATAAACAACTAGGTTAATTTGTAAGTTTCTTCACTTATATATAATTCACGTAGATAATATTATACCAATACAAGTTAATATTATTGTACTAAATAACATACGGATTAGCAGTGGCGGACCCATGATTTTTTGCCAATGGGGTCCCATATTTTCGGTGTTCAAATTTTTCGGGTCGGTCGTTGTTCAGGTCGGGTCGAGGCGAAGAACATAATAAAAAACAATATCATAATAAAACTTTCTTTTCAATCATCACTACCTGAACGGGTCAAAATGGGTCGGGTTGACACATAAACACTTTGTTTTCCCTTTCTTAAACATTTTTGAGATAGAACCTAGATCCACCCTTTCATAAGCATGTGTTGAAAACCATTAACTTAAACTAGTGAAAAATAAAACTGATATTTTAAAGTGTTTGAATGTTTCTAAAGAAAACCATGCATAAAGTGGAAAACAATGATATGTATTTTAGAGGTGTTTGAATGTTTCCAAAGTTATCATTGCAACATTAGCAATCAAATGATTGATTAACACTAAAAATTAACACAAAAAACCAAAAACTGAGCCTTGTAAGACTTGAACCCATGACCTTTCAAAGATAAAACAAGGGACTTTCCACCAGACCACATCAACATTAATAGTATGGGTTCCAAGTATTAAATCTTATGGGGTCCTCAAAAAATTTAATATACCGCTTCTAATAAATTTTTAAAAAACATTGGTGTCCCGGGACCCCGATCCACACTATGTGGGTGCGCCCCTGCGGATTAGTAAGTAATGCATCACTTATAAACATGGTGATAATCATATAGTAAATGGTAAATTCAAGAGTAGATGGCACAAAGAATACAAGACTTTGTTTTTGGTCATTTTAAAATAAAGACTTTCTAAAACATCATCTAGACAATCTTAAATGTGTAGTTCTTATCTAATTCACCACCAATACACACAAAGCACGTGGGTCATATAGAACATTTCCTGTGGCATGATACTTCTTTTAAATCTCTTTGTAATCTCCTTTCAAAATTGACACCATGATCTAAGACCATGAGATCAACATCAACTTATGAGGATAATGGCACTATTGCATACCTTCTTCTAGATCATTTTATAAATTATTTATAATGGAAGTAATCTTTGGTCTTTTTTTCAAAAAGTAAACTTTTAAAATTTTTTTGACTCCCTTTTATTAAGAAGAAACTTATAAATAACCATATTAGAGAAAGTCATGGAAACAATAAGATCCCTTCGAAAATTAATGTAACAACGTGTCGTGTCATGCTTGATAATGTACATTCAACGCTAAAATTTAATAACAAAAAAACCGAACTATCTTTAGCGAATTGCCGTTATATAATATTAAACTGAAATCCTTAAATACTGCTTTACTGTCTCCTGGTCGCACATACTTAATCTGCGCCTTCACATGATACATTTTAACATTACCAAAACTGCTTTCTTTTTCAATTAATGCTCATAAACATTCAATTTTAACATTAAATTTTCGTCATACTTTATTTAAAAAAAGTTGTGAAAATCATTAATAAAGTTTGAAACGGTTATTGTCTAAAACCATGGATTGTTGTAAATAAGTCAAACGACATGAATCCAACAAATCTTACACAAATACACATCCTTTATTATGATTCCCCAAACAATCCTCCTACTTTCCTACCATCCGATCACCATCCAACGGCCCACACTTAAAGCACCATAATATTATCATATCATTACTTATTATAATATTAACATTTTCAAATACGTTAAAGTGGGAACAAAATCACTACCACTCCTTTCTCTTTCCCTCCACATATTCCCACACTCTCACTCCCAACCTTCATTCACCCACCACCATACCATGGCAGCAACTTCCACATTCTTCTTATTATTCTTCCTCTGTTGTTCCATGTTTCCATTAAATACATTCCCTGTTTCCACCGACGTCGATTTGCTTCTAACCCGAATCAAACCGGCACTCGGTGGCCAAACCGGGAATACTAAAAACCTTTTACTCGAAACATGGAACACATCCGTACCCCTCTGCCAATGGAGGGGTTTGAAATGGACGTACACTAACGGATCTCCGTTAACCTGTACGGACATTTCATCACCACAGTGGTCCAACCTAACCCTAGCCAAAGACCCATCTCTCCACCTCCTCTCGCTCCAGCTCCCGTCGGCGAATCTCTCCGTCACACTCCCGCCGGAGCTTGGAGAGTTTTCGACTCTTCAAAGCTTGTACTTGGCGGTTAATTTTTTATCTGGACCCATCCCGCTTGAAATCGAGTACAGCTCTTCGTTATCGGATATTGATTTGGGTAACAATTTATTAACCGGGTCGGTTCCGGCGTCGGTTTGGAATCTTTGTGATCGGTTGATTTCTATTCGGGTTCATGGGAATTTGTTATCCGGGTCAATACCCGAACCGGTTTTACCAAATGCTAGTTGTGGGAATTTGTTGTATTTTGACTTTGGTCAGTTTTCTGGTAATTTTCCTCGGTTTTTTTACCGGTTTTAAGGCGCTTAGAGAAGTTGATGTTAGTAATAATAACTTGACTGGTGAAGTACCTGATGAATTGAATAGATTGAATTTGGAAAAATTGAATCTTTCTTATAATAATTTTAGTGGGGTGTTACCGGATTTGTCGAAGTTCGGGGCAGAGTCGTTTGAAGGGAATGTGAATTTATGCGGGCCACCGTTGGGTGGATGTGGGGGAAGGTCGGGTGGGTTGAGTTCGGGTGCGGTTGCGGGGATTGTGATTAGTTTGATGACGGGGGTCGTAGTTTCCGCTTCGTTGTTGATTGGTTACTCGCAAGGGAAAAAGAAGAAGCATTTTGACGAAGAGGACGACGGGTTTGATGAGAACGATGAAGAAGATGATAACGGTGGTGGTGGTGAAGGGAAGTTGATATTGTTTCAGGGTGGTGAACATTTGACTTTGGAAGATGTGTTGAATGCTACCGGTCAGGTTATGGAGAAGACGAGTTATGGGACGATTTATAAAGTGAAACTAGCGGATGGGGGGGCTATCGCATTGAGGTTGTTGAGGGAAGGAAGTTGTAAAGATGTCGGGTTTTGTTTTCCGATTATTAAACAGTTGGGAAGGATTCGACATGAAAGTTTGATTCCGTTAAGGGCGTTTTATCAAGGGAAGAGAGGGGAGAAGTTGTTGATTTATGATTATCTCAAGAACAAAACTCTACATGAGCTTTTACATGGTAATATCCTTTAACTCATACAAGTGAATGAATTATTATTGATTAATGTTGAGATCATGCATCATATAACCTTAATAATGTGTTCTTATCTTTGAGTTCATTCTTTTAGCATTGCATCTATGTAACCTTCTATAAAGTATAATGTAACTTTACTTTCGTATTTCCGTTTATGAATGTAAGAAAAGTTGTTTCTTTTCCATATTTTCATTTTTTACCATTATATGCGGGTAACCTTTTGTTAACAGGTAAAATGGTGACATTACTCTATGTGGTGTCATGTCACCGTTTTACCTGTTATAGTCTTACAAATGGTTACCCACATATAATGGTATAAAAAATGAAAATACGCCTATAAGCGTTTCTGGCATTTATAAACGCAAATATGAAAGTAAACTTACACTTTTGTGTAACAAGCCCCAATATATATGCATAACATTTACAAACTTGCTTTACTACATGTGATATATGGTTACATCATGTACTATATAACGATTTTACGTTGCATAATGTGCATCATGGTATGAATATATGCATATTGGATATTTGGATGCTCGTTGTTGATTAGTTGTTTGGTGGCCACATGCTATCTTTTTTTGGCTATGCATTTTGTGGTGTTAATACTAGTTATTAGCTAATGCTTGATACAACCATATAAGTGAATGAAGTTTCTAACCATCATACTAACAGTTCATTTTTCCTTTTATATGTTTGACCCATTATGAATAGATATCACCTAAATTTGCACATTTATACATCGTGTTTTCGTAATTAGTTAACATAGTTTTTGTAATCATGTTTGACACACCATGCACTAATTAATTCTTACAAATTCATAAAATTTTGAATCGAAAGTTTTCATGTCAGCTTGACCCCGTTTTGCAGCCGATTAATAAAATGTGATTTGTTTTCTTCAGAGCCGCAGCCTGGGAAGCCCGTGCTGAACTGGGCCTGCCGCCACAAAATCGCTTTAGCCAAAGCCAAAGGACTAGCCCATCTCCATTCAAGCATCGACACACCCATCACTCACGGCAACGTGCGATCAAGAAACGTTCTGGTAGACGACTTCTTCGTGGCCCGGCTCACAGACTTCGGTCTCTACAAGCTCATGATCCCTGCAGTAGACGATGAAATCATCGCATCCGCAAAAACCGACGGCTACAAAGCCCCCGAGCTTCAAAAGATGAAAAACTGCAATTCAAGAACCGACGTGTACGCGTTCGGGATACTATTATTAGAGATATTATTAGGGAAAAGCCCGGGAAAACCGGTACTCGTGACGGGTTTGTTGATTTACCAGCTGTTGTGAAAGTGGCGGTTTTGGAGGAAACAACAATGGAGGTTTTTGATCTTGATGTGTTAAAAGGGATTCGGAGCCCAATGGAAGACGGAGTGGTTCAGGCATTGAAGTTAGCCATGGGTTGTTGTGCACCGGTTGCATCAGTTAGACCGTCGATGGATGAAGTTGTGAAGCAGCTCGAGGAGAATAGACCGAGGAACCGGTCGGCTTTGTATAGCCCGGCTGAAACAAGAAGTGGAAGGGATACACCTTTTTGATTATTTGGTTCGAGTCAGTTCGGGTTGGGTTGGATTTTGTTTTACCGGATACTTTTAGTTTGCAGTATGCATCAAGATAGCTTTCTATATAGTATGATTAAAAGAAGCATTATATTGTATTTTTCGTATCTGGAATGTTAAGAATTATTAGTTTTGGGCCGTCTTTGATTATTATGTTTGAGTTGTTCATGGTTTTGGCATAGTTTTTTTATAATTAAATGAGTTTGTAAACAAGTATAACAGTTAAAACAAAAGGTAAAGTTGTTTATGCATTCTCACTCTTTAATTCTATATTGTAACTGTACTGGGCGCCGGTTCGGGCGATTTTGAGGCGCGAAGGAGCTAGAACACCGTCCCCCAGGCGATTTGGGGCGGAGGCGGAGTTCTTTTATCGCCCGGAGAAGATGAAGAATATTATTATTATATTATATATTATTATTATTATATTACTATTGTATATATATGTATATGTATATATGTTGTGTGTGTGTATATGTATATGTAAATGTATATATGTTGTGTGTGTGATATATGTATATGTGTATGTATATGCATATATGTTGTGTGTGTATATATATGTATATGCAAAATGAATACTAGAAACAACCCGAACCAACCATTTCCTCCTTTCGGTCAACACCATGGTTCGCAAAACCAACCGAACGTGAACTTACAATGGAACTCGATGAACCTAAACCAACCGAGCTATCCGTTTCAATTTCCCGACCGAACCTAAACATGTACGCCAACCGAGCTATATGTTTTTTTTTTATATTTTTAGTGATGTATTTTTTTTGTATTCCTTTTTAATTTTAATGCATTTTTATTTAATTATTTAAATAAATTGGTTTTTATTTAATTAGTTTAATTATAAAAAGAAAATAATAAAAAAGATACTGTGGGCCCAACTTGTAGCCCCTACACCATTACACCCCAAAAACAAATTCTCACTCCTTGCTGACTGGGCGTCACGTGGCACAATTCGCCCCTAATTATAGCCCCTCCACTCCACGTGGCACACGTGACACAAGTTCTCACTCCTTACTGATTGGGCTGCTTCTGTTTTTTTTTGTTTCCAATAACAATGCAAAATTTCACTTGCAAACAAGTTTATCGAAAACCCTTTAATATTTGTTTATTTCCTTTTGTTTTGTGGTGACACTTATTCGCTTGTATTGGTTACCTAAAAAGTTTCTTACTTTTGATTTTTTTTCTTTTTAGCTTGTATATTTTCAATGTCTTACTTGTAAATCGACATTACGGGACACAACTTAGAGAGTGGGCCTGACCCATAATTGGTTAAATGTTGTTACGGGTTCACATCTTGAAAATAAGAGTAAAAGGACCACATCATCAAGATAGTTTCTCAATCATGTTGGTCTTTATTCACTACCAACAAACCAACAATGAAACCGGTAGTAGCATCGTCTTCTCTGATCGTTGAAGTTCGTCTTTGAGTTCTTGATGAACTTAGTATTCGATTTAGTTGCTTTGTATTGTTTCGTCTTGTTACATTGTTTGTCTTGGTTTCTAATACAATTTGTTATGATCTCACCAAATTGGTAGAAATTTAAAGTAGAAATGAATCACATATTCGATATTAATTACGTAAGTTTTTCATATCTTTGCTACTCTTGTGTTCATTGTTATCGAATACATGTTTTATGAAAAAAGTGTGAATGGTGAATGATATGTGTAACTTAGGCAAAATGGTGGGTTTAAACGATGGAGGTGATGGTATGTCGTTGAGTTGAAAATGAATAATGAACAATGTTGTGACAATGTAACACATAGCTATTGAGAACACTAGAGTCTAGAGGTGCACAAAGAACCTAATCGGACCAAATAAACAAACAAACAAACCCGGAGTCGGTTTTTTGTACCCATGTTTTTACTTCCTAACCCTATTCCGCGTAGGGTATGGATAGGACATGAATTTTTGTTCCAAAACCCATACCCGGAACCAAACCCGATTCGTATCCGGTAATACCTGAAAAGCGTAATCGGGTTTTTCCAACACCCGAGAGTCCTGGGTATTCCAAATACCCGATCTATACTCGTATATACCTGAAAAATACCACAAAAATACACAAAAAATGCAGTCCCTTAAAAAAGCCAAATCTATACCCAAAATAGGGTATTCAAATATACGATTCTACAACCAACTTAAACACGATGCATAGCGTATGGTTTTTAGAGACAATACTCGGAACTGAACCCGGGTATTACCAATACCATAATTCCAACACCCGATCCCGATTCTATACCTAAAAACGGGTACTAGAAAAACCCGATTTGAACACCTCTACGAGAGTGTAGAGTCCATAAAAGGAACTCTTTTTGCTTTTTTCTGCTAAAATGTTCGAATTTTTAAACACAATTTCATATGGGCTGGTTATCCAAGTCATCATGGGCCTAACTTTTATATGGGCCGGCTGATTCATTTAACAGCGAGCCCTAATTAACCAACCCTGCACACACCAACGTACTCAACGACGGCCGATCACGATGGCTTCCGATGACGACGATCACACCGCCACCGCGTACGGCGATGAATTTCTCAACGACGAAGAAGAAGACGACGAAAGCGAACAAGAACAACAAGACGAACATCAACACGTTGACAACGAAGACGACGTTGATGTGATCGACGACGACGACGAAGAAGAAGACGATTCCACGTCATCCGCCGCCGGTGACGTCACAATCTCCATCACCGACACTCCAAACACCACCACCACACCAATCGCCGCCACTCCAATTACAGAATCCAAAAAGCCTGCAGCTGTTGACGACTCCAGACGGCTGTTTCAGCGTTTGTGGACGGATGAGGATGAAATTGAGCTTTTGAACGGGCTTCTGGACTACATTGTTCAACGTGGACACCATCACCATGATACGACGGCGTTTTATGACCAGGTTAAAGGTAAATTGCAGCTGGAGTTTAATAAGAATCAATTTGTTGAGAAGATTAGAAGGTTGAAGAAGAAGTATAGGAATGTTTTAAGTAAAATTAGTTCTGGTAAAGGCTACGTGTTTAAAAGCCCTCACGATCAGTCCACTTTTGATTTATCTTGTAAGATCTGGAATCAAACCCTAGCTACTATACCCGTCGGAATCGACGATGAAGAACTTAATAATATTAACCCTACTCCTAAGCCTAAACCTAATGGTAATGAAATTGATGATCCTAATTACTCAGAGAAGAAAGCACGGAGGTCGAAAAAGAGATCGAGGTCGGATACGGTTAAAATCGAAGAGAATTGCAGTCAGCAGCAGAAAGAAGACGCTGTGGATGCGAATGCGGTTGAAGAGGCTTTGAAGAGGTCTTTACTGCCGTTATTTAAAGAACTGGTTAAGTGCTCGTCGAATGGGCCGACTTATGGCAATGCAAGTGGTTTAGGTTTAGGTTTAGGGTTAATGGATATGAATGGTGTTGGGGATATGAGTGATGAGAAATGGAGGAAGCAACGCGTGTTGGAATTGGAGGTTTATTCGAAGAGGATAGAGTTGATGCAAGATGAAGTGAAGTCAAAGTTGGAGGAGCTTAGGGCAATGGGGAATGGATTAAGTTCTTAGCATTTGGATGCATCTGTAAGTGATCTCTGGAGTTCGTATATTAGTTTTCTGTTTTTGTTTTCGGTAGTTTCTTGGTTCAAGTAGATGGTGCAAGCTGAGATCGTTATCTTGTCCTCTTATAATATTTGCTAGTTAAATGGTTTTAGTTTAGTCTCTCTTTTGTTCCTGTGTTATGGAAACAATGAAGTTAAAAACGATTGAAAACAGAGTTAACTTACTGAATACACGAATGAAGCATGTTCGTGTTTGATTGTTTTTAAATTAACTGAACAAACGATTGACCACGAATAATTTAACAAACATGGTTTTTTTTGTTAAGAAAATGAGAAGGTTCGTATTCGTTTGACAACATTTGTTAATAGCATAAACGAACGGTCCTTGAACGTAAGCGAACAAACATAGTTGAAAGTTGATGAACAAACATAATTGGTCGAACGCCAATTATAAGTAATCTGAACATCAATTTATCGGGTCTAAAATTAAATAAAAGTTTGTTAAAGTGTAATGGATGACATCTTAATTTCATAAACTAGACTTAATTATAATGGTCCCAAAAAATGAAGTGAGTATATAAACGAACGTAAATGATAAAATGTAAATGGACGTTGACGAACATGAATGAGCGAATAAGGCATGTGTTTGTGTTCGTTCATTTAAGTAAATGAATAAAAAATTTGTTCAAGGTTGTTCGTTTGTTAAATAAACGAAATTCACGTTGAACTGTTCACTGAAAGTGTGATTCGTTTACTGGCTTAAGAAAAACCGTTTATACATGTTGCATACTGTACAAATTTTTAGAGGCACTCATTTCAAAAATAAGAATCCTTTTAAGAACCAAGAATATGTTAATACATGCGCGGACCATATAATGCATTTGTACATAGTGCATAGAAGATGGTCAAAGTAGCGAGAGCGGGAAAGTGGTGCGTTTCTGTATCACATTTACAACACTACGTACAATTGTATTATGTGGTTCTGTAGTTCAACATATTCTTGGTTCTGAAATGAACAACTCTCTTGCTATATAAAATTTTATATATTTTTCTTGTGAGTGTGTGTATATATAATATATATACATATATAAAATGTTGAAGTCAAAAAGTACTAGGCAAAAACCATAAAGAACAAAGAAAATCTATGTTTGTAACTTGTCTAGTGTCCCAACATGTATGCAAATCAACATTGTACTATATTATTAATTGATAAAATGAAATCCATCAAATTAATCTCCAAAATGCAAACATGTTCTTTTCAATACTCCTGCTTCATAATTCCACCATCTCTCTCTTATTCCTAGAAATCAAAGACTAAAATTCTAAAACTTGCCAAAAGTAGAAAAAACTAAGAATCTTAAAAAAGTTTTCTCCTTTTTCTTTTTCTAGTTTCTACAACATAAAACCAACCCTCACATCATCTTAAGAAACTTATATCCATTTATAAATGGAGTGAAAGATCAAGCTTTTGAGTATCTTTTGGTGCATTCAAGAAATTTTGATGCTCATCTTCATATTCTTGATAATAAGGGTTCTGATTGAAGTAGTTGCTTCTGTAGAACATAATATTATCCACCGATCCAAACTGATGAGCTTGAAACTGACAAAAATTGGCTGCTGCATGTGCATTCATATAAACAGCTGGATTAACAAACCCAATATGATTTGTTGGAGCAAACAATAATGGAGGTTGTTGAATCAAAGAAGTAGCATTATTAACTGCTGCTGCTGCTGCTGCCCTTTTAGCTCTTCTTGCTGCTGATCTTTCTTTCTTGTGAGCATTTTGATGGCCTCCTAAAGCTTGAGAGCTGTAGAACTTTCTAGAACAAAATTGACATGGGAAAGACTTGATGGTTTTGTGTTCTTCATTTCCACCTTCCATTTGTTTTTGCCTGAAACAATGAGAAAATTCAAACATGAGTTATAATTTACTCTCATTGGAATTAACTTTTAAGTTAAAACTCATTATATAGATTCAAGAAACCTTGAATTTAGAAAAGGTGACCAGAAGGCAAAATCAATCCAAAATATATTTTTCCAGAGTTAAAAGATGTTTAGAAGTAGGAGAGTTGAGTTCAGAAACTAGTTATTGTGTTTGGGAAATGTGAAGGTGAGCTGTTAATATATATATATATGTGTACATGTATGTGTGTGTAGAGAGAGAGAGAGAGAGATGGAGTAGTAAGAGGGGGTGTATTGTATGGGCTTGGGAACAGAAGAGATAAGAGAGGGATAGGTGAATAAGTGTGCACCAATACGTGTTTCTGCATACTACTGCAAAGATTTTATATTATATATAAATATATACACACATATATAGAGAGAGGGAGAGATAGAGGACTAGTCAAGTTTTAACTAATTACACAATTATACTAAGACACGTGTCACGTATGGAAATACCCATGTAATAAATATTAATATTCATATGGTATATGATTAATTTTTCTGGATTATTATTGTGAAATGAAAACCTGATAGGAGAGAAGGAAATGATATTGGGATATGGAATCTAATACTTAAAAAAGTTTCTGACAGTTTATGGGGTTACATGGGCACTTGGGCTTTCTTCTGCAGGCGTTTCTACACTGCATCGTTTCACTTGTGCTGTCTGGGTAAATATATCTTATCTATAGGTAGGGATGGTTAATGTACAATAATGCATTATCTTACATATGGTATATGGTACGTGACATCGTAGAACTTCGATCATATCGCAATGACATATATAAATTCAACTGAATTCTTGCTACATCGGTTATCAAAAGGGTATTTTCGTCATCGATTGAAATTAGTTTATTCAATTAAACTTCCCCCGATCATCATCTTCTATAAAATACCCAGTTCATCAAAAATCAAACAATCGAAATCCAAAACTGCATTCGATAATGGAAAAAGGTGAGTTGAATGTGAAGTCCAACTCAAAACCTACTTCAAGCAAGTTGATTATTAAGATTCACAAAAAAAAAAAAAAGAAGATTGAATTTGATATTCAAAATACATAGAAACATAGAATTACTCTAATCCAATATAGATTTGACAAAGTCCGTCTTCAAAAACAAAGCACAAAGACAAGGCACAAAGATCATCTACCTCCCTGTTTTCTATGTCAACCAGAAACAAAGCACAAAGATCATTAATAGTACTACCAGACATGTTAACTAGCCATTTTGTTATATCATCCGTCAAATCCATATTAACACCAGCAAATTTAACGAACTCATCTTGTGTTATCACGGCATTTTTAATATTTTTGGATTTGGTCTTTAATCTTCTTCAACAACACGTCTTTAACAAATATGGTGAAAATGATGATGCAGATGAGGAACCTTGACAATCCATTTTTGGTGATAGGTTTGAGCTTTTTGTGGTGAAAAGTGCAAATAAATTGTGTGTGTGGTGACAGGTTGAGAATTGCTCCCTCGTAAATAAACAAAAATATGAAACAAAACAAAAACATACATAGTAAATTTATCGGAAAAAAAGGATTTTAAAATTTAAATGTTCAAATGATAATCTAAAATTTATTGAGAAAAAAATTAAAGATTTAATTCATTAGACATTCAATAAATACGTTCAACTACATATTTTGAACTAGCAGTGTCATCATGCTTATATTGTAATAATACTTATTTCAGTTATTAAGTAACTTATAGTGTAATCATAGCTATATGAAACTAACTATTACAATAAGTTTCTTCAACAATCAAAAAACAAAGATTAAAAAATTTATAAAACCTTGTCTATAAGAAGAGAATGAAAACACCACACACAACAAAAAAATGGATTCCGACAATTGTACAATCAAGAGCATTCTGAAGGCACGAATTAACCTTGAGTTGCAGAAATATAGAGATCGGCTTCGTGTGATATAAGAGACGAGGGAACGTACGTCTCATCAATGTTCCACTTTTTTTGAGTTCCCTCTATATAAAGAGAGAGAGAGAGAGAGAGAGAGCGCAACATCCTTTCAGTTTTCACTTTTACCAATCATAGCAATATAATTGCGAATTAGGAGAAATAAATAATATTAAGTTGACTCGTGGAGTGTTATATTATGAAAAACTCTTATAAAGTGAGTGGGTAAAGTAATAAATGGTGTTGTTTTTATGTTGAAAAAATTGGTAGGAATTAACAACTCAAATTGTTTGTATTATTATGAGTTTTGACACTTTGATGCAACTGGTTCCCTGGCCTGACTGACTGTTATTCGCTCTCTGCCTGCCGCCTTCATTTCACCATCTCTACCAACTGTTTTGACTGTTATTTTCTAATATCACTTGTCCTCTTCATAAGTGAAAGTGATTGATTCTGGACTGTTGATGAAACTGTTTTGATAGTTGAGGCTGAGACGGTAATAAGTTTGTAAATAGAAATTGTTTGAAAGAAGCTGAAACGAAAAACCTCTATTAATTTTTTTTGATTAATTTTGTTCCACCAACTTTTTGAATTCAAATAATTTTTATCAACAATTTTATTATCTTTATATTTAAGCATATTATTGTAATATTTTAAAACCAAAAACGATGATTCATATAGAAAATGTTGGTAACTCGTGTATAACGTTATGCAATAATAAACATATGTCGTGTAATTATTCACATGTTGATTATAAAGTTGAGCTTAATCATATATGTGTGTGTTATGCAATTATGGTGTTATATTATAATAGTGCACATATTCTTTGTTCAAAATATGCGAAACACATCATGATAACCAATGCGTGCCACATCATGACTACTTTGTATGCTTTACATGAAAAAATTGTTAACACAAATTGTTGTTTACCTAATCGGATTAGTTAGCAAGGCACTGGCGGGGACTTACAACCGAAAAAAATATATACGAAACTCTATCTTGAGTCCTTGTAAAAAAAATGTTGATCACCATGAACCATTGTCGAGTGTTCGATTAGCTTCTTAGAGAAATTTAAGTTTTCATGTGACAGAATTGCAAGTGATCTTATGTCCAAAATGGCATAAGGGCAATTAGTAAGAATTCAAACTCATATTTCCTTATCAAACAAGCTAAGCAAAATATAATTTTTGTGTTTGGACTTAAGGTGTATGTTGTTTGAGAGAGACCTAAAACTTGGGGCAAGTAGTTGCCTTTCAGAGAATATAATGGTACTAGTACAAACAACCTCTGCAAACATCCATCTTAAAGAAAAAAAAACACAAAACATTAAACACTAATCAAATTGTTTCCTAGCAAGATGTTGACATTCATAGCCACACAAGGTACAAACTATACAACCACTATATCACAAAATAAAACCTTCTTTGTCACAAAAGATGAGAAACTAACAAAAGATGATCATTGACAAACAAACATGAGACCACAAACATCTACTTCACTTCCCACAATTAAACCCGCCACAAGCCGATAACACGATAATGAGAATCAAGGCAATGATGATTCCAAGAACTATCAGTTTAATCTTCATGTTTTGCAGCCACATTTTCCTCCTCATTTGTGTTCCTTGTGTCCTGAAATCTTGCGCCTACAAATCATTCACCACCCTCAATTTTATTTTTGTGTTGATTTTCAGTTTTTCTATAAATAATTAATAAACTAGGAGAATACAACTATTATTGCAATAATAATCTAATTATTTGGATAAAAGGATTTCTGGTTTAATAGGGTAAACAGAAACATCATGACTCACTGATAGACTTGTAAACAAACTGAACGAAAACAAACGTGGCATGTTTGTGTTTGTTCGTTTAACTTTAACCGAACAAATGGTCAAACATCAACTAAACAAACAGAGCTTTCTTGTTTGAGTTTGTTCGTTAAGAAAATGAGTGTGTTCTGTTCATTTGTAAATAGTATAAACATATATGAACCAACATAACCGAGTGAACACTGAATAAAAGTAAACATAGACAACAATGTGTTCAGTTTATAAATTAGTAAAACTGACCTGAGAGCGAAGGTTTTCTGTTTTATCCACCAAAAGCTCAATCTTCTCTCCACGGTCAAGAACCTGCAAATTCCAAAATTAAAAAATAAATAACCTCTAACAAAAGGAGTTACAAACTTTAATTACAACACACACTAAATCTTACCTTCTCAATATTTTCCATCATCACACCTTTGACTTCCGAAACCTGAGCTTTGACCTTCGCAAGTTTGCTGATCTCTTCTGGATGGTCCACACAATACTGCATCTGCTCCTTCAATTTCGGGCTGATACATAAGAACCATGTCAGTTAAAAAACCAGAGCCTCAAATTAAACAATGTATGCATGACTGCATGAGATTACCCAAATTCTTTGCTCAGACTATTGGCAACAGCTGTTGCAGCTTTCCCACCTCCATATTTCTTCGTGAAATCCTCCTTGACTCGCTCAAGAAACGCCATTGGAACCTGCCTACCAACCGATTCAACCGCCACAACACAGTATGCTTCATAATTTAAAAAGTTAAAAAAATAAGTTAGTAACCATGTGTATAAAGTATGAACAGATATTACAATATCTAGTTAGGCACGTATCAAATACCAACAAATTTTAACACAAGAAGCATACAAACAACTAAAGTAATCACACGCTATAGTTTTTAAAGTAATTATTGTTACACCACATCATTTGTTGTAGTGCAACAATTATAACACAACAACAAAATGAAGTAGTGTAATAGTTATTACTTTATTTCAAAAACAATGTAGTGTATTAAAGAAATATTACTCTAGTTCAAAAATGTAGCATAATAATAATAATTACTCTGCTTATTCGGACACTTTAAACTGATGGAAGTTCACATATTGCAACATATGGAGAATTTATCAATAAGATTCTACCTATGGATTTTGCTAAACAAATGTATGTTAGAGATTAAGGTCGAAATACAATAGAAGTGGATCAATAGCATTATGCTCATCAACAAGACCTACATCTAAATCTAAGATGCTTATCACATAAATCCAGTTCAAATAAGCACAAGTCAAGCTAAAATCAAATTAAGGCATTCTAACATATAATAATAATAATAGGTACAATCGTCACAACGCGTATAAATTCCAAATGAAACCTAATTTCACAATCACAAATAATCGATTCGAATAAACACGATCAGATCGGAGTAGGTTAGATCGGATGCGATGAGATGAGACTCACTGAATCCATCTTCCACGAGATAATTAAACGTATGACCGTCGCAGTTGTAGGTGAACTTGTTATTAGTAGCAGGAAGCTTCTGGAGGCACTGAGCAGCGATGGAGGTGAAGTTGCCGGTGAACTCGGTGTACTCGGAGAGAATAACCGTTCCTCTCGCCACGAAACTGTAGATCAACGACTGCTGCCCCATCCCGATCACGCTCAAACGGCGTCGTTCGGTGGTTTAGAGAAGAGAGAAAGGTCAAGTGGAAGAAGTTGGGGTTGTTTTCTTAGGTGGAAGTTTTTTGAAATGGATCGGCCCTTGTGGGTACTGGAAATTACGAAATTGCCACCACGCTACTCAGTGTTTGGTGGTTGAATTTGAATACACCGGTCTTGATGGTTTTGAATTTTTACTTTCATCCAACGTTGCAAAAGTCGCTAAGCGGTCCCTAGGCGGCTGATTCTTTTGGAAAGAGTACTCGGAGTACTCGGGGAGTAATCGGAGAGTACTCGGACATGGTAAATATAAAGAAAAATAATATTTGGTTATTATATATATGTCAAATATCATAAGTTTACTAATATTTATAACAAAATAGTTAAATATCAATATAAATAAAGGAAATACATTTTTAAATATAAAATATTCTAAAAATTACTAATCATTAATTAAAAAAAATTATATTTGTTATTTAATATTATTGAAATAACAATTATTTTTTATTTTTTTTGAGTCAAAATCGGTCCAAGTTCACCAATAAGATGTGATTCTGACTGAGGTTGACCACATTTGACCGATTCTTAGTAACTAGGCGGATTTACAGAAACTCGCTTCGGTGACATACCTTGTAGCGAGTACTCGGAGAGTACTCGGCCTTGTAATCCTACTTTTACAACATTGCTTCCATGTATGTGTACTTTCTTTCAAATCCAAGTCGGATTTTGTATTTTTCTTGTTTTATTTTTTTTAACGACCAACTAAGTAACGCCGTGTACTTTGTACGCAGCCCCCATTGGCTAAAGGTAGCCCGATCCGGCCACTAGTCCGGACGGACGAAGCCCCTAGCGGTCCACCTATTGAGGGATTCACCGGATAAAACCCGACCCCCACGCCCGTCAAATTGCATGACAGCGAGGAACCGCTAAAACCGGGTGAGATCAGGACTCGAACCATGGCAAACCATGGTCATCCCTCATATCTCCCATATAAATTGGTGGTAGTGAGGTTTGAACTCCTACCTCTCAGGCTATGCGTATTGGAGGGGCTACAACTTGTGGCGTTTTGCGCCGTGTGGCGCCCAGTCAGCAAGGGGTGAGAATTTGTTTTTGGGGTGTAATGGTGTAGGGGCTACAACTAGTAATATAATAATATAATATATATATATATATATATATATATATATATATATATATATATATATATATATATATATATAACACATCCATATATGCCGACCTCGCCCCCGCCCCTTTTCGCCCAGGGGTGGTGTCCGCGCCCCTTTGCGCCCAAAATCGCCCAAATTGTAGCCCCACTACACATGGCCTCACTAGTAAAGTGAGTGCTCTACCATTGAGCCACAACCAATTTATAAAGAAAAAATTACGTATTGGATCCTTTTGAATATTAAAGAATATTTTTCTTGTTAAAAATTAAAGAAAAAATTACAATTTTTGTCCTTTTAAATATTAAAGAACATTTTGAATATGTAAAATTATGTATTGGGTCCTTTTTGAAAATGAGTTTCATTATTTATCCTTTATTTGGATGTTTTGCTCGGTTTTTGTCCTTTGAACTAACGGTCATCCAAAAACCCAGTTAAATGTTGGTATGTGCCAAACATGTGAGGGCAAAATGTAATTTCCAATCTATATTATAATAAATCAAAATCATAGAAAAAAATTATAATAAAAAGATTAAATAATATATTTTAAGAACTCTGGATTTGTGGCCCATTAGATCTTCTCTCGTATCTTTATCAAAGCTTCATCTCCATCAAATATTCTTCAACCCTAATCTCAACCACTACCACAACTCCGACCACCATTGAGCAACCGGCAACCGCCGCTTATACCACTTTAACCACAATCTTCATTTTCATCAAAAACCCTCTTCTTCTTTCACCAATTAACCCTAACCCACCACCACCACTACTAACTGCCATTAGCAACCACATGCGGCAGCCGCCGGTAACAACAATATAAACATTAGGATAGTACCGAGGTGCTTCTGATGACTTCATACATGTAGTGGTGGAGCCAGTGGGCAACGATAATCGTGGAGATAGACGTCGGTAGCTTCTTAAAGCTCGATTCCTGAGGATATGAATTTACGTGGACGTGAAGGGAGGTTGTGAAACAGTCGAAGCCATTGGATACCTTGTATGATGTCCAAATATATGATATGCATGGCCGATTCGTATTATAAGGCTCAGAAAAATGTTCGATTCTGGTTTCGACTTAGGGCTAGGGTTTAGAATCCTACGATCCTGAGTTACGAACTGATGGTGGTGTGTTGGTGGGTTTTAAATGGTGAAAGGGAAAGAGTAGGGTTTTGATGAATTAAGATGGTGGCAGAGTGGTGGTGGTGGTGTAAGCCGAATGGTTGTAACTGTGGTCCGATTAATGGTCAATATTGGATGACGGTTTGATGAGTATGATACATTAAGGGAGATGATGATCAGATGGGCACACAACCTCTAAAATATATTATATATTCCTTTTGTTATAATATAGATTGGAAA
Source organism: Bidens hawaiensis (assembly GCF_021521415.1). Classification (NCBI taxonomy): domain Eukaryota; kingdom Viridiplantae; phylum Streptophyta; class Magnoliopsida; order Asterales; family Asteraceae; genus Bidens; species Bidens hawaiensis. The sequence continues at coordinate 42,206 of NW_027492634.1, forward strand.
TTACATTTTTGCCATCACATGTTTGGCACATACCAACATTTAATTGGGTTTTTGGATGGCCGTTAGTTCAAAGGACAAAAACCGAGCAAAACATCCAAATAAAGGATAAATAGTGAAACTCATTTTCAAAAAGGATCCAATCCGTAATTTTGCATATTCAAAAGGACAAAAATTGTAATTTTTTCAAAATTAAAATAGGGAAATTCTTCAAAATTAAAATAACTAATAAGATATGGACTGATATGACACATTGGGAAAGATCCGACGAGAAATCTAGACTAATGGTAATTTATCACATGTAAGAATTCCTGATAATCCGGCCAAAATTTTGAAAATACTGAGAAAGACGTCCATATTTTCTTACTAAATATTTATCTCAAAAGCAGTCTTGGAAGACGGAATTTGTACCAAGGAGACGAGATTATGGCTTTGAATAAGTTGAAATATTGTCCACACCGACAAGATTTATTTTTAATCCGTATACACTGACAAGATTCAAGTTTAATCCGTCCACAACAACATGTAATATAAATATTTTTAATAAAATTATAAATTTTAGGTTAAAACACATTTTCTCTCTCCCTAAAAGGATTATATGAAGCATTTTCACATTAAAATAATATGAACGTGCTGCATTGTTTATTTCCGTCCAAAACTATTGTAATTATTATTACGCTAAATTTGTTTGTACTCACTCACATGGGGGGCAAAATTGTCAATTTTGAGTTAAATCCATTTATTCCTTGGTTTTAAATTCAATCAATAAACCTTTGAAATACCATATATCTCTATCTCCATGTTACCGTTTCATCGGAATTCAATATCACAATCCTTGCTTCATCATTGGTTGCTTCAATCCATCACCAAAATACCAATCAACAAAATGGTGGTGAGACTATGGTGTGGGTTCATGATGAATGCGGACAATTTGCTCCAGTGACCTATATGGTGATTTTCCAACATCTAATTTTGTCAAGCTTGGTTTCGTTAATTAATTTTAACTCAATGTTTTATATTAGAGAATAATGACTTATTTTCATGATAAAGACTATGGTGGGCAGTGTATGTATGTGTATTGTTGCATAGCCATTCCATGTTGTTAAGTTGAATTGCAAATCCGTTCAATTTGCATAACCAATTAACCATAATGCCAAACACCTTACAGACCATTTGCACAAGACAAACCACGGTACATACAAACATTTTCACAATACCATTTACGAACACGGTGCCATTTCATACCATTAGTGCATTTGAGTAGTGTATGATAACTGATAAAATTCGATGATTCTCATAAACCAATAATCCCTAATATATACATGGTGTCCCTCCTATAATTCAGGGATGAATCATATTCTATATCAAATACAACTATTCTATAATAATAATATAACCATATATATCTTCTAATACATCCCCGCAGTCTAAACTGGAGGTTCACAAATGTTGAGACTGGATTTGAAGTCATCAAACAGAAATGAGGGCAAGCCTTTGGTGAAGATATCTGCAATTTGATGACGAGATGGAACGTGAAGAACCCGAACTTCACCTCTTGCAACTTTGTCACGAACAAAATGAATGTCCAATTCGATGTGCTTTGTTCGCTGATGTTGAACTGGGTTGCTGGACAGGTACACGACACTTATATTGTCACACCATACTAGAGTTGCATGAGATGGTGCACAATGAAGTTCGAGTAATAAGTTTCGCAACCAACAAGTTTCTGACACGAAGTTGGTGACGCCTCGGAACTCCGCCTTGGCGCTGGATCGGGAAATGACGGCCTGACGTTTGGACGACCACGAGAGAAGATTATCACCCAAATACACACAGTAACCAGAAGTGGAGCAACGTGTGTCGGGACACCCAGCCCAATTGGCGTCAGTGTATGAGAGTAGTTTGCCAACTAACGATTTAAATATGTGCAAACCCTGAGTAATAGTGCCATGTATGTACCTTAAGATGCAATTTAAGGCATTCATGTGAACCGTTCGTGGCGCATGCATATGCATACAAACTTGTTGAACTGCGTAGCTGATGTCGGGGCGTGTAAATGTTAGGCACTGAAGGGCCCTAGCCAGTTGACGGTATTTTGTACCCCCGTCGTCAAGTGGCAGCCCGACCGTGGCACTGAGCTTGGAATTTGTGTCAACTGTAGTAGCAATCGGTTTACACGAGCTCATGCCGGCTCGTTCCAACAATTCATAGGCATATTTCTGTTGTGACAAGAAAAGAGAATCCCGCATGCTGGTAACCGAAATGCCCAAAAAATAACTCAGGGGACCCAAGTCCTTCATGGCTAACTCGGTGGACAAATGAAGCATGAATTTGTCCCGTAACTGGTTGGATGATGTGACCAAAAGTATGTCATCAACATAAAGTAGGATGTATGCTATTTCTCGGCCCTGTTTATAAATAAAAAGTGAATGATCACATTTGCTGTGGTGAAATCCAAGTTTTGTTGCGTAATCGGCGAACCGTTGGTACCAAGCGTGTGGAGCCTGTTTGAGGCCATAAAGTGACTTCTTTAGCAAACAAACGTGGTTCGGGTACCGAGTGTCCCGAAAGCCTGGTGGTTGATACATATACACCGTTTCCTGCAAGCTACCATGCAAAAAAGCGTTTTTGAAATCGAGCTAGTGAATGGGCCAAGAGTAAGATACTGCTAGCGATAGAACGGTGCGGATGGTAGCTGGTTTTACCACCGGACTAAATGTTTCCCCGCAATCAATTCCAACCAGCTGAGACCTGCCATCACAAACTAAACAAGCCTTGTAACGCTCTAAAGAACCGTCAGATTTAGTCTTATGTTTAAAAATCCACATACTGCGAACCACATTCGCATGATTAGGTCTCGGGACTAACTCCCACGTATTATTATCATTAAGGGCTCGGAACTCGTCGTTCATGGCCATGTTCCAATCCTTGTTACGGAGAGCAACGGTAGGGTTTCGGGGAAGAGGAGAGTGTGTGGAAACATTAAGATTGACACCGGACATACTGCGAGTATGAACCGTGCGAGGTGGTGGGTTCATTGAGCTGTGGAAGCCGTAGCCGGGAGAGTGGGAGTAGGAGATGGTTGGTGTGTGTTCACAACAGATTGTTGTGTTGAGGTGGGTTGAGCGGTGGGAGCCGCTGATGTCGGTTTGGGACGGCGGGAGTAAGTATTAACTAACAGGGGGGGGGGGGGGGTTGGGAGATGATTTATAGAGGGTGGAATGGAAGGCTGAGAAGCATACCAGAATAAAGGATTTCTAGAGGGTTGATTAGTAAAAAAATTGTATGAGGCAGGATCAGTCGGAGCGGGAGCGGGATTAGCAAAGGGAAAGACCGTCTCTTCAAATACGACATGACGGGATATGGTGATTTGTTGAGTTTGGGTATTGTAGCATTTGTATCCCCAGTGGTTGGATGGATAACCCAGAAAGACACAAGGAGCGGAGCGTTTATCTAGTTTGTTAATGTTAATGGAAGGTGTGAGGGGGTAACACAGGCACCCGAAGGTGCGAAGGTGTGTATAACTGGGATGTCGGTTGTAAAGGAGTTGGGTATGAGAGATATTGTTGAGGGTGCCAGATGGTAGGATATTGAGTAAATAGGTAGCGTGTTGAAGGGCATGGTGCCAAAAGGTTGTAGGGACCGACGAGTGGGCGAGGATGGTGCGAATGATGTTATTGATGAACGAATTTTTCGCTCGGCTTTCCCGTTTTGTGGGGATGTGTATGGGTAGGAAAAACGAAATTGTAGACCGTTTGAGGTACAAAAGGATTGAAACAAAGAGTTATTGTATTCACGACCGTTATCACATTGTATGGTTTTGATTTGCTTGTTGAATTGGGTTTTAATGAGTGTATTAAATTGTTTAAAAATTGTGACGACCTGCGATTTATTAGTGAGAGGGTAGGTCCATAAAATATTTGTTTTATCATCCAAAAATAATATGTAGTAACGATGACCACTTGATGATAGAACGGGCGATGCCCATAAATCGCTATGTACAATATCAAAAGGTAGATAAGTAAAAGTAGTAGACTTGATAAAAGGTAATTTAATATGTTTCCCAAACACACAAGAAGAACAAACAGAAAAAGATTGTTTATTACCTGAATCAAAAGGCAAATTGTTTTTCAAAGATAATAAGATAGATGATCCCGAGTGACCGAGACGATGATGCCATAGCTCTTTGGTTGTTGATGCAAAGGCTGCTGGACTTGTAAGCTTGGATGGGGACTGGAGAGTAAATGGACAGAGGTCCCCGGTGCTGTTGCATCTAAGGATGGGTGTTCGCGTCGGGAAGTCTTTCATATCAAAACCAAACGAGTCAAATTCCATAGAAAGGTTATTATCAGTTGTAAAACGACGTACTGACAAAAGGTTTTTAATTATATCAGGTACGTGAAGTACGTTAGACAAGTTTAAAGGTGGAAACGGGTTGGGTAGGTATTGATGTCCCGTACCTTGGATTGGAATATGGGACCCATTACCGACAATAATGTTCCGAAAAGGACCCTTATTAAAATAAGACGAGAAGTTACCTGAGGAGTGTGCCATGTGTGCGGTTGCTCCTGAATCTGCATACCAGGTATGATCAGGAGGGTGAAGAGTCATAGTATTGAAGGCTTGTTAAATATCGGTCGGTGTATAGCTCGCTTCCGACGCCCCGTAAGCCTGTTGGGGGGGGGGCAAGAATTCCAGGTCCATTACCTGTTTGCGAACCATAAGATGGGTTTAAGGACTGTCTTGGGCCCAATGTTGGAGGCTGCCGCGTAGGGTATGGGCAAGGTGGGTAAGCCCAAGTATGTTGGCCCCATGGAACCTGTTGAGTGTTGGGTCGGTAATATGGCTTACCAGAATTATGCTGATAAGATGTTTGACTGTATCCCAGGTGTTGATGCCCAGACCCGTAAACCTGCTGACCCGAGCCATACCCATGATGACCAGGCCCTTGCTGACCCGAATACCCCCTGCCACGACTGCTTGAAGACTGTCCTTTACCTCGACCACCACGACCACGTCTCCGTCCCCTAGAACCAGCATGGGAATCGGACTGGTGGTAGTGTGTGTCGTTGGTGCGGTTATTGGAAGCATGAAGGGTTGTACCACCAGAATGAAGCGAGCTAATCGCGGTCTGATGTTGTTTCCTTGTTTCGTCGTTAACGAGCTTAGATCGGGCTTCATAAAAACTTGGCATGGGAGTAGTGCCTTCAAGAATTTGAGTTGTGCTTTCGTAATTTTCATTCAAACCTGTTATGAGTTGAATCACCAACTTGTTCTCTTCCATCGGTGTGTTCACATTAGCAAGCTGATCAAACAACATTTTTAAGGCTTGAAAATATGCTGACATGTTTGGAAAATCATCCAAACGGGTGGAGGCGAATTTTCTACCAAGGTAGACGGCTCGTGTGGCTTGGTTATCTTTAAAGATATTATCCAAAGTTGTCAATGCTTGAAGAGCAGTGGACTGAGGTTTTAGGATAGTATGTAACAGATCATGAGAGATGGTGGCATAAATCCACTGGAGCATAATCGCGTCTAACCGACTCCATAGGGCTGGGCTAACAGATGCTGATTCAGCTTTATCTGTTGATGAGGAAGCAGGTTTGAGGGCCTTAGGATCGATGTGGTTAGTAACCTCGAAAGCTCTGCAATGAATTCTGAATAACTCCGCCCATGAGTTGTATTGGGAGCTTTCGGTTTCAAGAACAAGGGGGATGAAGTTCTTGATATTAGTAACGGTAACCACTGGATGTATTTTATCCATTTAGAAGAAAAGAGAAAAAAATCTGAAAAGAAATTGATATGAGAGGGAGAAAGGACATTAGAGGAGGGAAGGTTTACAGCTAGGGTTACAGGTATGGCTGTGATACCATGATAACTGATAAAATTCGATGATTCTCATAAACCAATAATCCTAATATATACATGGTGTCCCTCCTCTAATTCAGGGATGAATCATATTCTATATCAAATACAACTATTCTATAATAATAATATAACCATATATATCTTCTAATAGTGTACATACAAAACACAGCACAAAACATACAAAGTACCATTTCATACTATTTGCACAACAAAATTTCATAACCATTCAATTTCAATAAAATTAGTACATTTTGTAAGGAATTCAATTTCAATTGTGACAATAAAATCGTTTGGATGTTTCTATGAAATATAAAAGGAGCCAATAAGAAAAAAAATAAAAAAAATTGTGACAAGATAGATGACAAATATGATCTAACTAAAAAACTGCAAATTTGAGCATCTTAATTTCAACATCATTCCTTCTTTTAAGTTCTTCATGATGATTGACATCACTTAATAATCCGGGTATGATTCAAGTTCACCTCAATCATCACTTAATAATCCGGGTATGATTCAAGTTAACCTTTCACGCATGGGTACCTGGGTGGATCTTCCCAAGTAACAAGTAACAAGTCCACATCCTCTTCCCTCTACTTTTAATTGAATCATCATGTCAAAAAACTAAAAACATCAACTAGGAAGATAAAAATTACGTCTCTTGTACAACAATGGAATTGTAGTCCAGGGTCAGCACTAGTATACAAGGTATTAATAGTTGTTTCAGAACCACATTTGCATATTACCATCGTCAAATCGTGTATCGGGTTTTCCGATCACACATTGGGGTCTTCCTATTGTTTAAGTATGGAGCTTTCCAATTGATCAAATTTTTGACGGCGTAAATGGGATTTAGGTTAAAAAAAAGAGACAACTTTGCACCTTGGTCCTTGGGTGAGGAGCACGTGTAGATCTTGATGGGATATAATTGACTGAGTTAGCATAAGGTTCCAAAACGGCAAAAAAAAAACGTTATAGGTTCATTTGTCCAAAAGTTTTGCATTGGGCTAAAATGGCTATGAGACGTGAACCACACGGGGAAAAAAACAAAACAAAACAATGTACTCCAAACATCCATACCCATAGATGTAGATAATGAATAGGATGTCTCCATATTTAGAATTCTTAGGTCGTTGGAGATTGCTTTCTACTTCGGCTCCTGTTTGAATAAGATTATATTATAAGGGTAAAATTTTTGTTTCCATGCATACATTTCTTTATATACGTTTGTTAGATATTTTCTTTCTTTCGTTCTTTTTTGTCTTAAAGTTATTCAAATTGGTGGTTTTCACTTTACATGTGATCATTCCACCTCCGCTACATAATTATTTTACAAGTACTCAAACTCATAGATATCTCACCAGATTGTTTACACGTACTGTACACTATATACTTGCACTTTATATGTGTATAAACAACACATTTGATATGCATTTTTCTAAATAATTAGAATAGTGTAAGCATCATATACCAGGTTGCATTTTCAACAATACCGCAACATGGAGGCAAAGTCTTGTAATTTGATTATATATAGAGAGATTGATATAGAAAATGCAACGTGGGGAATTTTTAATGTATGATCAAAATTTTAAGATAGTTATATTTTTTTCAATAAAGTTACAAGAATGAAGACAAATAAACTATTCTGGAAAAGGAGTTTAACCAACCTGAGATTTGATTCTAGTTTTAAGGATTCTATGCTTTTGGTACTAATTCTTTACATACTAAAAATTGATTCCTCTCGAGACTCATCTCACACCTTTAAATGGGAACTTTACTTAATAAATGATTTGATTGCAAGCACATGGAATACTTTTTTCTACTTTTTTTTGAACGATCGACTAAGTAATGTCGGGTTCTCCGTACGCAGCCCCATTAGCCAAAGGTAGCCCGAGCCGGCCACTATTCCGGACGGACGAAGCCCCTAGCGGTCTACCCTATTGAGAGATTCACCGGATAAAACCCAACCCCCACACCCGCCTAATGGCACGACAGCGAGGAGCAGGTAAAACCGGGTGAGATCAGGACTCGAACCCTGGCAAGTCCGGGTCATTCCTCATATCTCTCATATAAATTGATGATAATGAGGTTTGAACCCCCTACCTCTCACTAGTAAAGTGAGTACTCTACCATTGTGTCACATCCAATTTATTACTATTTTTTTCTACTTGTCAATTCAAATAGGCAGGATTCGCATTTTATAGAAAAAAAATTGTTTTATTAATATTTAGAGTCTTAAATTTGCTAAATAAAAGAATTGAGTTAAAAATCAATATTACCAATACTTTGGAATGATTAATGGTAAAACTATTAAAATTTACACAACAAAATACCCATGTTGATTAAGACGCTAAAGAAATCAACTCATATCCTCTATTAAAACGATTTTGATGCATTATTCTCAAGTAAATGCAACAAGAATATGTTTCCAAAAGCTTGCCTCATTTTTTTGACATTTTAGTTCTTAATAGAGGTAGGCATTTGTTCATTGATTAATATTGCTTACCTACTTCAAAACAATTAAATCTTTAATTATTTTCTTGATTTACATTCAACTATTCAATTCGATTTGATTTGAAATTGTTAAATATATAAGTAGATGAATACCCCCACCTGGCCACCTCTCAAAGAAACGTAACAAGAAAAGAAACAATTAGATAAAGACGAAGATGAAGTAGTTTGGAATATAATGAATAAAAAGTCACTTGCTATACATTTTTTCCTGTAAATAAAAGAACCGATTCCAGTGATAAAGATAAAGATGAAGATGATGTATTTGATAAAAACAGGAAGGTGAATTCAAGACAAACCGATAAAACAATCATATATGTATATACCACAATAACATCATTTCCAAAACGCTTGCTTTTTTATTGTATCCTTACAACGTACCACCACCATCACCATTTCTTGAAACTCTTACATGGGTTTATGAATACGTTCGATCATCGATCCAAAGTACGGTTACCTGTTTGAAATAGGATTTGGTCCACTTGGAACTTCATGTGCACCGGCTTCTAATGATCTTGAAGACTTTGAATGCTGTTGATGATGTGATCTTTTAGGATGAAATTCCATGGTGGCTGTTGATGATTCGACCTGAGAAACAGAAGTGACTCGAAGGGATGCACGTGCCACAGAATTAGAGGATTGAAGCAAGAAGATGAAGATCAAAAGTGTAATACAAAAAAGTGAAGAACATGGATTAGAATTTGAGAATTGTGATGATGATCTCAATTTAGCCATGCAGTAGTTGATTGTTTATGGGAATAATAATAACAATAAAGAATAAAAGCACCCCCCAAAGACCACAAGAGATCAATATCCATTAACCAATTGCATGTACCCAATCACTTAATCTTCAACACCACCCCAAGGACATAGAGAGAGATGTGGATGGAAAAGGAAGTCTTGAAATTGAATACAAATTTGATGAGAAGCAAATAAGTATCCTACTATATATTAAAACAATAGAGTTTGGTGTCACATGGTCCCTTCCTATTGGACGTTAGCCTCTCCTTCCAAAAATATCCCTTACTTCTCTAATTTTCTTATCATTAAAATAAATCAAAAACATATTATTGTCCTTATACATTAAATGCATTTAATTTAATTAAATACTTTAAATGAATTACAATATTACGATTAAGTTTTTTTCCTTGGATCCCCTTTCTCTTCATTCTACCATTATCTTCCATCAGTTTAACCAGTATCTTCCATCAGTTTAACCAATATCTACAGTTCAATCGTATTATGATAATATCCTTCAGTTTAACCGTCCCTCCGACGAAATCAATTTATCCGTCCCTCCGACGAATTTTTTAGTTCGTTTTCTTCAAAATCACGGCTATTAAGACGCTATAATAACGAAATAATCATTGATCTTATCACGGCTATTCAGTAGATCCATGGTTATTTTTGATCAGATGTTCGGATACTTTGCCGTCGCGTCATCGTTATTGTTAATCAGATCTGAAAGACACTGTTGCGGTTCCGTCAATTGGATTTTATTTTCCGGTAAATTAGTATTTTGTATTATACTTTCTAATATTCGTTGATGTATTTGTAATGAACCTTACTATTTGTTATTATTCATTGTTATTCAGATCGTCGGATCTTCGGATACTTTGCCGTCGCGTCATGGTTATTGTTAATCAGATCTGAAAGACACTGTTGCGGTTCCGTCAATTGGATTTTATTTTCCGGTAACTTAGTATTTTGTATTATATTTTGAAATTTGAATTAGTCAACTATCATTAATAAGAGCTAACAATTTTTTAAATTTGAAATTTGAATTATTAGTCAACTTAATTTTCAAATTGTGAACTCGTAATCACCTATGAGTTATTACTGTTTATTTATTCCTTTTAATTAAATCCGTATTTACTTTCTAAATATTTTGGAAAGTTGTTACAAAGAAAATATTAATTCATAGTATATTAAATGAGTTTTACTAAATTCGAAATTTCTAATTGTTAGTCAACTTATGACAAATTTTGGCAAGTTGTTATGATTTTTATTTGTATTATAATATTTGTATTAGAATTTATTATTTTATATAAATCCCTGATTTGTTAATGTAAGTAATTATATCAACTTTTGAAATTCGAAATTTCAATTGTTAGTCAACTTATGACAAATTTTGGCAAGTTGTTATGATTTTTATTTGTATTAGAATATTTGTATTAGAATTTTTATTATCAATATATTCAAAAAGTTTACTAAATGTTATTTAGATTTACATTCTACAAATTATTAAAAATTTTGGCAAGTTGTACATTTTTACAAATAATATCAAATTTTGACAAGTTGTTAGGATTATTTTTTATAAATCCCTGATTGTATTCTCCTTCAATTAACCGTATTTAGAGCTTTCCTATTTTTGTTAATAATTCCAAGTTTGTAACAAATACTCCGTGTCTATATATACTGTAACCATAACGAAGACATTCACACAGTTCTCACTTTCTTTGTCTTCGTTTCATATTTGTTTCATTTTCAAGGTTTTCATTTTCGAATATACATATAAATATTTATTTTCACTCATGTAAATTTTATTTACCGATTTTTTTATCTTTGCATTGATTTTTTTTTGTTACACAGCAAGATGGAAGCAAAAAACTTTACCATGTTCAACTCTTTGGATGTTTCGAACAACGATTGCTTACTGAAGGTTCGTATACTTAGACTGTGGCGTTTGAAGGACAACAATAAACCAGGAGAGGACTGGTCCATCGAAATGATCTTACAAGATGAGACGGTATGAGAAATATGCATACAATAATTGTTTATATTTTTTTCATTTCTTTCTTATTATATGCATACAATAATGTTTGTCTTATTAATACTGTAACAGGGTCATCGAATGCAGGCGCATGTAAGGAAACCTTGCATACCGAAACATGATGTTTGGCTTGCTGAGAATCGCTCATTGATTGTGCGAAAAGCTTCCCTTGGTGCAAATCTGTCAACATACCGTGTAGTTGACAGCCCACATAAGCTCTGTTTCACGTCAGAAACTCGACTTTCGATTTGTGATGAGTTTAAAGGTCACATTTATGGATTGTCGTTTGCTACCTTTGATGATATCAAAGCCAAGAAAGTAACTCAGAATGGAACGATAGGTATCCTTTTTTGCATCTTTTAATTAAATTTCGTTTTAAATTCAATACATTATATTACGACAGTTAAATACGATCGTTTAATATCTGTTTCATTCCTCATTATAAATTATTTCTCAGATGTAATCGGTCATGTCAGTAAGTTTTTCGACAATAAAAACTCATTCTTCCGAGAGGCACAACACCAGAATCGAAGAACCATGGAATTTGCTGATTTGAGGTTTTGTAAATAATTTATATATTATCATGTATAATTAAATAATTCATTTTTGTTAACTTCTACTTTTCGATGAACCAGTGGCAAAACGATTTATCTCACCTTATGGGATGACTATCTTAAACAACTTATCAAATATGTTTCTGACAACCTGAATGAGGAGTATCTCATTATCGTCCTCCAATTCGCACGAGTCAAGTACTATGGAGGTATCATTATACATTGAGTATTTTATTTCTAATCCTTAAAATTCTTTATAGTTAATAATTCTAACTTTACATACGTTTATATGATTTTGGCAGAAAATGTTTATGTTCAAAACTCTTATGGTAACCAAGTGTCAAGGTTGATGATCAATGATTACTTGTATGAAGTGATTGATTATAAGAAACGGTAATGTATTATAACTATTTAATTATAATTTTATTTTATTACACGTATACATTATTGTTTATTTTAAACACCTTATGACTTATTTTTTTGAAATAATAGGTTGCTTGAAATATCCTCGAAAGTCAATGTCGAAGTACCTAAACCGGTTGGTTCATCTAAGCTGCTAACTGTTAAGGATGAATTTTTGAAGAAGTATCCGTTCTATTCAATCAGTGATCTTTGTACCATTTTGGAGGTATGTAACCATTTGTGTTTGTAAATACTCATGTTGAGTTAAATTTTACTAATAAGTTCACCATGTTATTATTATAGGCTAAAAACGTCGTCATAATTGGTACCGTTAAGTATATATTGGGTAACAAGGAATGGTACTATAATTGATGTAAACGTTGTAGTCGTAAGGTTACTTCTACTTTTGTTGATGGAGTGAAGGTTTATGAATGTAAGAATTCAAGTTGTAATTCTCAAGGTGTAACCGCTGGACCGAGGTACTATTTTATAAATTTAAAATATATAATATTATTACTTTTCCATTTAATAATATTAAATTAAACTGGTGTTTTACAATAATTTTTAAAATAAGTCCCCTTTATTTTACAGATTCCGAATTCCAATTCGTGTACAAGATACGACCGGTGTTGTTTCTCTTACGTTGTTTGATAGGGATGCGAGACAGTTGTTCAATAAGCCTGCTGATGAATTTGTTACCACTGATGTTGAGATATGACATTTGTACCATTCTCCCATACAATATGTTTTTTTGTGTCATTTACACTATTCAGTTCAATCTATTAGTTTTCATATTATTATGTTCTTTTTTTTCATTGTTTTAAAACATCAATTTTTTAATATCTTATAAACATAAAATAAAACGCAAACAGCTTTTATCCTATTTAACTTGATTTTCAAATCATTGACTTTTCTTTTTTTACATTTTAGAACTTCATTAAATGATTTTTTATTATGTTCATTTTTTTAATTGTTATTTTGAAGGTTGATCCGATGCACACGTTTCCTGAAGAACTCAACACTATATTAGAAAAGAAATTTGCTTTCATTGTTGAGGTTAGTGACTACAACATCAGGAACTCATATGACGTCTACGGTGTCACCAAGTTAACCGATGACCAGGACGTTCTTAATGATCTTGATAAACAGCTTGCTCATGGTCAGGTATGATTATTGTTTCCGTTTTTAAAAATAATGTTTTAATGTACATTAACAAACTGTGTATTTATTTAATTTTAAATATAATTCAATTTAACTTCATGTGCAGCCTAATGACAATCAGTCTTTAACAGTTGGATCATCCTCTAACCTGAAATCAACCGAAAATGTAACAGTTGGATTATTAATCCGTTTTTTTAATAATCCAAAACTTTATAAATCTAAATGTTTATACTAAAAACATGAATGATAAACTGATTCGTAGGAGTTGTTGACACCTTCGTCCGACCACTTCACTCCTATTTCAAACTCTGAAGACGTAATTCCGGATCGTCTTTCATTTCTTGACGGGAAGGCTATTTCTTTACCAAAGGTTGACGTAAAACTCAAGCGGAAGTTGGATGATACTTATGATGGTCAGGATGACACTGGTATGTCTGCAACCAAGACGAAGGTTGATGAACAACCAGTTGTTGATGCTAATGTTGATGACGTGGATATTTAAAATGGACGAAGGCGTAACTTAATAATAAACGCAGCTTATTGCATGCATCGTTTGTCTTTTTTAATGGTTTGACTATGGATGTTTTTGGTTTTTATGTTTGTTTATTTGACATTGTGATTTGGGTTTTATTTATGTTGGTTGAATTTTATATGGATATCTTTGAACTTATGTTTTCCTTATGTTGAGTGTTATTTTATAGTAGGATTATCTATTATCTTTTTAAGGTTGTTAAAAAATTATATCAATAAGTTATTTTATTTTCTATATTATTTATGTTGGTTGAATTAAATAATTCACTTTTGTTAACTTTTACTTTTCGTGTTTTTGTTAAATAAATTATAGTAACAAACTTAAAATCTTCTTTATTTAACTAATTAGATCATGAGCAAATATAAACTACTTATTTATTTCCAGAGTTACATATAATTATATAGTAACAGTCACTCAAATAAGTAATAAATTCATGAATAAATTTAGAATGTTAGATTTTTACTAATGTTGACATATAATTAGTTAACAGTTGACCATATTGATCAATAAATGTATAGATTTAAACAATCTTCTTAAATTTGAAAATATAATGTATCTATTAAAAGTTTAAAGGAATTAGTTACTTATTACCATAAATCATCAACTATATTTAACAGTCGTCCATGAATTACAATTTTAGAGTTTATGAGGAAACCCGTTAATAATTATATAACAAGCACATATAACTAAAAACACGGGTTATTTTTTGATTTATATATTTTTAGAACGTATTAACATTAATATTACGACAGATTTAGTCATTATTTGGTTTGATAACAAATCAAGTTTATTCTTAACAAAATAAATTAACTACCCACAATTATTTTTCAAATATAAATATACTATTCTAAAAATAAGGATACAATATAAATTTCTAATGGATTTTTAAATATTTACTTCCAAGTAAATATTCTGGAAGCTTACTATAATAATAATATTAACATCTAAATATAAAAAACACATATATATATAATATCTTCATTAATATCACACAGCCAAAAACCGATCGTCTTCTTCTTCTTCGAACTTCCAAACACTAAACATGTAATTAACTCTTCCAAATCATGGAGATCCTTTTTTAATAATGTTTTACAATTGTTATCGTTTCCTTTTCTTTAATAATATCAACATTATTTCTGTTTTAATTATTTATAAATTAAGGTAATTTTTCAACCGGTTTGTGTTAATCCAAAAACATTAAATTTCATTTAATAGTTAGTTAGTTTTCTGTTTCCATGATATAATCTTCTTTGCTTAAGCTAACCCATAAAAATTAATTGTCATTAATCAATGTGTGTGAAACATCAGTACATATTATAATTTAAACGATTACATACCTGTTTCCCAGTAAAGTAGAGCTGTAATAACACTTTCTAGACACATTGTTCGTAACTAGGTGTTTTTGAGTTATTTAGTGTGTTAATAAAAGAAAACCACTAACATACCTTAGAACACGCCTCGTGATTTGATTTTTGTTAACATATGTATTTGCCATATTTGTATTTGAAGTTGCTCTATATGTTATAACAATTTGTACTAAATGTTAGTATCTTCAGATAGTGATAATGGTGTTACTCGCGGTTATTGTGTTTTACGATCCTTCGAAACCGCAGATGGTATGTATTACTAATTATAAATACATTTGGTTATTTATTAATAACAATTTTTTAGGCATATACGATTTTTATGAATTAACGATTGTTACCATTTAGGTTATTCCTGCTGAGATATGTGAACACTTACTTCAACTTGAACCCGATGAACGTTTTATTAATTTGTTTTACAATAACTACAATGGGCAGTTTATAAATATTGACTTCATCAACAATGAATATGTTTTAGCGTTTGGATGGAATCAGTTTGTTCAGAGAAATCGATTTGCTTTTGGAGATCATTTTGTTTTCGAACCTCTTAACGACCTTGAATGGCGTTTCTTTTGCATCCTTGATCACCCGACTTTTGATTTAAAGAATTTGGAGGCTGTTGTCAAATTTCCTACTCTAAGTTATCTGGTATAACATTCATTTTAAATCATCAATTATCTTACATTAAAATATAATAATAATTTTATTATGTCATGTTTGTTCATAGTAACAAATTATATATACTGATTTACACTGTCTACTAGCCATTGCGGACTGATCAGGTTTTCCGGTTCTTTCATAACCCTGCCCATGAAGTAATCGTGCATGTTCTTACTGTTGATGGAGCCTCATGGGATTTACCGATATTTAATCTGAACAACGGTGCATCAACTTTTGGTCTTGGCGCTGCTTGGATCGAAGTTGCTAAACACGTGAATCTTATGCAAAATGACCATATTGTTCTAAGACATCTTAATGATAACACATTCAGATGTTATGTTTTTGACATAAAAGGCATTGAACGTATCAACTTTGATCCACTTCTTGTCTATTATGGTCCACCCCTGAGTGATCAAATTGATTTTATGGACATACTTTTCGGAGACGACGAACCTGAAGGTTTGAATTCAACTTATTTTTTTGTTTTTTGACACTATGCATGTATTCAACATAATATAATAATCCTATGTACATTAGTTTTTCCAGCACCTGATGAACCAGTTCAAGTTGTAGATGACGATGTTGAAGACATGGATCAAGATGAATTGGATGATGAACAAAACAACTTTCTCGAAGTCGTGGTTTCTAATAGATTGGTAAGTGATATTACCGTGTAAAATATTTAATTATTTAAACATTGGTTTTGCTTCTGGATGGTTATTAATATGGTGATTGATAATTTTTCAATATGTTTATTTTTAGCGTTTGCCCGCTGACTTTGCGCGTGACAATGACTTGGATGTTGAAACACCGTTGATGCTAATCAATCCCGAGGGCATAGAAGTTCCTACAGAGATACGCTTGGAGTTAAATCAGGGGACATACAGGTCGCGTGTCCATGATTGGCAACTGTTTATTGACCTTAATGGTATTGAGAATGGAGATGTGTGTGTTTTCGAGTACCACTGAAACACACATTCACTTATACTTTTGGAAATCAACTGATTCCTGTAAGCCAAATCCGTATCATTTTGTCTCCGTGGGTGTTATTTAGTTTTCTTTGTTTTCTTTTGCGTATGTCGACACTTTTGGTTATGGTTTTCGATGTTTTCGTAATGACTCGGTTGAAGACTATTTAAAATGTTTAGATAATATCGTATGCTGAAGTTTGTATGTTTTATCTTTTTGATGATTGCGACATCTAATTTTCGTCATTTTGTTTACCTTACGTTAATATTCGTTTATAATTATAATTATTAAAACATATAAACTGACATAGTATTATGTAACACTAACGTATGTAATTAACTTATTCAATTTTTTTAAAAACTATTAATTAATATATATATACATATGTTAAGTAAATCAAATATGTATACTAACCTTCTTGCTTTTTGTCTAAATTTGTTATTAATGGAATTGATATACTTTGCTTTACACATCTTAATGATCACACATTAGGCTATATGTTTTTTGACATAAAACGCATTCAACGTATCAAGTTTGATCCAGTTCTTTTCTATTAATTAATAATTTTAACCAAATTTAATCTTTCCATTTTTACATTAAATAGTTAGTTATCGTTTAGTCCCTTATAATAGGAATAAATTCATCAATATATGTAAATTGTTATTAACTTTTTTATGTTCATATCTAATTACTTAAAATTGTACCAAACGGAATCAATAAATGAAATTTGATTAAAGTTTTTCATTCAAATGTCATACAAAGATTATGGTAATTAGATTTTTGTTATTTATTATCAAATATTTTGTGCTGAATAAATGTAATTATTAACAACATTCTCGGTCCTTCATTTTAATTGGTAATAAAGATATTTGAAATATGGCATGTATAATTATTTTTTCAAATCAATTACACAATCATAGTGATTGTTTCAAAAAAGACAAGTTAATTAACGCCAAATTATAAACAAAAAGACTTTTCAAAATTTTTTCAATTAATTTTTACTTATATAGAAATAACATAATTTATTCCAACCATATATACTTTGTCTTCACTTAAAATAAGGTTACCATAAACAGTCACACCTTTACCAGAAGCCTATATATTGAATAGGTTAGCTTATAAAACATGTCACTCTAAAATTGTCACTACTAATACCTGCTCGGTTATTAACTCTGGCATTCATTCATTCGGAAGTTTTGATAGCATTTTAAGTTGAGTATTATTATAAGTTTGAAGGTATGTAAGATTTACTTTTGGAGAATACGCTATTTTACATAATCTCAATTCTTATAATTACAACCTATGTAATTATTGTTCTCTACATCATATTAGATTTATAAATTTCACATGTTAATCATATTTTTTTAATTTTATATTTAGATGTCTTCAAGATCAAAGAGACCCACATATTCTCAATCATCCTCTTCCAATAAGAGGAATAATACAAATGGTTAGTGACTTTCACAATTTAAGGTTACTATGTAAATACTATGTTATAATAATATTAATTTTGTTTCAAATACATGCAGTGTCATCGTCTAGACAACCATTGAGTATCATATCAAACGGTAATAATTTTTTTAGAATTCATTAATTGATTTTAATTTTTTATATTTGATGACCGTCTTTTTTTATTAGATCTTATATTTTATATGACATACGGCAACTAAAATTTTTGCTATTCGTCGTGTATTTGAGTATATTTTACAACGTAACTTACTTCGTTATTAAAACTAATTTAAAGTATCATATTTTACTTAAAAGATACATATAATAAATTGATTTTATTAATTTTTACCTATTGAAGATCAATTTTATATATGTTTTTATTATAAAAACGAAATATAAATTATATTTTTACATATATCTACCGCCATTTTTTACATAACACAGGAGTATTAATTGATACCTTCTTTACGTCAAACTAATATAGATCTCCAAAATCATTTTTTACGTTCTACAATTTAAAAATCAAAAAGGAATCAATATTCATTTGTGTTTTTAATATTTATGTTTAATATTCTGTTTTTTTATATAAATTACAAAGAAAATCAAAACTAATTACAATAGCGTATTACTTAACCGAGCTTTAACGTATTTCAGCAAATATAACAAAACTTTTGTGTACAGACTAATTTGTCTTTCTTAGTACTTATGGTTTATTATATTCTATTTATTATGTTATTCTAACGACAAAACCAATTTAGCGTCTCATCCGTTGACATCATCTAATGTTACGCGATTCTACAATGGACAAGAAAATCACCCTCCAACAACTAACGAAGGTTATATCTCCACAAGCTCCAGTAACACAGGTACATTATTTACTTTTATTTTCTTTTTCGATATATTCAAAATATATGTATTCACTACATATATTTCTTATATCCGTGCTTTTAATTAACCAAATTTTAATTTTAAAATATAATAGTTGTCACGATGAATACCAAAGAATCTATTGCTAAGGATAAGCGAAGACATAGAAAGATGGTTCTTGACGGAAGGAGAAGTAAAATATTAAACAACAATATAAACAACACATCAACCGGTAAACTTTGGTTTCTAATAATTTTGTTATAAACCACTAAATTAAATTGATCATGATGATTACTTGTATTTGTAGTTAATTGTGGTAGTAGACTGAATACAATCATTCAATCAACTAATTCCAGTACTTCAACAATGGGCCAACAACATCAGACATCACGTCCTTTATTATCAATTAACGGTACCGGTGAAACTTCCATAGGTTAGTTAATATGTATTTTTTTTTATTATTATGTTTTTGTTATTTCTTTTATCTATATTAATTTTTTCTTTATTGTTTTTATTAACTGACATTGTAATTATTAATAATTATGTAGTTTCACCAACAAACACATTAAAAGATTGCTTAATGGAAAACCAAATAAATCAGAGATTGTTTTTAAACCGAAGACTCAACATTATTAGTCCTCAAACTACAAATCCACAACAACAGTTGTTATCACCAGGTAAACCAAGTACAAATTATGTTTTTTTAACACATGTTATTTATGAATTTAAATATTTATATATGATGTTGTAGTTTCTTTGTATATTAACAACCAATTTTATATTTTAGGTGTGAATGTGACATCTACTTATCGTTTGACACCACTGTCTAATATTACCAACCACCATTTTACTTCTTCATCTAATATATTAAGGCCTGGATGTTCTTCCTCATCTACAATGTTGTTTGGTCAATCCTCATCAACGCATCGTGCGTCTCGCAGAAGCTTTAATGTTGATCATCCCATACCCATGCCAAACTTAGATCAATTTGATACGCTTAACGGTGAAAACGAGTCTATCAATCCTTGCAAATCGATATCTTCAGGTACGTGAATTCAATTACATTTGTTTTTGTTAGCTACTATATTTATAATTTAACTTTTGTAACATATTTCATTGAATTTATTATTTAACTGGAGATCATATTTCATTGAATTATATGTATTCGTGTTGTACTTTTTTGGATTCATTCTGTTATTCCCTACTGTTTAAAGTTAATGTTTTTGGAAACTATTCATATATATATACATATGTTAAATAAGACATAGTGTTATTTAACAAGAACCAATCAAAATAACGTTTTCAATTTTGTGGTAAACTATTAATATATATACATATGTGAAGTAAAGAAAACATATGATATGAATAGTTTATTGGTTACTGTATAATTTTTTTATTAATGTAATTTATATACTTTGCTTTAGACTTTTATACATTATTAATAAATAATTTCAGCCATTATTAACTTTTTCATTTATATATTAAATAATTTCAACCATGTATGCGTAACTATTGATTTCTTAGGAAGGTATTTTTTTATAAGTGATGGTTTAACTAACAAAATATCTCCAACTACGTTATTCATAGTTAATATATATATATATATAATTCATCAAAGTTGTTTTTTATTCACGTCATATTCTATTTTCAACAGATTATTTAGATCATGGAGATCAAAATGTCATGTGTGGAGTTTGCAAAGCATTATTATGGGATTTAGAAACCAACAAAGGAAAAACAAACAACGGTGTCACAAGTTACTCACTCTGTTGTAGTACCGGTGATGTGCAACTTCCGGACATCAAGCCTCCACCAATGAGTTATATGAATTTGTTCCTTGGTCATGATAGTACCAGCAAGTATTTTCTTCAAAACATTAGACGATATAATTCCATGTTTTCTTTTACGTCTCTTGGTGGGAAGATTGATAATTCTATTAATCGAGGAAACGCTCCATATACTTTTAGACTTGGTGGAGAGAATTATCATTCGTTGGGAAGTCTTCTTCCAATGCCTGACGCCAAACCACGGTTCTCTCAACTATACATTTACGATACTGAAAATGAAATATCAAATAGACGAGACATATTTCGGTACGTCACTTAACTCTTTTAATTGTTTTAATTATTACATTCATATTTGTATAAAAAATGATATTTTTTTAATTAGACGTAATTTGATTTTTTGCCCTGTCCATGTTTTTATGTAGGGAAACAGATTCAACTGATAAATTGTTGGACAACCAAATTATTTGCTTCCTCAAGGACATGTTGGATTCTCATAATCCGTTGGTTAAAAGTTATCGGATTGCAAGGGATTGTTTTCAACAAAACCCAAATTTGGATTTAAAGTTGAGAATAATTGGAACACGCAAAGGAGACGCAAGGACGTACAACCTCCCAACAACTTTTGAAGTTGCAGCATTGATCGTTGGTGATATTGGTGATGCAGTTGATAAAAGAGATATTATTGTCACAACTCAAAGTGGATCTTTGAAACGTATTAGTGAATTGCATCCGTCATATGTTCCTCTTCAGTATCCTATTTTTTCCTATATGGTGACGATGGTTATAGTATTGACACACTGCATCGTGATGTTCGAGGTTCGACAAAAAACAAACGCAAGAAGTGCACTATGCGTGAATTTTGGGCGTACAGATTTCAAGATAGGCCAGACAGCTACCCGCTAACTTTAAATGGCGGAAGACTGACTCAGCAGCTGTTTGTAGATTCGTACACGATGATAGAGACTCAAAGGTTGTATTATGTACGCACACAACAAAAAAATCTTAGGTCTGAAACTTATAAAAACCTAAGAAATCTACATTCGGCTGGAACATCTGACGTTTCCTCTGCTGGCCAACGTATTATTTTACCTTCTTCATTTACCGGAGGTGCTCGGTATATGATGCAAAATTACCTTGATGCAATGAATATATGTAGATGGTTTGGTTATCCCAATTTCTTTATAACCATAACATGCAACCCGAATTGGCCGGAAATCAAACGATTTTTACGAAATAAAAATCGAAAGTCCGAAGACAGGCCCGATATATTATGTCCGGTATTTAAAATGAAGCTTGATTCATTGATGAAAGATCTAAAGGATAAAGCTTTGCTTGGGAAGCTTCAAGCTGGTATGTTTTATTTTTGTAGTTCATAATAACATTGGTTTTTTAAGATATTGTTGATTATAATTATCAAAATTAAGCTATCAAAACAATTGATTTTAACATATGTTATCTTTTTTTTAAATAAGTTATCTAATTCACAACTACTTATATCATGCAGGTGTGTACACAATTGAATTTCAGAAACGTGGATTACCCCATGCACACATTTGCCTTTTTTTGCATTCTGAGCACAAAATTCATAATCCGGAGTGTATAGACAACTTTATCTCTGCAGA
This sequence comes from Bidens hawaiensis, assembly GCF_021521415.1. Classification (NCBI taxonomy): domain Eukaryota; kingdom Viridiplantae; phylum Streptophyta; class Magnoliopsida; order Asterales; family Asteraceae; genus Bidens; species Bidens hawaiensis. Next base: position 64,719 of record NW_027492634.1, read on the forward strand.
AATTCCAGATAAGAATGAAGATCCGGAGTTGTATTCGCTTGTAAGCGACCACATGATGCATGGTCCATGTGGTGTTACTCACCCTCAATGCACTTGCATGGTGGATAACGAATGCTCAAAAAATTTCCCAAAGAAACTTCAAAACGAAACGTCCATTGATTCTAATGGCTTTCCTGTTTATCGAAGAAGAGACTTGGGTAATGTTGTTGTTAAGTCTGGGGTAAATTTAGACAACAGACATGTTGTTCCTTATAACAAGAAACTGTTAAAAAAATATCAAGCCCATATCAACGTTGAATGGTGTAATCAAGAGGGTTCGATAAAGTATTTATTTAAGTACATTAATAAAGGTCCCGATCGTGCAACTATATCCCTTGTACAAAACAATGCTGCTAATCAAGATGAAAATGTAGACGAAGTTAAGGCATTTTATGATTGCAGATTTCTGTCTGCATGTGAGGCGGCATGGAGAATATTTGCTTTTGATGTGCATTATAGATTTCCTTCAGTTACTCGACTTCCGTTTCATTTACCCGGTCAACAGACAGTTGTGTTTGCAGATGATGATGATGTTGAAGGCGTTTTAAACAAACCCACTGTTGGTTCGTCAAGATTCACTGGTTGGATGGAGTGTAACCAGAAATATGATCTTGCACAAACCCTAACTTACGCAGAGTTTCCAACAAAATTTGTTTGGAAACAAGACGCAAGGGTTTGGGAGCTTCGTAAACGTGGTTTTTCCATCGGTCGAATTCATCATGTTCCGCCCGCCTTTAATGAAGCATACTTTTTAGGAATTTTGTTAAATACGGTTAAAGGTCCTAAATGCTTTGAAGATATTCGTAAGGTTGATGGTGAAGTGTGTGCTATGTATAGAGATGCATTTTATAAAAGAGGGCTTCTAGATGATGACAACGAGTATATAGAAGCTATTGAAGAAGCAAGTCATACTGCAAGTGGTTACTACTTACGCAGTTTATTTGCAACAATGTTAATCACATATAGTTTATCTCGGCCGGACGATGTTTGGGAAAAGAGTTGGAAGTTTTTAATTGATAGCATTCTATATAAACAACAAATAGAGTAGAAAAATAAAGGTATCAAATGTTTTTCTTTTATTTTTTATAGATTTATCACAAATATGTTTATAAAAAACCAAATTGTTTAACAATTTTTTTATTGCCTACAGATTTGGTACTTTCAGAAGCCCAACTAAAGAACCTCGCTCTACTTGAAATTCAAAACTTCCTGTTGCGAAACAATTGTAGTTTGCGTTGTTTTCCCACCATGCCTTTCCCTGATGATGATTCAATTTCCGCATCAACAAATCATTTTATGAACGAAGAACTTGCGTACGATACACATCATATGACGGGTGAGTTTGAACGACTTTATAGTTCGTTAACAGATGAGCAATGCAGTGTGTTTAACGAGATAATGGAAGCAGTAGATGCAAAAAATGGTGGTGTTTTCTTTGTTTATGGATATGGAGGCACGGGAAAAACATTTTTATGGAAGACTTTATCTGCTTCCATACGATCGAAATCAAAAATAGTTTTAAGTGTGGCTTCAAGCGGTATAACATCTTTGTTACTTGAAGGAGGTAGAACCGCTCACTCTAGATTTCTAATTCCTATAAATCTAACTGAGGATTCTACCTGTTCAATAACAAAAAATCCAGATGTTTGCAACTTAATTAAGTAAACTGATCTGATTATCTGGGACGAGGCTCCTATGATACATAAGCATGCATTTGAAGCTTTGGATAGGAGTCTCAAAGATTTTTTAAAAGGTGTTAACCGTGATAGTACTCGAAAGCCATTTGGGGGGAAAGTTGTTGTTTTTGGGGGTGACTTTCGTCAAATACTACCCGTAATACAAAATGGATCACGTGGTGATATTGTTAATGCGTCACTTTGTTCGTCCCATTTGTGGTCCAATTGTAAAGTTCTGAAGTTAACCAAAAACATGAGGTTAACTGTCGGGTGTAACCCATCCGATTTTGAAGAGGCCTCCCAGTTCGCAAATTGGTTGTTGGAAGTTGGTGAAGGTACACTTGGTGGTGACAATGATGGTAATTCAGTTATAGAAATACCAAATGATCTTTTGATCGGTGATTCTGCTGATCCACTTTCAGAACTTATTGATTTTGTTTATCCTGCATTATTGGATAATTTTAATGATATTTCTTATTTCCAAGAAAGGGCCATACTTGCACCCTTAAACGAGGTTGTCCAAGATATTAATGACAGATTTTTAACTTTCTTTCCTGGAGAAGAAGTTGAATATCTAAGTTCGGATAGTATTGACAACTCTGAAACTGTCGGGCCTGGTTTCGATCAAGCATTGCACTCACCGGATTTTCTAAATGGTTTGAAGCTTTCTGGTATGCCTAATCATAAATTGGTTGTAAAAGTTGGTGTCCCAGTAATGTTGCTAAGAAATATTGATCAGAAAAACGGTTTATGCAACGGAACAAGATTACAGATTATTCAATGCGGTAGGCGTTTTATCGAAGTAAAGGTCATTTCGGGTACAAACATTGGTCATCGCACTTACTTAACTCGAAGTACACTAACTCCTACAGATAAAAAATTGCCAATCAAGTTGAAAAGAAGACAGTTTCCTATAGCGGTTTGTTTTGCAATGACAATTAACAAAAGTCAAGGCCAATCCCTAGCAAGAGTTGGAATATATCTTCGACATCCGGTGTTTACACATGGTCAGTTTTATGTGGCTTTATCCAGAGTGAAGAGTAGAGCCGGAGTTAAAATGCTTATTTTAGACAAGGAGGGTAAAGTTACAAATCAAACTTCAAATGTGGTTTATAAGGAACTGTTTAATAATATATGAAGTTTTTTATTTTTTATCCATGGAGTGATTGTAAAGATCGTTTTATTTTTCTTGGAAAGTTATTAACAATTGTATATTCTATTATCGTGGCAATATGTATGTATGATTTTTGTTTTTGACTTTAAAATTATCGTTTTATGTTACAAGATTTAATTATTTCAACCCGTGGCGCCCACGGGTCAATAACCTAATAAGTAATTAAAGCATTTAAAGAGAAGTACACAGGAAAGGAAATAAAGCTAGCTAGGTGGTGGCTGGAGTAATTTACTTGGCTATCCCTACCATATTTTCTAAAGGATTACTTCCAACTTCATGCAAACTTTATAGAATAGTTTATATTTTTTTGAATAGCAGTTTTTTTCAAATAAAATCCTTTTAATTATGCATTTTCAAGGATTTAAACTCTATCAATAGGTTATAGACCTGTGTATTATATGGGGTGATAATAAAAACAACAATTCATAAATTTATAAAGGTTTCCTATAAACACGATACAATTTATATTAAACAAGTTAAATAATATAATAAATGTTCAATGTGTGAAAATGTTTTATATATGAACAAACTAATTTTCTTTTTAAATATATAAAAAACTTTATAAAAAAATTTATAGAAATCATTATCATATAATTAATAGCATATAATAGGAGAGAGACGTGAAAAATTATAAAAAAGAAATTATTAATAAGAGATCAACATATGCAAGGAAAAAAAAAGGACTATATATGTACCATAGATTGTGACACGTGACAGAAGAAAGTTATGTTTTTTTATTATTTATTAAACCATTCATAAAAACGAACCCGTACAAACCGTCACATCATTGTAAATTTGTAACATTACATTTCAATTTTTTCTTAAGAATCTCACTTTATTTCACAACCACATTAAAAAATATTAAATGTGTGTATATATGTGTGTGTGTGTGAGAGAGAGAGAGAATGGATGACACCTCACTTATGGGGTGTTTGGGATTCCTTATTTTTACCTACTTACGACTTATAACTTATTAAAAAGTTAAAAAAGTGTTTGTGTTCACTTAATATGTGAGATGGAAAATTCATAAGTTAGAAAGTTGTGACTTATGACTTTTCCATAAGTCATAAGGAGGTAAAAATAAAGAATCCCAAACACTCCTTCTGTCCTTTGCAGGTTTATAGAGACGGATTCGCTTTTATAGACTTTACACTACAACAAGGGGGTTTGTATTCTTCAAGTTTGTCCATTGTCACCTAGATAGATCTTTATATGTAGTTTTGGAATTATTGAGTGAAGAATAGGGCTATATTTGTCCAATAATAATAATAATAATAATAATAATAATAATAATAATAATAATAAAAGCTGAATATGCACCAAAATGGGCGACGGCCTGAAAAGAAAAAAAAAAAGGAAAAAGAGAAGAGCATATAAAGAAAGAAACGAGTGACACCAGAGAGTGTTTGAAGAGGCCTAGGTCTTCCCAAAGAATCTCTCTTTTTGACTTTTATTTAGTTCCCTTGTTATTTTACGATCACTGTACGTATTGTTTAATAAGTTAGTATTTAGCTAAAGAAAAAAAAAGTAACACTAACTTAATTTCTTAAGTCTTTTTCAAAATACATTCAAATCCTTTATTTAAATTAGCACTATAAAATTTAACCAAAGTCTAAATTAATTCATTATCTTATAGGAGTTTATTTACCATGGATAAAGTTTGATGTTCAAAAACATCACCTTTTAAAAGGTCTGTCGTGATGCTTACCGACAAATTATCAAAAAATGAAGCTATCCGTTTTTGTCCCTCTGACTTTTGATACATTTGACTCCTTGGCACCGGAAGCTATCCGTTTCCTAACCAGGGTCCAACGGGTTGTGCATAGCAATGTGTCGACTCCAAAGGGGCAGGGGTATGTCTTTAGCAGGTTAGGGTTTGCAATTCAGAAAGGGGTGGCGGCGCAGCTTGTTGCCCGTCTACCTGTTATGTTGATGTAATATCTATGTTTCTATATAATAATAATCCAACTTCAAACTTAAAAAAAATTAGATTTTATAAATTTAGTGCAAGATTATTGTCAGTTTAAGCTCATAGTAAAGAACCCTTATGTGTTTTTGTGTGCTAAAAAAAATGAAACAAGTCCTCATAAAGCAAACTTGATTATCACTAGTTTACAAGTCTACGACTATGTTTTTTTTACGATAAATTAACTAAGGATAAATTAAATCCTCAAGAAATTACCATAAGTATAACTAAAACTATGTTTTTTCTTCCTCAATAATTACTTTAATCCACAAGTATAACTATTTAAAAAAAAGCGTCTCTCTAAAAGCAGAAAATCTGTAAGTTATAGAGTCAATTTAAGTGGTTTTACACAAAGCCATAATATGTCAACAAGTTATTTTGATGTTAAGGTCAACTATTCAACTCTATGGTTAATATTATAATAATATTATATTACATTACATATCCACATAAATTGCATTGCACTTGTATACCTTATAAATAAGTTAAGTTACATTTTCAATATTTACAATTTAAGACTATAAAATGTTGGAGTAGTTAACTTAACTAAAGAAATGTGTGTTCATGACAGAAGATGTATGCATGTGGAGCCAACTAGTGTATGAACTCCTTAACAAAAGATTTTCTAAAGAGAGAGATATACTTTGTGCAAACGGAGTGTATTGAAATTTCAAGAATGCTAATTCCAACAAACTTGCTAACAAGTAACAACGTTTAAGCTAAGATGAGGTATTCAAATGTGCCATATTTCGAAAAATCTTCCCACAGATCATGTCCAACTTGTAGATGTGTCATAATAGAAAGAAAATGAGGCTAACATTTCTAGTTATGCAAAACATGATCATTTACCCTAAAGCTTGTGTTACTATATATCGAAACTCTTACCAACAGAAGTACTCTTCGTAATTGGACCATCACCTATAGACGAACAAATATTATGGGCAGGAAATGGTATTCAAAAATCGTATACTCAAATTACCGATAGTTCATGTCACAAAATGACCCTCGCCGACAAACGACTGAAAAACCTGGAAGAGAATCTTAGATGAAGCCCTATTCTCGAATTGGTGATGGATCTTTCGTCGGTATAAACGATGGAACATCATCAATTTTTAAAATTATCTGTTTTCTATGTTTTTAGTTTTACTGTATTTCGTCGGTGATTACCATTGTATATAAATTACCTGTATTACCCAATATGTTTTGACTCGTCCATTTTACCACCAATTTTTGTTATATAGAATTTAAACTAATTCCTATCATTTGGGATCTTCTTTATACCCCCATCTTTCTTCATCTCATTTATCCATCTAATAATTTTAAGATTTGGTTATCCTCAATTGTCCTTCTAAACATATTTACAAACCTTTTTATTGAAATTTGCATGTTTCTTTGAGATTTGAAGATACATTGTTTTGTCATCATGTCTTAAAATTCTGTTTTGATAGAAAACATGAATTGTTTTTCATGTTTTTCGCCAAAAGAGAAGAAAACATCATCAAGACATGCAAGTCGAAGAGGGATAAGCCCGATCGTACCAAAGTCACCGTCCAACGGATCTTCTCGGCCAGGTAAGTATTGATCGGTGAACACCTTTTTTATTCATCGGATCATGACCTATTATAGGTATAAGATTAATTTATAATTATTTTTTTGCCAACAAAGCAAATTTATTCCAATTACAAGATTAATGGATCTTCAAGGTCACATAATTGATTAAATTCACTTATTTTTTGTAGAAAATAAACAAGCCAAAGGGAATATTCATAATGATACTTCCCCTAAGAGAGTAACTAACGAAGCTGCCATAAAAGCATCCGCGGAGAACAATATTGCAGCTCAAGCTTTCACTTTCCGGGAATTAGCCATCGTTACAAAGAATTTCCGACAGGATTCCCTTATCGGTGAAGGTGGATTTGGGCGAGTTTACAAGGGAAAACTAGCCAACACCGACCAGGTGAATCACAATCAACTTGAATACACATGAAAATAAAAATATAACACGATAAATAAGTTGTTACGCCTATTTTTAGATCTCTTATAACAAGATAACATGAATAAAAAATATTTTGATTCAGTTTGTGGCTGTGAAGCAACTGGATCGCAACGGGTTGCAAGGAAACCCTGAATTCCTAGTCGAGGTTATGATGTTGAGCCTTCTTCGTCATCCAAATTTGGTGAGTCTTGTAGGATATTGTGCAGACGGCGATCAAAGACTTCTTGTGTACGAATATATGTCTGCAGGCTCACTGGAAGATCATCTTCTTGGTAATATCCACTAAGAACATTAAGAATAGAAAACATTAAAATAGTATTTATGTAACCTAGTTAGTAGGAGAACAAATGTCTACATGTCATTATTCGTGTTCGTTTGGTTCGTTTACATGTCTAGATATGTATAAACTCTCGATCAAGATTTAACCTATAGTTTGTATATTTCAATAATATCAACATAGCTAGAAGTCTATGAAATGGTAAAATATATTCTTTTAAAATTTTGATTCTATTTTACATTTGCTTATCATGATGGATTTTAAATTCATATTTGTAGATCTTTCAAGAGGGAAAGCCCCAATACCTTGGTCCACGAGGATGAAAATTGCATTAGATGCCGCAAAAGGTTTAGAATATTTGCATGATAAGGCTAACCCGCCTGTTATTTATCGTGACATGAAATCTTCCAACATCCTACTTGACCAAGATTTCAATGCCAAACTCTCGGATTTTGGGTTAGCCAAGCTTGGACCTGACGGGGACAAATCACATGTGTCATCGCGTGTAATGGGCACGTATGAACATTGTGCACCTGAGTATCAAAGAACTGGTGAACTGACAGTCAAATCCGATGTTTACAGCTTTGGAGTAATATTATTGGAGCTCATCACCGGAAGGAGAGCCATCGATACAAGGAGGAGAAATAAAGACCAAAATCTAGTTTCTTGGGTAATTACCAATTTACATTTGTTCCGTTTATTTGATGACAAACTTATTTTTGAGCAATGAGCAGGCATATCCAACTTTCAAGTATCCTCATAAATTCACCGAGTTAGCCGATCCACTACTAAAAGGAGACTACCCAGATAAAGGTTTGAATCAAGCAATCGCGGTTGCAGCCATGTGTCTAAACGTTGATGCATCCGCTCGACCATTGATCAAAGACGTGGTAACAGCTCTTACTTTTCTTGGAGATGGAATAGACGACACAATAGAATTAATTGATACTCCAACTGAACCAACTGAAACATCACCGTCTCAATCTTTTTCTTATACGAATAAGGGGAATAAGGCATCGGCTAGTGATCGAGAAAGAGCGGTCGCAGAGGCCAAGGAATGGGGTACGAGCGCAAGGACTAGTTCCATGTCGAAATCAATGCGTTAAGTAAAATGTTATATGAAAGACAACGATATAAGCTGCTTGATTTAGGTGCTGTTTGTTTTTGCAGACATAAACTGTCTGCAAGCTGATTTCATCTGTTTTCATGTCTGCAACTGAAGATGTGGTCTGAAGATCTGCAAGCTGAAAATATAAGACTGTTTGTTTTTATAAGCTGATACTGTCTGCATAACTGTCAAACTTATCTCACAAGATAGAAGTCATTTATTCAAGTTACATCTAGTTTTTAGTCTTTGCTTGCCATGCCAATTTGGTTTTGGTGGGTGGTGGAAGGTGGTGGTGGTGGATGGTGGTAGTGGCGGCGGACGGTGGGTAGTGGCGGTGGATGGTGGTGGTGGACAATGGGTGGTGGTGATGGATGGTGGTGGTGGTGGGTGATGGATGGTGGTGGTGATGGATGGTGGGTGGTGGACGGTGGTGGTGATGGATGGTGGGTGGTGGACGGTGGTGGTGGCGGTGATGGATGGTGGTGGTGGTGGCGGTGATGGATGGTGGTGGTGGTGGGTGATGGATGGTGGTGGTGGCGGTGATGGATGGTGGTGGTGGTGGCGGACGGTGGTGGTGATGGATGGTGGGTGGTGGACGGTGGTGGTGGCGGCGGATGGTGGTGGACGGTGGCGGCGGGGTACGGGGGTGGTGGTGGCGGCGTACGGTGGGTGGTGGTGTTGGCGGACGGTGGTAGGAGCAGTGGATGAGAGGGTGGCTGCAAAGGGAGAAGAGTAGGGTTTTTTTGTGAAGATGTTTTAAGCAAGATTTCCTTGCTTTTCTTTTAAGATGAAAGAAGATAACTTCAGATCTGTTTTAAGAAAAAAAACAAACAGTCTTCAAGGGTAATGTCTGCGCGCCTGCAGACATTAGCTCCCTTGAAGATGTTTGAAGAAAAAACAAACACCCCCTTAATGCTTTGGCACAATTTTGTATATGTAAAGTAATCTAGAGAATAGTTAAAAATTTGATGGAAGTAGTAAAATTTCCTTCCACGTAATTCATCTTTATATTTACTAATTTAATTATCATTACACCGTTTCTAAAAGATATTACAAGCTACCTTACAATAATACCTTGTACCTAAGTTTTTTCTTTAAAAAAAAGAGACTAAAATGACTTTTGAGTTAACAGGAAAATGAGATGGTATTAGTCATCTGTATTAAAATGGGAAAAAAAATGTAACTCACGTTATGTTTCATACAAAAATTAAATCTTTGAACCAAAGTGGTGATTGTTACCAAACCACATGAACGGAAAATAAACTTAACTCTACGTTCCCATAAGACATGGAATTAGATTGCTTACTCGCCTTTAGTAAATCGTTGCATTCGTCCACGTGTTCGTGTTAAATACAACCATTTCATTTTAATATTTTTTTTATTATTTCAGTCCCTGATCTTTCATTTTTATTACAAGTTTTAAACTATTGAACTATAATAGCAACTTTTAAGAGACCATGTGGATAAAAATAGAGATGAGCCAATGGTACCGGGTACTACTGTACTAGTGCTGAAACAAACATTTTGGTTTTCATACTTACCGATTTTTGCATTATGTACCCGTGCTAAAACGGGATTGTAATGGTACCAAACTAGACATTTGCGGTATTGGTACCAATCTTTTATGAAAATCGAGATCGGGACGATCTGTACCGGTATGACACCGAGTTCATCCATTTACGAGAATCACAATTTACTTAAAAAATTTAAGAGGAAAAAAAAGGCTTAGGATCCTCCCACACCACCTATGATCCTCACACGCCATTTTTTTTCCTATACGGCTCGTATAGGGCTATACGGTCGTATAGCACCTGAATTGTGTCAGTTTGTGTCTGATGTTGTCGGCCATTGTTTATAGTACCTCGTATAGCCCTATACGCGTCGTATAGGCCTATACATCCGTATATACATTTTTTTGAAATTTTTTTTAATATGCGATCTGACTTGCATCATATTTTTTTTAGCAATTTTAAACGTTATTCTTTTCTACCCTTTCATGTGTTGTATAGCACCACTGAAACTTTCTCTATACGGGCCGTATAGCACTATACGGCTCGTATAGACTCGTATAATCGTTTTTGACAGTGATTAATAGTGGTCAAAAGGCAATCTGAATTTTTCTGCAAATGTTTTCTATACGGTCGTATAGCCGTATACGGCCGTATAGGTTTTATGGTTTGTTGGAGAGCAACACGAGTCATTTAATGTCTATACGGTTTGTATAGGTCTATACGGTCGTATAGGCTGCAAAAACTTGTTTTTTTTGTACCATTGTCATTCATTCGTACCCTATACGGTCGTATAGACCTATACGAGCCGTATAGACACATAAGAGTGGTGTATGATATTCACATCCAAAGAAAAAGAAAAAAAACCATATTCATAGGCCCAGCCCAGTAAGAAAACAATGAGATTAGATAGACGTCGTGACTCGTGTGTTCTGACATTCAATTCATTCTTCTATAAATTTGAAGAAAAATCAGAAATCAAAATCAAAATCAAAATCAAAAGCTTTTGGCATGGAAGAAGGCAATGCATCGGAGCAGGTTTCTGATCATTTTATATGCGCCGTTTGCTTGTATGTAATCTCTCTCTAATTCAATTAATTATTATTAATATTAATATTAGGGCTTTCAATCCAATGCTTTGTTTCTACTTAATCCCTTACTTACAATTCCTACTCATCTTTACTTAATCCTGCATTACGTTTTCATAATTCTCTTCACTTCTATTGAAATTAACCTAATTCAATTTGTTCTATCGATCAGAACTTCATTATTTAATTTATTCGTATAGAATGGTGGATAATATAATATTTATTTAAGCTTAAAATATAGATTGTACCTATATCAGTAGATTTGGTGCCCTAATTTGATGATTGCAATGTACATTCAGTTGTTGGATGTACTCTGTTACTTCTAACTGCATAATTGATAATAATATTCATGAACTAAGTCTGTTTATTTCTTGTTGCAGAGACCTTCTATACAAACCCGTTGTTTTAGGTGCGATATGCTAACTACAATTCTTGCTTTATATTTATTAATTACAAGTAAGCATTGTTCTTAGTTTTGTTTTTTTCATTCCAGTTTGTGGACATGTAACATGCTTCTGGTGCACATGTACTATTAATTAGTTTTAACTCAATTTTGTCCATTCATCTATGTTTAGTCATGTTTATTCGTTTATGTTCGTGAACTAGTTTGTTTACACAGTTAATGAACGGACATAAACGAACACACACAAGTTCAATTTTTTAAACAAACGAACACGAACAAGAAAACTTTGCCCGTTTAATGTTCGTGTTGTTAATCGTTTGTTCAGTTAAACTTAAACTAACGAACACGGACATGCTGTGTTCATGTTTGTTTGCAAGAGTACTAGTTACAAGGTACTCAAATTAATCGTTTCTAGTGATTTTCATGGAATTAGTTTTTTTAAATTCTTTGTTTACATGGTATAGACGACAAACAACAAAGCTCGTCAGGGTTTGCACTGGATGAGAACTTGACCATTTAAGCATTGCAGACAATTTAAGTTCTTTTACTGAAGAAAATAAGTTAAAGGATGGGAATTCGAGTGGAAATTGTAAGCAGGTAACAGTTATTGATGTGCTCTGTTCTGCTTGCAAGCAACTGCTATTTGGGCCCACTGTTCTTAATTGTGGGCATGGTATGGTTATTGTCATTCTGTTAAGTTATATCTTTTTAGGTATTTTGATGTTTTCTTATTCATAAGAACAAATTACACTTTTCGTTCATAAATAATGAGATAACTGAAATCATCCTTTATGTTTACAACTTTACACAATTACTCTTTGTTATATTTTACGTCCTCTCCACTTTAAATCTGTCTGTTAAATCTAGTCATTTGTACTGCATATGAGGGTATTTTGGTCAGTTTACAAACTTACTTAAATATATATATATATATATATATATATATTTTCCAAATAGAAAAATACGCCCATCTACTCTCTCTCTACATCTCTCTTTTCCTTCTTCAACCAAATACCATTTTTTATGCCATTTTTTACGAACAAAGAGAGGGATAAAAAGGACGAAAAGTGTAGGCTGTGCTATTCTAATTTGTTAGGATATCATTATTTACATTTTTTTAAAATTACTGTTTAGTTTACTGTGAGGCATGCATCACCATACCAGAAGACGGTGTGATTAAATGTCAAACCTGTCAGTGTCGGCATCCAAGCGGTTTTCCAAAAGTTTGTAAGGAGCTTGATTATGTATTAGAGGAACAATTTTCTTCAGAATATGCAATAAGGAAAAACAGTACACAGGCCTCACAAGAGCAGATTCAAAATAGAAATATGTTCAAAGGTGAGTTTTCATAGTTTCAATGTTACTAAATTAGTTACGTTTTTTAAAGGTTAATTGCTTAAAAAGGTAATAAACTGTGGTCAAAATTATGTTTTGGGCTCAAGCTATACCAAAAGCTGAAAATTGGCTTTTAGATTTTCGGAAACCTTTTTTTTTGTTTTACCACTTGGGCTTTATATTTTTGTGCCTGAAAAAATTTGCCCAATATAATGAATCTGGGCCTATTTTTTTGCTAGTTAATGATTAATTGATTATTACATGTGGGCTGAAATATTTGACTTATACTATTTATTAATTTTTTATGAATTACTTAGCATTCAAAATTGAAAAATGAGACTTCGTACTTCGGTTTGTTTTTTTCGGTTTTAGTTACAGGCAAAACCGAAACCGAACCGAAAATTCTGTTTTTTACGTAAACAAAAAGTTTTTTGTTTGGGTTCGGATTTTTTTAATCGGTTTTCTCGGTTACGGATCGGGTTTTTCAGTTTCATGTACACACCTAGTTTCAGCTAGCCATCGTTTTGTTGCACAGAAAAAACCTTTAAAGTTGGAAAAACAAAACTTCGAGAACATTTTGTAAAAGTGAATGATGAATATCTGAATGTTGTAATTAGAATAGAGGGGAGACTAAGTAATATATACAAATGAGAACCAGAAACCCTAGACTAACTTATCTTGGGCCAATTGGGCTAAATAGTAAATACAAACAAACCTGAGTATTAAAATATTTAAAAAACAATAATTAACGTTTTCAAAGTTTTCAATTTAAGGGGGTGTTTGGGATTCCTTATTTTACTTCCTTATAACTTTTCATTAAGTTAATAAGTTACAAAAGTGTAACTTATGAAACTTTTCCTCTCACAACATAAGCAATCCCAAACACCTTATTACTTTTCAAAAAGTTTATAAGTTATAAGTTGGCGAAAATAAGCAATCCCAAACACCCTCTAAGTTGATCCCACAAGTTACCGCCTTACCGGGTATTGGTAATATGGCGTGTCAAGGACTTTGACCATGTTGACATTTTTATATGGTATCTGGAAACCAGTTAAATTGAATTTTTTGAAAATTAGAAAAGTTAGTACCTTTTTGTGTAATTTCTATTATTTGAACTTTCAAGTACTGATGCAAAATGACAAATATATAATCAGAAGCTAATGAGGAAGAAGGTTCCAAGTTTCCATATCCACCAGGAGAGAATTTTCTTCAGTGGTGGACTGTTTATGGTTCCAAATTTCATCCTGGGGTTGGGTGTGATATTTGTGGGGTAAGTTTCTTTCCTTTTTATGCTATAATGCCATCTTTCTCAATTAGGGCTGTGAATGAACCTATGTTGAGCGAACCGTTTGTGAACCGTTCAACGGGAAGTTGATTTACGTTCGTTTGTTTAATAAATGAAAGAACATGAACAAGGAATTACGCCCGATTAACCAAATGAGCGAATATGAACAGTGGTTGCGTTCTTTCGTTTACATTTGTTTATGTTTTTAAGGTTCATTCGATTATGTTTGTTAAGGTTCATTCGTTTATGTTCGTTCACATTTTTGTGTTTTTGTTTGATCATTAAAAGTTTTTTTTTTTTATATTGTATACATTTTAGTTTTTGATCCTGACATTTTAACTTTTTATATATTTTATTAATTTTTATTGATTTATCACATTAATTTTAATACTATGTTTATGATTATTATGTTGAAGTATGCTTAGTCGTTTAGATAACCATGTCAAGTGCTAAAAATTATATATTTTTTGGTTGATTATGTCTAATACTTGAGTTTAAGAGTGTTGATTTTAAATTTTCTAATTAACATGTATTTGTTTGTGTTCGTTTACGAAAACAACCAATGAACACAAACAGAACCATTTCCTTAGTGAACGGACACGAACAGGATGTTTCGTTCGGTTATCTGTTCTTGAACCGTTCGTTTCTCAGATAAATTTAACGAACGAACATGTACAAGGTCCTGTTCAGTTTGGTTTGTTTACAGCCCCATCTCAATAAAATGTTCTTCTAGTAACAAGTGAGGTTTCTTAAGATATATAGGAGATTACTTTGTATTCTTAGGAAAGTTTATGTGGATCATTGGATGGTTGTATGTAGAGGTGGCAAGATGGGTGGTTTAGGTGAGTTGGGTTGGCAACTTGGCATGCAAATATTTTTTTTTTGTATATTTTTCTAATTAAGTTAAACTTAATTCCTTAGTGTTAGATAAAAATGTTATTAGAATAATAACATTAAGAATTAAAACAATTTATGAGATTGTATGCGCTAAGAATAGACTTTGGGCAGATTTCAGCCTGGTCAACCACGACCCTTGAACTCAACTAATATTACAAAGTATGGTTATTAACATTACCAACATATTATTGTTTTGTATAATTGTATTCACTTAAAATTTACAAATTTAACTTCTTTTAACTTAAACAGCATTGGAAAATCGAATCTTGTCTGGACCAAACTATTACTTAAAATGTTAATTTGTTTTTGGACAGATGTGTCCGATAATTGGAGATAGATATCATTGTAAAGATTGCAAGGAAAAAAACAGTTATGATCTTTGTGGAGATTGCTATACGACGGGTACAAAGGTTGTTCCCGGCAGGTTTAATCAGAAGCACACCGAACAACACCAATTTGAGTTGGTTAAAGCGGTCATAAATCATGATGTTATATACAGATTGTTAAGTGGACAGTTGGCAGTTGTTTCTGCTGCTGCTCGTAATCGAGCTCCAGAATCTGCATCTTCTCCTCTTGATGGTGAAATAGATGGTGGTGCTATTTTTGGTGATGGTGCTGGCGGCGGCGGCGGCGGTGTTGGTGGCAGCGGTGGTGGTGATGATGGTGGCGGCGGTGATGGCAGTGGTGGCGCTGTGTGATACTGATAGGTAAATATGCTGAACATTTTAGTATGTGACTGTTTGGTCTATGTGTTTGAGAATGGTTTAATTTTATAATTTTATCTCTCACGACGGGTCACATAAAATAATATTGTAAATCCTTTTTGGAAAATATATTATTTATGTAACCTTCATATGGCTTATGTAATCAATTTTAAACATTACCAACAGTAACTATTTGCGGGTCAACCCACCTGTTTTTACATGTCCTGAAAGTTGTTCGTTTTGGCCCAACTCCATTTTTACAGTTACTGTTTTTACCGTAACTGTTACCATTACCTTTTACAGATGAGTTTATACTATTCTCTAAATTATTTAGCATTTGACTTGTTTTTGGCTGATCTTTTAAAATTGTTTTTTTGCTTATTTGCTTTTTGAAAAGCAAAAGCAACTTTTGAAAAGCTCAAAGCTTTTTGAGGGGCTTTACCAAACACATTTTCCCAAAACACCCCCTTATTTTTCATTTGTTTTCTCTATAGAATGGAGAGCATTAAACCCAATCATGTGCTGGAATTGGGCCCAAAATTAGGCGAAACTTAAGGAAGGCAATTGATTTACTTTAGTCTGATAATTGCTTAGTAGTTAGTTATACAAAATGATATTGTATGTTCAACCACTGAGAATCCACAAATCTCCATGATTGATGATGTTTTGGGTAAATTGGCAATACCATGGGTTTAAGAACTTGTAAAAATGAGAACCGGGTGAAATACACTTAAAAGTCACTTGTATGACCTGAAATGCTAAATAATTATTGTTTATATTTATGTCCATTGATGATTTGAAAGTTAATGCTCATTTCATAATTTTAAGTTTGATTCTCTTACTGGGGAAATCTTCATGGTCAATGGGTCAAAAAAAATGAGAGAAGTTTACTCAAAAACCAATCATATGTGTTAAAACGTGGATAAACAAGTCTTAACAATTTCGACAGGCGTGTTAAGGTTTGGTTAACGGTGTGTATTTGACTCTAAACGATGAGTTTTATGTCAATAAAAGGCGTGCTGACTTCAGTTAGTTTAGTTAGTGAACTGAAATAGAAAGTCTTAAGGAACTCCATGATCCTACGGGTAAAGCTGGGTGTTACATGAACTAAGATGGATATGTGTGATTACAATATATGGTTTGATTATGGGATTATGATACATGCATATGTCAAAGGTAATGCTTTTAAGCAATACTCACTACTACGAATTTTTGGGTGTTACATGAACTAATACTCACTAGTAGAGGGCAACATTAGAAGCGATAAACAATTGTTAAAATGACTAGACGCTGTTCAAACCACAAAAACCATTCCATTGTTAGGAGCATTGAAAGAGAAGGTGGAAGGAGAAATTGATCTTGATTCTTGAGAGGTAAAATTTAAACTTCTACTTAAATGAATATAAAATAGACTAACATAAAAGTCATGTGAATCGAATTAACCCTAAAAATAGACGGCCATCTATTTAATCGACTGTTAGTATCACCCTTCACTAAATTAGATAACTAGTTTTGAGACTTCTCAGCTTTAATTACAAAATTCGGTTTATTATGTGCTTACCACAAAAGTTCCACATATATACTTTTTGACCCTTCAACTTTAGTTACAAACTTTTGTTCATTAGACTTTTACCACAATAGTTTCACACTTTCACTTATATACTTTTTGGCTTTTCAACTTTAGTTTCACGAATTTACTTTTTGCCTCATTAACTTTGCTAATGAAACTTTTGTCGTTTTCAACTTACATGTTTAATTCTTGACCTCTTTGTTTTGGTGATGCAACTTTTACCGTAACGAATTGAGCCTATACCAGTTACCAACCGACCAGCTTTCAAAAATGTAATGATTTTAACTCGCACGTTATCGAACTTCATCTATAGACTATCAAATAATATCTCAATATTCGGAGTTTTGGACAAATAAGTAAATAACAAATGTAAAAAATTGCCATTTGGGCTATGAACCCAGGCCCATGACCAAAACCCTAACCCTCTTTTACCTTTTATACACCGTCTTGTTCATTTCTTCAAACTTTCAGAGCCGCAGGAACCAAAACAATCAACAATGGTGTCCGGATCAGGAATCTGCGCGAAGGAGGTTGTGGTGGACGCCCGCCACCACATGCTCGGCCGATTATCTTCTATCTTAGCCAAGGAGCTACTCAATGGACAGCGTGTCACCGTCGTCCGGTGCGAAGAGATCTGCCTCTCCGGCGGACTTGTTCGTCAGAAAATGAAGTACCTCCGGTTTCTTCGCAAGCGAATGAACACCAAGCCGTCTCATGGTCCCATTCATTTCCGCGCTCCGTCCAAGATCCTCTGGCGTACTATCCGAGGGTAAACACTAATTTTGATAATACCTGTTCAGTTTAGTTAGAACTGTTTTGTAGCTATAGTGATTTTATATGCATGAGTTTAAGTTAGATAGAATTTTAGATAATTAATCGTTTGTTAGTGTAGACTTTATATGCTTTGCCTTATGCAGTCAGTATTGGTGGTATCTTGGTTATCGGTGCTCATGTTAAATATTAATCAATATCGCTGATATTTTCACCGGTATTTTGAGTATTAGTGCTTTTTAAGTCTTAATTTTCAACTTTTAGTGTTTAATGTTTTGTTAGTGTTTTGCATAATATTAAAATTCCCAATATCCCACCGTGATAACCGATATCTCAGATGTGATATTTTTCTGCATTATTTTCTTAGGTTTGAATGGGATCATACATAATTTAGAGGCGGATATTTTGCTTTGGATGGTATTGATTATTTTCTTAGGTTTGCATTAGATCATACATAATTGGTGCTCTATCAATGCAGTTTCATCTTGTCGCACCATAAAATTGGTCTTTTGGTTTTAACTTTTAAAACTGAGTTTTGGTTTTTTGTATGATCCAGTGTAATCAGACAAAAGACTTGTTCTAGTTCTAAGTCACACAAGATGTCAATGTGGATACGTATATAAGTCTGAAAATTTACAAGTAAAAAATTCTAGTTCGATTAATCCAGGTTATTCTTTGTTAATTGCTAATGTTTACCTGCCCGACTGTCTAGCGCCTATTTATTTTTGAATCATATGCAACATAATTATTAGTTACATGATAGATTTGTGTTGCTTACACCGTCATGCTGATGTTACATGTTTAATTTGTCATGTTACATATTTAGCTGTCTGTTAAATGTTATGACATTATTTAAACTTTTATTAGATGTAAACTGTATAAAGTTACTCTTACTTGTAATTTTTTATTAATTTTGACTATATGTTTGGAATATAGCATGATCCCACACAAGACCAAACGTGGGGCTGCTGCACTTGCTAGGTTGAAGGTTTATGAAGGAGTTCCAACCCCTTACAACCGAAAGAAGAGAATGGTTATCCCTGATGCTCTCAAGTGAGTTACTATGCTTTGTTGAATTTTTGTGAGTGCTCCTGCCTGTGTGCACATGTGTTTACATATAAACTTGCGCGTTTTAATATGATTTTAGGGTATTGAGATTAACTGCTGGACACAAGTACTGCTTGCTTGGTCGTCTCTCATCTGAAGTGGGATGGAATCATTATGAAACCATCAAGGTAAATACTCTCATCATGAATATCAATATTGTTGTTTTTTGGAATGTTCAATGTTCTATATTGTTCATGTGCATAATGACACGTTTTGTTATTTTTGATCAACATCAAATCTCTAATCAATAATGTTATGGACGTTTTAATCTTCTACATCGAGTCATTTCATTTTTCGGAAAAAAATCATTATTTTATTGATTGACCATTTTGTTTATAAAATTGGGTTTTTTTATCAACGTTCATGTTAAACAATTTGTTTTTTGTATAGCTTTGTAATCATATCAAGTTATCATCTTGCTGAGTAGCTGTGACCTATAGGGTTGTAAACCTGTCAAGTTGTGCCTGATGTCATGTTTAACATTTCATAAATCATTTTTAAAATGATCTAAAAGTACAAGGTATATTTACTATATAAGTTAACATTGTATGGTAATTGTTTCTATTACTTGCAGGATCTTGAGAAAAAGAGGAAAGAGAAAGCCCAAATCGTTTACGAACGAAAGAAACAACTTAACAAACTACGAGCCAAAGCCGAGAAAACTGCAGAGGAAAAACTTGGAGCCCAACTTGAAATCCTTGCTCCCGTTACCTACTAAAGGTTTAAAAGTTAGTTTCTTGCTTCAAAGTTTGTTTTCCATCAGGTCGAAAATGAATTCTTACTTTTGCAATACATTGTTATTAGATTGGTTTGAATTTTGTTATGAGAAGATTAATGTTCTAGTCTGTTTTGAACCTTTATGCTCTTTAACATCGTATGATTTATATTTGTTTGGGTTTTAAAGACTTCGATAACCAGGTCATGGAACTGGGGTTTGAAGAGAAAGTGATTGGATTTTTTCAGTTTTAGTTTCGAGCTTTACTGGGTTTTGAACAACATTTCAGGCCAGGTATACTTGTGTTAGAATTAAAACTGGCTTGTAACGTTGATTATAGAGTTGGGTACTGAAGAATCACCTATTTTAGTACTCAAGGGTTTTTTTCTTGCTTGCTAGGGTTTAATACCCAGTTTAAAGGTTAACAAAAAACCGGGTACTAAACCTCACTAGAAACTGGGCATTAAAACTCAAGTTTTAATGCTCGGTCTCAGAACCTGAAAAATCATTGAAAGGAAATGATTTGTAAATTGTATAATGATTTGAAAAATCATTTAAACTCAAGTCGATCAAACCCTGTATAATGCTCGGTCTCAGAACCTGAAAAACATGATCGCTTTCTCTTTAAAACTCAAGTTTTGACCTTGTTGACTGGATCTAGAGCGGGCTAAGGTCCGATATCCCATTGGCCATCTGGGCACCACTAATCGTTTTTTTTTCTTTTGCGCCTCTAGTTTTGACTATACTTTTTGATGTTGTGTCTTGAGATAATTATATTTTTTAAATTTAAATACATGATAATAAATGTTTATGAAAATTATAAAAGAGTTAATATCTTGTGCATCAGGCACATGATGCATGTGAGCTCTGACCCTATGTCACTCAAGTTCTAAGTATGTTGATCAAAATTTGTGTCGCACATTACATTGTGCAGATTTATTAAATTGTGTAAAGTGATGAATAAGCAATCTTTTAGGCTTATTGCAAACTTTAGAATGTATTTGGCTGATATCTGTATATTATGCAAGTGTGACAATTGATATACAATTTACAAATCATTTCCTTTCAATGATTATCAGAGGGCCAACATTACGTGCAACCCACTCCTTTGTCTTGCCAAATTGAATGCATTTTGGACTTTCAAGGGATAATATTATAAAGTAAAAACCAGTCGACATGGTTACCTTTCACACTAATCCCGCATATTATTCCTCCTAATGTTATATGATTCTCCCCAAAGCTTCATTACTATATAAAAATTTGTTCAATGATAAACAAATGAATGTTGGTGAGGTAGTTAACGACTTAACCCACCGGTCCCACCCGAACCAATGTAACTTGTGTTCATGTGGTGATGTTTTCTTTACGTCTACTTGTTTTCATATTGGTTTTAACTTACAAGTTAGATAACACTATAAAATTCGGTAATTTTTGGATTAAGAAATTAACAAATTAATAACTAAAGTATGCTTTTAGATCACAATACTAAAAAATTTTAAGAGACCCGTTAATATCTTGCTAACTAACGAGATCAGGCATATCGCAGCGTGCGTTTGACATGTGGTCATAAAAATTTTATGTATGAAGTCAATGGAAACGATATTTGGACTTAACCTTTTCTATAGAAAAATCATGTGTTTATTAGTGCATCACCCATGACCCATTGATGGTTCTAAATAACATATCCCCATACCAAATGGATGATGGGAGGTGGTTTGTAATAGAAATAGAGAACAATATAACATGATGGTTGACAGTTGACCGAGAACATGTGTACGGAATAGTATATTGAATTATTTATTTTGTTGATAACAGCTCTCGTGATTGTTTTATCTCGAAACCAATTATAAAATATTGCATTGATTATATAGTATAATAACAAGTGGTTATTTTACAAATAGAATATAAAGGCGGTAAGAAAAACACAAGATTATCTAGTTAGCTTGTTTAATCAAACAGGCCATATTAGGCTGATATGTATTAACTCATCTAGCTAAACATGTTAACATGTTAATCCGTTTAAAATTAGAGTAGCACAAATAAAATAAATATATTTTATAAGATCACTTTGTCAACCTATTGACGAATTATTTAACTCACTCTTTATAACTTGATTTCAACTCATATAAAACTTGTTAACCCGTTTGCAACCCGACAAGCCATTTAACATGGTAAGATAAATAACTTACATTTATATGTCAAAGTTTGAACCGGTGTTTTTAATATAAACAAATATAGGCTGTCACACCCCCATCTAAGACCTAGGAGTATGACCCATAAGTTGGTATCGTAATTGTAAATAAATCAAAGTTACGTTTAGTTTGCGGAAAACTTATAAATTTTAAGGATCGAAATATAATATTTACATAAAAGGCGGGATTATAGAATACCCGTTTGAGTTAACAAAAGATTACTTGTTTATATTACAAAACCACCATATATTAAGTTTTACAAAATAAAATCCGAGTCATCGGATATATAAGCACTTTGTCACTCCAAGTGCTAAACTTGTTCACCTGCAAAATGTAAGAGAATATAAGTCAGCAACGAATGTTGCTAAACACGCTGACGCAAAATAACTTCTTTTACTTTATTACCCCTCGAGACTACGCCTGCCTCGGCCCAACGTGGCTTAGGAATAACAAAGTCAAATAACACATTATAAATCGAGCCTCTACGCTAGGTCATCTCAGCAAACACCGCAGCGTTCGACTTAGTTAAGTACCCGTAAATATACACATAAGGTCGTACTCCCTGCAGGAGAGCGTCCTACGACCAAGGGTGGTGCGATCATGCCCATACATCGCATAGTACCACCTATGTAAGGATCCATACATACGTATACCACAGCCTGAGGGCTAGGTTTATACCCATAGTTATAACGGTTTTAGGAACACATAGTTCCTTGTAAACAATTTCACATAACAAGTTTGACTCATTTGAAAATAAGTTTAAAAGTTTGGGGGCGTATTCACCTTATCTCTTTAGGATCGGCTTCACTCACCGTCTAAGGGTCTTTCCCTTTCTTTATCTCGAACCTATAGTTATGAGTATAAATATTTGTTAGTCGGATACACGATCCGGCTTAAGACCTTTAGTCTTATATCTCAATCCTCGATTGAACCTTTAGTTCAATTCTTATTTACTTGAAAATCTCTTGTTTAAAAGTAAATTATAAACCTTTAGTTTATATAATAAAAACCCGACGTTTCTTCTTCTCTAAGAAACGTAATCTTTTCTTTTATTATTTAAGAATACTCTTTATTCATTAAATAATATTTTCATAACAAAGAATATAATCATATATACTTACACACATATATATGTATCACAATATTCAACAATCAAACTTTCATTTGTTTCTTTGTTATGTTTTCTTTTCTTTTATTTTCTTTTATCGAGGTATCGAGTATATCCTCGACTTAAGGCTTAAGCCTTGAATATAATATTAAATTATTTTGTATTCATTAATACGCCTAACCTTAGTGGTGTAACGAAACTCTAGGGACTTGAGCAGCACTCCAACGCCGCTTGATCTCTTAGGTCGTTAAATGATAACGCCAAACTTCAACACTCGACGACACGCTTATCGAGATTCATTGCCATTTCAACAACACCTTCTTGGTATGTGGGTGGAGGGTGGCACAATTTCTTAAGGAAACGTTGGAGCACAATTGAGAGATTCGAAGCACGCTTATCGAGGAAATCGTGGCACGTTTTACGAGGATTTTTAGAGAGATGTTAGAGAGATGTGAGAGCTGTGTTTGGGATGCCTGGAGTGAGATCCCATGGCCGCTATTTATAGGCAATATTTTGGACCCCATCGCGGCACGCGATGGGTCCCTCAGCAGACCTATCGCGTACCGCGATATAGGTCTGCTGACGCACAGCGTAGACCTTCCACGTGTTGAGGCGCCGCTCCACGTGGTGGCAGTGTTGCCACGCGGTGACACGTGGCAGCACATAGTGCCACAGTGTGCCACGTGGCACACGTGACAAACATTGTCAGACACCCCATCGCGGTACGCGATGGGAGTCTCTTCTGACTCATCGCGTAGCGCGATGGGTCAGGAAAACATATTTTTCATTTTTAACCCTCAAGTTTGGATTTTGGCAATTTTAGTCCCTAGAATTTGGAAAGTTGATACTTTGAACTCGAAATTTTCACGATGTTACATCCTCCCCACCTTGAAACAAATCTCGTCCTCGAGATTGCTTTACTCGAACAAGTGGGGGTATTTCTTTCTCATTTCAGATTCGAGTTCCCAAGTATATTCGGGCCCTCTACGCGAGTCCCATTTAACTTTCACAATTTTCAAAGTTTTTCTTTTCAAGTTATTTATTTTCGAATCTTCAATTTGTATTGGACGTTCTACGAATTTTAAGTTTTCGTTTATTTCTACGTCTTTTAATGGCATAGCCAAAGATTCGTCGGTCAAGCACTTACGCAGATTCGAAACATGGAATATATCATGTATCCCTTGCATTTCCTCGGGTAATCGCAACCGGTATGCAACATTACC
The DNA here is from genome assembly GCF_021521415.1 of Bidens hawaiensis. Classification (NCBI taxonomy): domain Eukaryota; kingdom Viridiplantae; phylum Streptophyta; class Magnoliopsida; order Asterales; family Asteraceae; genus Bidens; species Bidens hawaiensis. The sequence goes on from NW_027492634.1 coordinate 88,861, forward strand.
GATTCGTTCGAGTACCTCAAAAGGTCCAACGAATCGAGGACTTAACTTTCTTTTCTTACCTAAGCGAACAACGCCTTTCCAAGCGGCACGTTCAACAGAACCTTGTCACCGACATTAAATTCTAATGGCTTACGACGAACATCGGCGTAGCTTTTTTAGCAATCACTCGCCGTCTTAAGTCGTTCTCGGATTTGGAGAACTTTGTCGGTAGTTTCTTGGACTATCTCGGGTCCAGACAATTGATTGTCTCCAGTTTCAGACCAACACACGGGCGTCCTACACTTTCGTCCATATAACGCCTCGAATGGTGCGGCTTGAATACTTGTGTGATAACTATTATTATATGAAAATTCCATTAGAGGTAAGTGGTCGTCCCAACTTCCTCCTAGATCGATCACACAAGCCCGGAGCATGTCTTCCAACGTTTGAATAGTCCTTTCGCTTTGCCTATCGGTTTTTGGATGATAGGCAGTGCTAATGTTTAACTTTGTACCAAGAGCTTGTTGAAAGCTTTTCCAGAAATGAGACGTAAAACGACTGTCTCGATCAGATATTATAGACAGCGGTACTCCATGCAAAGCGACAATGGTGTTTACATAGATACGCGCTAGTCTATCCATAGAGTACGACTCATTGATGGGTATAAAGTGTGTGGATTTCGTCAATCGATCCACAATCACCCAAATAGCATTGTGTTGTCGATTCGTCTTCGGGAGTTTGGTAATGAAGTCCATAGTAATTAACTCCCACTTCTGAACGGGAAGTTCGGGTTGCTGAAGCAATCCTGAAGGCTTTTGATGTTCAGTCTTGACCTTCAAACACGTCAAACATTTCGCAAAATGCGAAGCGACATCTCATTTCATTCCATTCCACCAATAATTCTCCTTGAGATTATGGTATATTTTATCACTTCCGGGATACATCATATACTTCGACTTGTGAGATTCGTTCAAGATTTTCTCACGCAATCCTCCAACTATTGGTACCAAAATCCTATTGCCGAGTCTAAGGATACTATCGTCACCTTTGACTAACGATTCAATGGCGCCGTTGCGTTTTTCATCGGCAATTTGGTTTTCCTTAATTGCTTGAGCTTGAGCGGACTTGATTTGTTCAATGAGATCAATTTGAAGTTCTAGACGCAACGCTCGGACTTTTTTGGGTTTCTCATGTTCCTTGCGACTTAAGGCATCAGCCACAACGTTGGCCTTACCTTCATGATAAACGATTTCACAGTCATAGTCGTTGAACGTTTCCATCCATCGTCGTTGGCGCATGCTCAACTCTTTTTGATCAAAGATATGTTTCAAGTTCTTATGATCAGTGTATACGGTGAATCTTACTCCATAGAGATAGTGCCTCCATATCTTAAGTGCAAAGATTATGGCGCCTAACTCTAGATCGTGAGTCGTGCAGTTCTTCTCTTGTACTTTGAGTTGACGAGAGGCGTAAGCGATTACTTTCTTGCGTTGCATTAGTACACATCCCAAACCCGAGTGAGATGCATCACTAAAGACTACAAAATCCTCAGTACCTTCTGGCAAAGCCAAGATAGGTGCTTGGGTGAGATTTTGTTTAAGTATATCGAACGCCTCTTGTTGCTTCGTTCCCCATTCATACTTGATGTTCTTGCGAGTTAAAGAAGTTAGGGGAACGGCGATTCGAGAAAAGTTCTCGATGAATCTACGGTAATAGCCGGCCAAACCTAAGAAACTTCGGATCTCGGTTGGCGACTTTGGGACTTCCCACTTAGAGATAGCTTCAATCTTAACGGGGTCCACTTGAATACCGTTGACGTTAATGACGTGACCAAGAAATTGTACCTCGTGCAACCAGAACTCGCATTTCGAGAACTTAGCGGTTTGAGGTAGGTGAGACCTCACCATGTCATAGATTTCCCGTGGCAATCCCCATATGTATCGAGTGACTTTGCTGGACTCAGGGTTAACCAGCTAGGGAACAAGGCGACAATACTCGAGTAATTTGGTATTGTATTCTCAAAGGTTTGTCCCTACGACCTTAAGGTTATGGAACTTAGTTTGGATTTGATCAGTCTCATGCATCGGACAAAACTTCCCCATCACCATGGCCTTAAACTCTTCCCACGTCAGGCCGTACATCACATCTCTTCCCTTACTCATTAATAGCGCATTCCACCACTCGGGCGCTTCACCCTTGAACATTAGGGCAGAGTACTGAATTTTCTCCTCCTCAGAACACTTGCTTGTGATAACAAGAGTTTCCATCTCCTCAAGCCATCTTACGGTTGTGATGGCTCCTTTCTCACCATGGAACTCTTTCGGTCCATAGTATTTAAAATCTTTGAATGCACACCCACTAACTTTCATCCTCTTAAACTTTTGCCTAACACCTTCATCGGCATTAGACCCATGATCGCTCTCTTCTCACGGAATGGTTTAGGACGAGATTTAACAGATTTCGATGGATGAACAGAAGGGTTAACAGTTAGGGAATGTCTAGATTGTCGAGATTGAGATCTAAACGCGGATTCTTCCCTAACCGCATCTTTAATCATCTTTTGGATTCTATTCATGTATTTCTTAGGAACTACTTCCTCTCGCTCGTTCTCAGGGCCTTTCCCCTTATCTCTCATTTCTTTTTCTTTTCGAGGGTTCTCGTTGTTGTTACTTTGTTCAGACATACTTTACTTTTTCTTTTTAATTTGGTCTGAAATTTTAACAACATTTCTTATTTTAAACATACGTTTTATTTCATATATACATATCACAATAGGATATGTATATTTTATATTACACACACACACACACACACACACACACATATATATATATATATATATATATATATCGTTTCCACGATATATATAGTTTATCCTATCATTACATAAGAACGTTTCATACATTTTTTATTTATACACATCACATACAAAACTATTTTACACACATAGTTTCTTATTACATTCCACCATCTTCAGTTCTTCAAAAACTTCTTCACAACCTTCGATATTTTGTTGCACTTTCAAAGGAGTGTTTCCCCAACTTTCTTCTTTTTCTTCTCTTCCTCGTCTACCTTCTTCCTCCAATCGTCGGTTTCGTGCAATGACGATCCAGATGTTCTACATACGATTGAGGGACTATATTGGGGTATCCATACTGCGGAGGTGGGTCACGGTAACCCATAGTCACCATCTCGTAATGATTCCTCGGCTCTGGATACGGAACATAGTCCATGTCGGATGAAAGATAGAGGTATGTCTTGGCAGCTTGATTCTGCTCTCGGATCTCGTCGGCTTGTTCTTGAATTGATGGAATTTCTCCTTGGAATGGTGGGAAGCTTGACGAAGCTTGATTCCTCAGTTTCTCAAGGTGTTGAACATACGGATCCACATAACCATAGCTTGCGTTTTGGGAAGTGAGTGATCCTTCCATTGGGCTTGCCATTTCATGAAGGTTATCAGGATGTTCTTCTTCTGGTTCTTCCTCAGTTTCTTCCTTGGGTTCTTCTTCTTCTTCGGGATCTTCCTCCTCTTCTGGTTTCTCTTCCTCTTCCGGTTCCTCCTCCTCTTCTGGTTCATCTTCTTCCATGGGTTGTGTGGTCTCATTGTTTATTGGGATCATCTGGAAAATCTCAGAAGGCATCATTACCCTCATCTTGGGTCTACGGGTTCACCGTTGTTTGGTTGGGAACTAACTTCTTTGAAGGTGGAACTTCCGGCATGCCACTCTTGTTGTTCTGAGAGATATTTCATCCATTCGGAGGATGGTTGAGAGTTTGGTAGGTATCCGGTTAGATATTATTGTGGTATCTACGAGGGTTGGTAAATCGGTATTTCAGAAGTTTGATACATCGGTAGGGTTGGTGGATGGTAGCTTGAGTGTCTTGGTGGCTCAATTCCCTGCTTTGGTGGACTATCAGGAACATCTATTGGGTAGTGCCTGCTTCTGGGGTAGTTGTAACATCCTAAATTTTATAATATTAAATAAAGAAAGATTTCGTTGAATGGTCGGGCATTTAATAATATTAGCTAATATTAAACAAGAAATGATCATGGACTTGGATTCAATTGAGATAGATTAAGGGTAATGGGTCTTAGGTCCATGGGCTTTAAGGAGTATAAATACTCCCTTAAACCATCCTTAAACCCTAAATCTTCATTCTTCCATCCAAATCCCTACACATTCAAAAACACACACACCCCTACACCATAAACCTTCGGCCGAGAGTGAAGGTGAGATCCGAGCCACACAAGCATCGATTCTGGATATATTCTCGTGATACAAGATAGATTCGAGGCCTAACTTTCGTAACCAAGCTATACCGTAACCTTCAAACGCGTTAAAGGTAGGTTCTCCATGTAAAAGTTTACGTTTTCATGAACGGTTAGTCTTGAGACTTAAACCCATAGTAGATCGGGCCTAAACTAGTATTAAAGTGGCAAACTTGATGTTAAAATAAACCTAACGAATCTGCGATTATGAGCGGCCCGTTAAAGAAAACCTTATTGAACGTTTTAAGCCTAAAGGTCCAAACTTTTCGTGTTTTCGGGTCAAACCTTATCCAAAAACGACCATAGGAATGATCGCGGGTTAGTCAAATACCATACCCATGGATTTCTCGGTAAAACGATAAGGATTTTGGGGATTAAAGATGAACAGCGGCGGTTGCTGACAACTTCGCCTACAAGCGAACTTCGCCTGCAAGCAAGTTCGCTTGCACGCAAGTTCGCCTAGCTGATAACTTCGCCTAAGGCCAAGTTCGCCTAGCTGATAACTTCGCCTAAGGCCAAGTTCGCCTAACTGATAACTTCGCCTAAGGCCAAGTTCGCCTAGGGTTAACTTCGCCGATCACTAACTTCGCCTATGCTTAAGTTCGCTTAATGTTAAGTTCGCTTATTGTTAAGTTCGCATAATGATAAGTTCGCTGGAGTTAGCAAATGAGAAAATAAATTAAAAACCTAATGAAAAATGTGTTAAGACAGTTAATGGAAATAAAATTTTTCCAAGCTGACCTGGCAGCTCGACCCCAGCCAGGGGCTTTGCCCCTTGGACCCTGCTAGGGGCTGCCGCTCCTAGACCCCGCTGTGACATTCGTCAATTTCAGGTTAACTCCGTTAACTCAACTCCGTCAATTCAAACTTAAAGATCATTGAATCTATAACGCACACCTCATTACATTTAAACTAGGGTTTAAATGATGCTTGACAACTACTACATGTTTAGTCTTTCGGGAATTGCACCGAAACGCAAACGAGTTGACGCAAACAATTGGTGAATAAACGAAAAACGTCAAAACAATAATTATGTGATAATCATGTGTTAACATATGTGTTACTTGATTATATTATGTGTGATGCTAGACAAGAAACAAGAACTAGTTAAAATAAGCTAGAAAAGTACAAACTAGAAATTGAGGGAGTAAAGTGTAACATGTTATTATAAATAATAAAATTAACCTAAAACCCAAACACTCTCTCTCTCCCTCTACACCGATCCCCCCCCCCTCCCCCTTGTTCTTGGCTGCCGTCAACCACACACACACATACACACAAGATCTTTCAAGTTTAATCGAAGATTAAGGTGCTAGGAAGGTATAAACAACTATCCTATATATTTTACATGCTTAATTTTGAGTTTGAATGGGTTAATTATAAACCCTAGAATCCAAAAATTATATATATGGTGTTCATAGGGCTTGTTTTGATTAGATGATGGTTAATTATGTATTGATTGTTGATTTGATAACTAGAATTGATGTTATTGCATGTTAATTGCTTGTTTCTTTGATTTCGAGTTCAAGTAAAACCCTAATCATGTATGTGGTGTGTATTTGATGTGCATGGATAGTGATTATGGTGTCTAGAATGTCATATGAACGGATTATGGTCTATAGATGGTTAATATGTTGATTTTGGATGTAAACAGTTTCTGGACAGATTGTGTTGTTGATGTTCAATTGACTGTAACGGGGTGTGAATGTGAGAATTGGTCGGGATTATTAATACTACAGTGTACTAGGTTGAGTCTAGTTTCTAAGGAATATAAATTTGTAATTTTTGGACGAGTAAAAGTTAATCTTTATGATTTTACAACAACGTTGTGTAAATCTGAATTGTGAGACCTGCTGTTAGGTTGGTTTGTAAATATTATATCTCATAAACTACAAGACCAAATGAGTTGGTTCCACTTCTGGAAGTTAACTTGTTGAGTTAAGAACCTAACCCAATTGGTCTTGCATTTGTTGGATTTTTCATTTAACGTTAATTACAAATAACATTCTGTTGCGCATGAATTTGACTGTTGTGAGTTTGCTGTAGAAAATTGATCATTGTGAGAAATATATGTGGAATAAAAATACAACAAAATATGTTCTGGAAACCTAACACATGTATGCTTTTGTGATGATTTTTTGTGAATTAATTGAGATGATATGATCTGTTGAATAGGATAATCTTTCAAGTAGAATTCTGTCTCGGTAAAGTTAGCTGCTGAACTTTGTGAAAATACATGAAAAGTGCTAGTTGCCAGTTAATTGTTATGTTTTGACCAAATTGCCCTTGCGGGGAATAATTGCTAGATACGTACACTATTAACACTTGACACGTAAGTAGTTACTCACACGTGTAACGTATCACAAGTATGTTTGTTAATTCACACACGAATCACAAACGAAACACGAAACGTATCTCGTGCTTAGGAATTATGTGCCGGGTCTAGAGACTCGATAATAGTTCCGATTCTTAGAAAATCTCCTTGTTGTTATAGAACGCTAGTGAGAGTTTTCTGTGACGCGCATCACTTGGTGACTTGTTTTTGGGAATTCTTCGCAAACAGTGAGTTTCACTTTCCCCTTTTAAACGCTTTTCACTTGGGGGAGATAACATACTCCGAAAACGCTTTTAGATTTTGTTAGTAAATTATATATCACTTGTAAAGGCTAAGTGGCAAACGAAACAATTGAAGTCCTACACATCGAACCGTTTAGTATTGGAAAATAGCGAGTCACTGTTGAGTAGTACTACTGGGTTTGACAAACCCCACCCAACGCTAAACTCGACTGGAGGTCGAGTGGGTGTAATTTTGGCTAACACATTACCATGGTCTGGATGACTTGGTGGCAAGGCACTTGATAAACAGTCAGCTTCGGTGTCGAACACTTAGTAATACTTGCTTTATAGGCTAGCTACCTATAGATATATAATTGATATAACACTATCTGGTAACGCAAAACGCTAAACGCAAAACGCTAAACGCAACACGTTAAACGCTTTATTTTATATAAACTTGTGAACTCACCAACCTCGTGTTGACACTTTTAGTATGTTATTCTCAGGTAGCCGAGGCGGGCGCGCGGTATAGGATCATGCATTGATTGAAACGCTTTTGTTTATGCAAACTGATTTTAAACTGTTGTCATTGGATTTTAAGTCGTCCTGCGTGACGCAACTTTAGTCTTTTGGTTTTTACGCTTCCGCACTTATTTTCTATTAAACGTTTTTATGGTTTGATTATAACTAATGATTCCGATCCTGTTAGTTCACACCCTCTGACGGTAAAACTCCGTTAGTGGATTTTGAGGGTGTGACACCCGCTGCCAGGGGCGCTGCCCCCGGACCCCCGTTCGTTGTGGGTTATATAAAGATAGAAATACAACATGAGTAGTAGTAGTTAATTGATACGTGTAAATATTATACAGTTAGCCGTGCACAACTCAAGAAGGGAATAACGATTAACGGAGAGCGTAACAGGATTCAGGTGAGTTTCTAGCCCCACTTCCTTGTTATGTTTTCGGGGCTGTGTGCATACTCGATGTGATAGTTAATACACTTATCTTAAGTGATAAGTGTATGCCTTGTATGATTTATGTATGATGATTGCTTGACGGTGCGTGAACGATCTTCGGATATTGCATGAACCGTCAGGTGGTAGTTAAGATATGATTGATAAGTATGATGAGAGATATGATGTATGTATGAATATATGATGTATGCATAATGTATGTATGTTATGATGATGGTACGTGAACGCTCTTCGGAGATTGCACGTATTGTCAAGGAAAGTATGTATGAACAGGTATGGTACGGTTACACGAAACAAATGGACCAGACCCTTATAATATCTGTGATGTTAGGGACCAGACCCTTATAATATCTGTGAGGTTATAGGGCGAAAGGCTCTTTAAAACGTATGATTATGTATGTAAAGAAAGTATGAAGGTAAGAATGAAAGTATATGCACTTATGTGTGTATGAAAGAAAGTTAAGAGGTTAAGTATGAAATGTAAGAAGGTATTGTATGATTATGTGATTAACTAGAACTCACTCAGCGTAGCTGACTTTTAGTATGCACGCATGTGAGTAGAATGAGGCAGGTAGCTTGAGGAGGACACATGGCAGAGTTGGACGAAGCTGGCATCTGAAGATTTTGCTATGATGTTTTATTTTAAAAGACTATGTTTTGTTTTTAAATGACTATGAATGCCCGATAAAACAAGAATTATGGTTATGGAATGTAATGGTTTGAATGTTTTTAATGTTCCGCGAATATTTTAATTAACTCTGATATTTAGAACTGCGTTTATGAGTAAATCCAACACGAAAGTAGGGCTATCGGTAACGGGGCCTTACAAGTTGGTATCAGAGCAAAGTTCGAGAGATTTAAGCATCCTACATGCTTAGACTCGAACAAAGAATGGGATTTAAGTAAGAAAAGAAGGAAGATGCCAGTTCAAGAATGCCATGTGTCGCTCAAGCAAGATCAGTAAAGGTAAAGTGTATGATTAAATGATATATATTAATGAGAAAGAAAAGATATGTGAACGACAGGGATAGGAATAATTGATTGTTTGATTTGACTAACTGCTTAAGTAGAACCAGCACAAATAGACTCATAAAGGGAAGTGTATTGGATACGGAAAGTAACGTGATCAGCTAATCACAGCTGGCCACTGTTATTACCTGTTAACCTTACTATCCTTGTACTAAATAGTTCCTTGAGTGATGATGTTTGTGTTTTCCCTTTTAGAATACGATGGCTGGAGCTGGAGACATTGTTGGAGCTGGAGGTCGCACTGGACGACGCGGCAGGCCTCGTCGTGTCCAGCAACCTTCGGTTGAGACAGCTTCCAACACCGAAGCTGAAGGAAGCGCAGCTGGAAGAAACCCGGAAAACAACGAAGGAGTCCAACTGGATCCCGTGATTCAAGCAGCTATTGTTCAAGCCGTAGCTACAGCTGTGAAGAATATAACTCCTGGAGGGTCTGCTGGAAGCCGTGAAAGGACTGCTGAAGGGGCAGGTGGTGATGGTAGGAGGGATGATGAGAGGGAAAAGGGTGATTCAAGTGAGGTAAGGTCTGTGAAAGTTGATAATAGAAAGAGGGGCCGAGGCGGTTGCAACTATAAGTCCTTCAAAGGTTGTGACCCGCCTAAGCTGACTGGTTTAGGAGACGCAATCGCTACTCTTAAATGGATAACCGCCATGGATAAGGTTATCCGCATTAGCGAGTGCCGTCCCGACCAAGCGGTAGGTTATGCTACTCAATCATTCGAGGATGAGGCTATGTATTGGTGGGAGAGTGTGGAGCAGAGGAAGACCCGTGAAGAGATCAAAGAGATGAAGTGGGAGGATCTGAAAGAGTTAGTGATGAAGAAGTTCTGTGCTGAAGCCGAGGTTGAGAGGGCGGAGATGAAGTTCCTGAACTTGAAAGCTGGGACTATGACACATCGTGAGTACACCACCGAGTTCAATCGAATGTCTAGGCTAGTACCCGATATGGTTAACACTGAGGCCAAGAGAATCAAGTGTTATGTGAGGGGATTGCCACAGAAAGTCCGCGTGCTAGTCAGGACAAGTAAACCTGCTACCTTTGACTCTGCTGTCAAGCTCGCAGAGGTGGTTTATACAGACCTGGCTGCGGATGACGCAGTGGTGGAAGAAGAAAAGAAAGATAGGAAGTGGGTTGCTCCTGTTAAGCGACCCGGTACTCAGTTATGGAACCCCAAAGATAAGAAGCAGAAAGTGTGGGAGAAGAGATCGTGTAAGACCTGCGGAAAGATGCATGGTGGTGAGTGCAAGTGGGGTAGAAGTTCTGATGTTTGTCTCAAATGTGGAAAGGCTCATGGTGGAGAATGCCGAATGGGGTCGAATGCCTGTTATAAGTGCGGAAAGGTAGGGCATTATGCTAATGAGTGCGGTGCGAAGCCAGCATGTTACAAATGTGGCAAGACAGGCCATATGGCAAGAGAGTGCACTGAAGGTGAGGCTGGAGGTAGTGAGAAGAAATATTCTGATCAAGCAAGGCCGAGGACTAGAGCCTATATGCTGACCCAGGAACAAGCTAGACAGATTCCTGATGTTGTGACAGGTACGTTCTTAGTAAACGGCATTTCTGCTTCCGTATTATTTGATTCTGGTGCGAATAGAAGTTTTGTAGCTACGACATTTAGTAAACTAGCTAAAATGAAAGGCTGCCGAGTGTCGGAAACTTTTGTAGTAGAAACCGCCAGTGACACTTCGGTTAAAATAATAAAAATGGTTAAGGATTGTAAGATAGAGTTAGAGGGACATGAGTTCCCTGTTACCTTGTATGTTATGACCTTAGGAGGGTTCGATGTAGTCTTGGGAATGGATTGGTTGTCTGAGTTTGAAGCTCAGATAGTATGTAAGAGTAGAATAATAAAGCTAAGGTCTTTATATGGTAGTGCGGTGACGGTTTACGGTGATAAAGAAAGTTCAGGGTTTAACGTCATTTCGATGATAAAAGCCGAAGGGTTATTACGACGAGGATGTGGTGCCTACCTGGCGTATGTTGTCAACGCTACGGCCGAGATGAAAGAAATGAAAGATGTTCCCATTGTGTGCGACTACCCAGAAGTATTCCCTGAGGATCTTCCGGGGTTACCACCGGAGCGAGAGATAGAATTTCAGATAGATTTAATACCAGGAGCCCAGCCCGTCGCGAAAGCACCTTACCGTCTAGCTCCGTCCGAGATGAAAGAATTAATGTCCCAACTGCAAGAACTCCTCGACAAAGGTTTCATAAGACCAAGTGTTTCCCCGTGGGGCGCACCAGTGTTGTTCGTGAAAAAGAATGATGGAAGTATGAGAATGTGCATAGACTATCGTGAGTTGAATAAGCTTACGGTGAAGAATAGATATCCTTTGCCAAGGATTGATGATCTGTTTAACCAACTGCAAGGTTCAAGTTGGTTCTCACGGATAGATCTCAGATCAGGCTATCATCAACTTAAGGTGAAAGAGGCAGACATCCCTAAAACAGCGTTCTGAACGCAGTATGGACACTACGAGTTCCTCGTAATGTCATTCGGTCTAACGAATGCTCCCGCAGCATTTATGGACATGATGAATAGGGTTTGTCGGCCGATGTTGGATAAGTCGGTTATCGTCTTCATTGATGATATATTGATTTATTCAAAGAGCGAGACTGATCATGCTGAGCATCTGAGAGAGGTATTGGAAGTTCTGAAGAAAGAGAAGTTGTATGCTAAGTTTTCGAAGTGCGCGTTCTGGTTAAGAGAAGTGCAATTTTTAGGTCATGTGATTAATCCGGAATGGATTACCGTGGACCCAACTAAGATTGAAGCGATAACGAATTGGAAGACTCCACAGAATCCGACTGATATACGAAGCTTCCTAGGGTTAGCTGGCTACTATAGGAGATTCATCGAAGGTTTCTCCAAGATAGCCGCACCGCTGACCGGTATGACCCGAAAGTCGATAGTATTCAGTTGGGGAAAGTTTCAAGAAGAAGCCTTTGAGGAATTTAAGAAGAGACTCACGCAAGCTCCAATCCTTGCTCTACCCGATGGTGACGAGGATTTAGTTGTTTGTGCTGATGCCTCGCATCAAGGGCTAGGTTGCGTGTTGATGCAACGAGGGAAGGTGATAGCTTACGCTTCTAGACAGTTGAAAGTCCACGAGAGTACTTTTCCGACGCATGACTTAGAGTTAGCAGCTGTAGTGCATGCTCTTAAGATATGGAGGCATTATCTGTACGGTACTAAGTGATCTATACAGATCATAAGAGTTTAAATTACTTCTTCGAGCAGAAAGAATTGAACATGAGGCAGAGAAGATGGTTGGAGTTGATTAAGGAATATGACTGCGACATTAAATACTATCCCGGTAAAGCTAATGTAGTCGCTGACGCGTTAAGTCGTAAGAATGAGGAAGTCCTTGCAACAGTAAAGTCATACAAGTTGATCATGAACCCAAGTCTGTTTGAAGAAATCATCAAGGTGCAGTCAGAGGTGTTAGTAGATAAAGGGTTAGTAAAGAAAGAAAGGATTTATGGCCAGCAAGATGAGATGATGGAAAACACTCATGGAGTTAAGACCAGGTTCGACCGTATGTGGATCCCACGCCATGGTGATCTTAGAAGTCGAATCTTAGATGAAGCTCATAAGTCAAGGTACTCAATCCATCCTGGAGCTACAAAGATGTATCAAGATTTGAAAAGAGACTACTGGTGGCCTGGGATGAAGAATGATATAGTGGATTATGTTGGTAAGTGCTTAACCTGCTTACAAGTCAAAGCCGAACATCAAAAGCCTTATGGGAAGATGCAACTGCTAGAGATACCTGGGTGGAAATGGGAACACATCACCATGGATTTCATAACTAAGCTACCTCGTACAGCTAAGCATGATGATACTATCTGGGTGATTGTGGACCGTTTGACCAAGTGTGCTCACTTTCTCCCCATACGAGAGGCCATCTCGTCAGAAACGTTAGCAAGCTTGTTCATTAAAGAAGTTGTAACCAAGCATGGAGTACCGTTATTGATCGTGTCTGATAGAGATACACGGTTTACTTCGAGGTTCTGGAAGAAATTCCATGAAGCTATGGGGACGCGGTTGAACATCAGTACGGCGTATCATCCTCAAACCGATGGACAATCTGAAAGGACGATCCAAACCCTTGAGGATATGCTGCGTGCTTGTGTTTTAGATTTTGGTGGAAGTTGGGATGATCATCTGCACCTGGCAGAGTTCTCCTATAACAACAGTTACCATTCAAGTATTGGTATGCCACCGTTCGAGATGTTTTACGGTAGACGATGTAGAATCCCGGTGTGTTGGGGTGAGATTGGTCAGAAGGAAATGGGAAGCCTAGAAGTGGTTCAAGAAACGTCGTCAAAGTTCGATCAGATCAAAGCAAGAATGAAAGCCGCTCAATACAGACAGAAGTCGTATGCGGATAAGCGGCGGCGACCAATTGAGTTTAACGTTGGCGACAATGTGATGCTTAAGGTCTCGCCTTGGAAAGGAATTATCCGTTTTAGAAAGAGGGGGAAGTTGAGTCCGAGGTACATTGGACCGTTTTAGATCGTGTGGGGGAAGTAGCTTATAAGCTGGATTTACCCGATGAGTTAGAAGGAATTCATTCAACCTTCCATGCTTCTCATCTGAGGAAGTGTCTAGCTGATGACACGTCTCACGTTCCATTGATGGACATTGAGGTTGATGAACAATTGAACTACATCGAGCAACCGATAGAGATCGTTTATCGCAAGGAGAAGCAGCTTCGTCACAAGATTATACCTTTGGTAAATGTGATATGGAAACATCGCAAGGGATCAGATGCTACTTGGGAAGCTGAGGATGAGATGCGCAAGTTCTACCCTAGTCTGTTTATGTAATAGCTAGGTTTCGGGGACGAAACCTCTTTAAGGAGGGAAGACTTGTAACATCCTAAATTTTATAATATTAAATAAAGAAAGATTTCGTTGAATGGTCGGGCATTTAATAATATTAGCTAATATTAAACAAGAAATGATCATGGACTTGGATTCAATTGAGATAGATTAAGGTAATGGGCCTTAGGTCCATGGGCTTTAAGGAGTATAAATACTCCCTTAAACCATCCTTAAACCCTAAATCTTAATTCTTCCATCCAAATCCCTACACATTCAAAAACACACACACCCCTACACCATAAACCTTCGGCCGAGAGTGAAGGTGAGATCCGAGCCACACAAGCATCGATTTTGGATATATTCTCGTGATACAAGATAGATTCGAGGCCTAACTTTCGTAACCAAGCTATACCGTAACCTTCAAACGCGTTAAAGATATGTTCTCCATGTTAAAGTTTACGTTTTCATGAACGGTTAGTCTTGAGACTTAAACCCATAGTATATCGGGCCTAAACTAGTATTAAAGTGGCAAACTTGATGTTAAAATGAACCTAACGAATCTGCGATTATGAGCGACCCGTTAAAGAAAACCTTATTGAACGTTTTAAGCCTAAAGGTCCAAACTTTACGTGTTTTCGGGTCAAACCTTATCCAAAAACGACCATAGGAATGATCGCGGGTTAGTCAAATACCATACCCATGGATTTCTCGGTAAAACGATAAGGATTTTGGGGATTAAAGATGAACAGCGGCGGCTGCTGACAACTTCGCCTATAAGCGAACTTCGCCTGCAAGCGAAAACGTTAAACGCAACACGTTAAACGCTTTATTTTATATAAACTTGTGAACTCACCAACCTCGTGTTGACACTTTTAGTATGTTATTCTCAGGTAGCCGAGGCGGGCGCGCGGTATAGGATCATGCATTGATTGAAACGCTTTTGTTTATGCAAACTGATTTTAAACTGTTGTCATTGGATTTTAAGTCGTCCTGCGTGACGCAACTTTAGTCTTTTGGTTTTTACGCTTCCGCACTTATTTTCTATTAAACGTTTTTATGGTTTGATTATAACTAATGATTCCGATCCTGTTAGTTCACACCCTCTGACGGTAAAACTCCGTTAGTGGATTTTGAGGGTGTGACACCCGCTGCCAGGGGCGCTGCCCCCGGACCCCCGTTCGTTGTGGGTTATATAAAGATAGAAATACAACATGAGTAGTAGTAGTTAATTGATACGTGTAAATATTATACAGTTAGCCGTGCACAACTCAAGAAGGGAATAACGATTAACGGAGAGCGTAACAGGATTCAGGTGAGTTTCTAGCCCCACTTCCTTGTTATGTTTTCGGGGCTGTGTGCATACTCGATGTGATAGTTAATACACTTATCTTAAGTGATAAGTGTATGCCTTGTATGATTTATGTATGATGATTGCTTGACGGTGCGTGAACGATCTTCGGATATTGCATGAACCGTCAGGTGGTAGTTAAGATATGATTGATAAGTATGATGAGAGATATGATGTATGTATGAATATATGATGTTTGCATAATGTATGTATGTTATGATGATGGCACGTGAACGCTCTTCGAAGATTGCACGTATTGTCAAGGAAAGTATGTATGAACAGGTATGGTACGGTTACACGAAACAAAGGGACCAGACCCTTATAATATCTGTGAGGTTATAGGGCGAAAGGCTCTTTAAAATGTATGATTATGTATGTAAAGAAAGTATGAAGGTAAGAATGAAAGTATATGCACTTATGTGTGTATGAAAGAAAGTTAAGAGGTTAAGTATGAAATGTAAGAAGGTATTGTATGATTATGTGATTAACTAGAACTCACTCAGCGTAGCTGACTTTTAGTATGCACGCAGGTGAGTAGAATGAGGCAGGTAGCTTGAGGAGGACACATGGCAGAGTTGGACGAAGCTGGCATCTGAAGATTTTGCTAAGATGTTTTATTTTAAAAGACTATGTTTTGTTTTTAAATGACTATGAATGCCCGATAAGACAAGAATTATGGTTATGGAATGTAATGGTTTGAATGTTCTTAATGTTCCGCGAATGTTTTAATTAACTCTGATATTTAGAACTGCGTTTATGAGTAAATCCAACACGAAAGTAGGGCTACCGGTAACGGGGCCTTACAGTAGTACACGGGTTTGGACAAGTCACGTTCCACATCTTGGTTGAAGTATGCTTCATAGTATCCGTCACTCATGTTATCTTCAGGGTAGGGTTCGGCAATTCCAGCCTCCTTTGCCTTGCGCACAAAGTCTTCAATGTGAGCTTTGAATGACATCTAATATTATGGGTGGTTTAGAATGTAGAGTGGGAAAGAAAGGTTACCAGCCTATCTTATCCCTAATACACATAAACAATTATTTCCTATACTTGGATCGAAGCTTGGGTATTGTTTTATGATACCCAATTCGCTAAGATCGATGGCTCTGATACCAACCTGTCACACCCCCATCTAAGGCCTAGGAGTATGACCCATAAGTTGGTATCGTAATTGTAAATAAATCAGAGTTACGTTTAGTTTGCGGAAGACGTATAAATTTTAAGGATCGAAATATAATATTTACATAAAAGGCGGGATTATAGAATACCCGTTTGAGTTAACAAAAGATTACTTGTTTATAGTACAAAACCACCATATATTAAGTTTTACAAAATAAAATCCGAGCTATCGGATATATAAGCACTTTGTCACTCCAAGTGCTAAACTTGTTCACCTGCAAAATGTAAGAAAATACGTCAGCAACGAATGCTGGTGAACACGCTGACGCAAAATAACTTCTTTTACTTTATTACCCCTCGAGACTACGCATGCCTCGGCCCAACGTGGATTAAGAATAACAAAGTCAAATAACACATTATAAATCGAGCCTCTACGCTAGGTCACCTCAGCAAACACCGCAACATTCGACTTAGTTAAGTACCCGTAAATATACACGTAAGGTCGTACTCCCTGCAGGAGAGCGTCCTACGACCAAGGGTGGTGCGATCATGCCCATACATCGCATAGTACCACCTATGTAAGGATCCAGACATACGTATACCACAGTCTGAGGGCTAGGTTTATACCCATAGTTATAACGGTTTTAGGAACACATAGTTCCTTGTAAACAATTTCACATAACAAGTTTGACTCATTTGAAAATAAGTTTAAAAGTTTGGGTGCGTATTCACCTTATCTCTTTAGGATCGGCTTCACTCACCGTCCAAGGGTCTTTCCCTTTCTTTATCTCGAACCTATAGTTACGAGTATAAATATTTGTTAGTCGGATACACGATCCGGCTTAAGACTTTAGTCTTATATCTCAATCCTAGATTGAACCTTTAATTCAATTCTTATTTACTGAAATTGGGTCCATATGAAATTATCTGAACACAAATTAGAACACTGTCTGAATTAGTCTGCACAAGAAATGGATACTCAAATGTTATATTCATGAAATAATTATTTGTATGGTTTTTTGAATTGCAGTTTAAGTTTAGCTGAACTTGTAGAGATGGAATAAAGGATTGCAGCGGGTAGGAACTAAAAGGCTAAAAGTTTTAAACTTACAGAAGGTGATCCGGGTATGATTTGTCTTTCTTCTTTAGGTTTCTTTTTCATTTTTTTCTTCTGCATCATGTTTTGAGGCTGTGTAGATGGCTCACTCTAACATAGAACATGAAAAAAAAAATACTTTTTAGCATAATGTCCAAATTTATAAAATGAAGCTAGCAAATATAAGTTGGTTAACAAATTACCGTGGGATCCGTTTTTGTGTTTACAAGGGTGATCTTCATTGCAGCAAATTCAGACAAATGCAATGCTATTTTTACTGCCGTGAAAGTTCTTATATAGTGATGCATAACAAATGAATTGCTGCCATGTGTTATCCCACTAACCCACTACTCTATTTAATTTTGAATTATAAAGGAGAGTGGCAATAGTTAATTTGCGCCATTTTCAATGGAGGTAAATGGAATTTTTTAAAATTTTAAATAAGCATAATTCATACATAACCAATTATTCGGTTTAATTTATAAATTAATTTTTAATTGATTTTCAGAAGGAAAAAAATAGATATAGTGTATGACTTATGCTTATTTATTGTTAATTTAATATAAGTAGAATGTAGAAAATTTTAGTGTATGACTTTGGTCCTCATGTAAACTATTTGGTATAATTTATAATTTATTTTTTTAACTACTTTTTTGAAGAAAAAAGATAGATAGATACAGTCATAATGCTATTTATTATTAATTTAATATAATTAGAATGTAGAAATGTTTAGTTGTATGATTTTGGTACTCTTATAAAATTTATCGTTTATTGGATATTTTGATTTGATTTTAATGATTTGTAGAAGTTTTAAATGTTTACCTGTTTTTATTTTTCATTAATTTATAAATGCTTCTCTCTTAATATTTTATTGGAAGATATATGGTACATTTAAAAAATTAATTTATAATTAATATGATCTGTATGGTGGTTTATGGTAGGCGGTTATGTGTTGCTGAATTGTAGGAGCTGGATGGAATGAAAAGCGGAATCAATTTGAATTGTATGTTAATGATCACATGTCCTAAAGTTTAGGAATCATATACGGATTGCATAACCGCTCTCAACTGCTGCTTCTAGAAGGTTTTAATGGCCTTTGGATTAGAGGTGCACAAACCGGTTTTTTTAAAAAAACCGGTTCGGTTATTAAACGGACCGGTTTTTTTTGGCCCGGAAAAAAACCGGTTCGGTTAATAACCGGACCGGTTAATAACCGGTTTTTTGCTGTCAAAACCCTAACCGGTCTAACCGGTTAGGACCGGTTTAGAAACCGGTTAGAACCGGTTAATAAACCGGTTTTTTTATTAACCGGTTTTTTTTTTTTTTTTTTTTAAATTTCGCGGTTTCAAATACGAATATTTGTTTTTTATATTTTATACTTAATGAAGACCATTATTTTTTCACAGTATAAACAAACCGGTAACTACAAGGCAAAACGGTAACTACAAGGCAAAACGGACTGACCGAAGCCATTCTTTGCTTTCGTTGTTAGGGTTCTTTGCTTGGAAGATGAGTATGAGTGTGTGTTGGTGAATGTGTTTTCAACAAACCAAAGATTAAAAACACATAACTTTCATTTATAGTTTTTACATTAAAAATACAAACATTAAATCGTTATCGCATATTCGTAACTCAAAAATACAAACATTAAATCATTAACACTGAAGAAATCTCTGCCAATAACTGTTGTTCATGATTTAACTCAAAAATACAAACATTAAATCGTGAACTAGCAGATGCTCCTGTTGTTCCCAATCGCAGTTTGTTCATGATTTGCCTCCATGTTTGCTGTTTCTTTAACTAAATTAGAAAAATCCAAATCAACAAGTAAATAAGAGCACATATTAGGAAAAAGAATGCTTAGACACGATTACATGAACAACTTGCTGTTTCTTACTCATGATTTGCCTCCATGTTTGCTGTTTCTTTAACTAATTTTCTTCGCTACCCGATCCCGAGCTATTTCTTAGGTAATCGTCGTACGCGGCTTCTTCATCGGTCATTGGTTGAGTGTGTCCTTCATTGACCTCGTCTTCATACAAGCCCGCTTCATACTCCATTTCCCCCTCGAGTGAGCGTTGATGTTGTGCCCTATCTAAAGAGTCCAAGTAATCCTTGTAGCAAATCGACATCTCTATAGCTGGTGCAGTGAGTCGAGTCCTCCTAATCGATATAACCCTGCCAGAAACAGAAAAAGCAGACTCCGAAGCTACCGTGGAAGCTTGGACCGTTAGTAAATCTTTGGCCATGGCGGCGAGGATCGGAAACTCATCCTCCTTACCTCTCCACCAAGCCAGCAAATCAAGACTTCTAAATTCATCCGGAGTCATGTGTTTCACAAAGTTGGTACCACCATACCTTCCAAGTTCACTGCTTGGGGTGTTTACCTTTTGACGTTTACCGGCGTCTTCCCAAATCATGTAGTACATCCCCATTTCAAGGTCGGTTTGGGATTGGGATTGGGCAACAGCTCTTAACGAGTCATGAATTTGGGAAGACGACCCGTATTTTGTAAGGTAGACATCATACATGTTTGACAAGGTGGTGTTGAAAGCATTCTTTAAAGTTTGGCTATAATAGGGGTTTTGATCGTCGTTTAACCCTAGCTCATCACAAATTTTTTCTATTAAAGCTTCAACACCACCAACATTGATGCAAGGGTTTAACGCAGCAGCACATGCCAAAGTTTGGATGGTCCAGATTTGATCTCAGCATGATCCAACGGTGTATGTTGAACATTGTAGCAGTTTTTCTCACCAGGAACAATATAATATATAATTAGAACAAGAATTACACATGGCGTTGAGGACTTGAGGAAAAGCCATATACTACTACAAAGTTGAAATTAACAAAAAATATAAAGATGAAAATTAAAAGATTTTATTTTAGACAATTTGTCTTTGACGATTAACGACATATTATCAATGGACTGTTGGACCTAAGTGTCTAAGACACAATGTGCAACGTTGCTGTCAATATTCATGATATGTATTCATGTAGATTGTAGAGTGTTAACTGTTAGGTGTACGTATGATTAATTATGATTTTTTTGGCAGATTTATAACAAGTATAGTCTTAGCTGATAGATTATTATATGAGGCATGCATTATTACAGCAGTATCGAAATAAAATTAGTAATATATCATATAAAAATCAAAAAATAATAAAAAGTTTTTAAAAAGCTGAAATTGTTATACATATGAAATTGTTGTAATTGTACTTTTATCTTTTTTTAGGTGGGGTTGATTGACTTTGAGCAACATAATTGAAATGGGTTGTTTTAGCTTTTACGTCAGATTCAAATAACGATCCCTAGTAACATGAAAGAACCTTCAAACTAAGCACACATTAATGTAACGGATATCTACAAAACATATGAAATTGAGAATTTTATAACCGTGCTATTTTTTTGAACGACTAAATGTTACATTTTACGAGTATTAGGCTATCGACCTCTTATTCTACACCGTACCATCCCGTCAAAATAAAAATGACTTATAAGTTATAACCATGAAATCCCAAACTTCTAAAATAGACAACACATAAGACAAAAAAAACAAATGTATAAAAAGACATAAACGTGTGTTGATAAATAAAAATACACACACGATGCATTTATACTTGTTTTGTCATTTATTTTGTAACTATCTATAAATACCTAATTTTTTTAATGATTTTTTAGATTAATCATGATGTTTGTGGTATCGTGAATTGGAAAACACTTTCAAATAGTAAGAAAATATAAGGAAATGATTGACCATATAATATTATTTCTCGAAGATACGCATGAAACAAGACTGCAAACACCAAAATGTCTGGTATTTTTATTTCAAATCATATTTATTTATTTTTCTTATTTATTTAAAGTATGCTTTAGTTTGAATTTTATTCGTATCTAATGGCATCATCACTAACTTTTTTTTGTTTTTGTTATTTTATTTGATGAATAAACTTCTTTCTAGAAGATGATGTAAGAGCTTAGTTTTCTTAATTTCTTCTTAGTTACATATGATTAATAAAGTATGGTCTTTAATTCAAATAGTTTTCTTTTATAGAATGGTTGAAAAATCATGCCCTAGAAATGACACACTACAACATGGACTTCACTTAAGTGATGATGTCAAGGGTGGCAAACTGGTAATCTTTAATACGATTAGAAACCTTAAATGATCTCGAGATGAAAATAATCAACTTTGAGTTGTCATGTTAAATCATTTTAATAAACACATATTTAATTATAAATGGGTAATGACATAATTACAAGTGTTGCTACAAAAGTATGTATTTTTCGACAAAAATGACTAATGGGTGTAGGAGGATAAAGACTTGGGTATCTTCTATGCAAATGGGCTATGGTTAGAAATTGATCACATGTTGGCTGAATTGGATGGCTCGTCAACGGAAGAATTTCATTCAAACAAATGGGGTGCCATTAAAAGGTAAATGTTTTTATTTGACGAGTTTGGTTGAATTGTATCTCAGCAATGGTGGCCTTGTCTAAAATAGGTATGATTATTGATTCGTATATTTGCAAAATGTTTTAGAAATCAATGAAAACCAGCAATCTTCAGTTGGTTTCGTGTGCTTTTGCTAAATTACTTTGGTCATATTTAATGTTGGTGCAATCTCTCATTAGTGTCAACTGATTGCATAGAGATGACTATCGACCTCACCAACCAACTTTCTCTCTCGAAGAAAACATGAAGAGGTTATTCATGCAATAGTAGGGATATATCTTTAGTGCACTTGGATAACAAAGAATTACATCCGTTAATCTACTCTACACATGTGAAGAGATTTAAGATATGGGTTTTCTTTAGGTAAAAGTTATAGTAACATTACTCCATCTTAATTGGGATAATTGGTGACATTGTTATGATTCATAACAATGTATCATCCCCTTCTTTGTAAGGTTGTATTTCTCTCTTTCAATCTTTATGTTAGTTCTATAAAGTATGTCGATTAAAAATAGGTGTATAATTAAGTAATAATGCTTAATTAAATCGATTATATACCTAATACCTAACAAAACCAACCTCATGAACATATTCATAGTATTTTATAATTTTTAAGGATGTTGTTTATAATTTATGGATTTGGATCAAATACAAATGAAATTAACGTGCTATACATGAGAATCAAGTAGAGTAATTATATATACAAGTAGAGTAATTATGTAATTACATCATAGAGTAATTACATAATTACTCTAGTTGATTTCCACGTTTAACACGTTAATTTCATGTGTATGTTAACTTTCCCCATAATTTATATATAGATAATAAAAGGTTCACATATTCCCAGTAATTTTTACGTTTAAAAAAGATTGTTTTAATAACATAATTTTTATAAATTAACATATTTAAGTTGAAAAAAAGGAGAAGAATATGAGTTGATGAACCAAAGAATTCGCAACCACTAGACATCCCTAACTTAATATAGTTTCTAGAAATTTAAATCGTATCAGAAGAATTTGTGTTGATGATAAAATTAAGATACGGTTTTATAATCAACAATCTGCTTAGGGGAATATGTATATGATTTCTTAGGGAAATATGTATTTGATTTCTTCTTCGACAACTTAACAAACTTTACCTTGTGGTGGTTACAAGATGTATAATAAATAAATAAAAAAAAACCTTATAATAAAGCTATAACAAATTAAAATCTGTAAATAAACTTATTATAAATTAAAAACTTGAAAAAATTATAAAAACATTTAAGTGAATTAATTAATGAAAATAAGATAGCTTTATAAAATAATAAAAATGGTAAAAATAGAAAACAAAGACAAGTAAAGTAAATAAAATAAACAGAAAGAATGAAAAAAAATATCAATGAGAATTACACATTTTTGTCTTTTAAAGGGTAAAGACCATCTTATCATTTTATAAAACTAACCGTAAAAGTTAAATTAATCAAAGGGGAAATAATATAAAACGTAATAACTTTTAAAAAAAGGAAATTCAATATAATTTCCATCTTAAATGGTGCCAATATGATAGGTTTCGCAATTTGAGTAATACATAAATTTTTTTTGTAATATACTCTTTTTATTATAACTATTATTGATATTATTATTTTGTTTTGACTTATTACCTGATCTATTTTCTTAGGTCTAAATCCTGTTGAAGTTGTAATGATTTGATTCACGATACTTATTAGGTTTTTTTCTATAAGTTAAATTAATATATTTTATATTTTTATTTTAAAACAAAATGAGTATTTTGATTTAGTAAACTTTTGGTAATAAATAAGTAAAAGTGGCACATCAACGGAGCCCTTAAGAACTTCCGTCGGTGATTTACGACAAAACGGAGCAAAAGTCACCGTGACGCACAAATCACTCCTTCCAACGGACAGCTGACTTTTGTATATGTATTTATTTATTATATAAAAAAGCCAATAAACCTTGTTAAGCGAAATAAATGAAAGTGTTAAAAAAGACATCTTTATGAATAATTAGTTAATTACATGTATTTTAAAAACATATATAAAAGAAGTAGGTGATAGGATGCCAGATGAATGATCCTTCTAATGAGAGATGGTGATAACGAATTCCCTACTTAACCGAAATAAATACAAACACGTGAAAAATCTGTTTTTTCTGTTTTTCTACGTACTAGACTTCGATGCTGCACAATTTGTGTCTACATATTCTTTTTGTCTCAATTTTGAATTGATGTTTTTAAAATGACACATACTATACCCCTGTTAAGTATTAAGAGCATTCTCAACAGAACTTCAAATTATTTTGAGTGAATTTTCTATATTATGTAGAGTAATTGTGAATGGAGATAGATAAACTTTTGTTCATGAGAAAATTTGAAGAAACATTATTCATCAATTATAATTTTTAATGTTTTTGAAAATGGTGGTGAGTGAAGGAGAAAAAATATGCAATGATAAAATTATAAAAAAAAATATATTATTTAACTGAAAAGGAAAAGAAATGAGAAAATATAGTGATTTTAAGTGTAATTATAGATATGAAATTAAAGATGCGGTCAGGAATGCTTTAACTACCTATAATACACCAAACATGCACATTGCATGATTTAAACCCTGAACAATTAGATTAGAGGAATACATCTTTACCACCACCAATAAGTTGTAATTTGTCTAACAATAAATCAAGATAAATCATGTCAACGAAAAGAATGATGAAGGAAACTTCTTTTGTCATAAAAATTGAGACGAGGAGTGGATGGTTTTGGTATTACGGATGGCGTTGCCATCCCTCAGCTCACATGACAAGTTAAAATCACTTCGTACTTTTTACATAGGAACAATAATTCACTTAATTATATTAATAATAATATTGTGATTTAAGAGCTTGGGTTTAGGTTGTTTAAAGTAACGATCAATCATTTTATAAATGCCTAAAGTGAAAAACACAAGGAAATGTCATTGACAATAACCATATAAGCATTTTCTTTTAGTGACCCACCGACAAAGCAAACAAAACAAACCAACTTCTTATGAAATAAGTTATGTTATAGATATTATTTATGTGCCTTAGTTTTTAGGTGGCTAGTGAAAGTATTGGTTTCAGATTTATTAAATAGACAAACATATTTGGCAATTGGCAAGACATTTATATGTTTTTGATGCTTCTTGTTTTTTTAGGGACTCTTACTCTCATTTTGATGATAGCATTAGGCTTGAGCTAGATGCTATATGAAGCAGTGACGCGGAAAAAAACGATATAAAATGTTGGGGGACATATGGCAAAGCACAAGAAGCATGTTTCGAGTGTATGAGTAGTTTTTAATAGGACTGATGATTGGGTCTGAGTTAGGGACATTATCCATATATGTTATAGTTTATGAGTTGTTTTTAATTAAAATTGATTTTAGTTTTTTTGTAGGTTTACATAAATGATTATGCGGTTTAAGTTAGTAGTCAAACGAGCCTGCTATTTTGTTTTGAATTACCAACAAAGTCTGGCCACACCCATTAATAGAAGGTCATTCATGCCCGCGATTGCAAACAACTTATAGGGGAAACCCATCGCTCAAATGGCCATTATAGTAAATCCCCCCCCCCCCCCAACATGCACATGACATTTTGTTTAAATGAGATTTGAACCCATGACCTCTTATTAGAAAAACCATAATCTTAGTTTGAACTTCAATTATCCAAATTATTATTTTTAAATAGCTTTGAATTGCCCAAATAAATGTTTACATTAATTAGCTTATAAGAATTTTAATAATTATTTTTCATGGGGCCAATTCAATGTTTCGTTGGTGGATGCCAAAATTTCATGGAAGGTATGATTTTTTTCCCCTATTTGTACTAACTTTATAATTAAAATAAATGAAAAACTAAATATAAAAATTGATTGATTAATAATATCATTCATGCTTATCTAGTTAGGGGTGGTTTTTTATGTAAATCTCTCCCATAAGCTTATAAGTT
The DNA here is from genome assembly GCF_021521415.1 of Bidens hawaiensis. NCBI lineage: Eukaryota > Viridiplantae > Streptophyta > Magnoliopsida > Asterales > Asteraceae > Bidens > Bidens hawaiensis. The sequence goes on from NW_027492634.1 coordinate 114,483, forward strand.
ATAATTAAACCCACATAATGTGGTACATGAACAAACTCTAATATTATTCCATACCTCAAACATTAAAAGCATTAAATGTTAACTTTAAATATTAATTTAAAGTATCTCAAATTTACCCTTTCTTTTAAAAAACGACTTACTTAATTTTAAGTTGAGGTGATTTTTTTTTCTTTTAACAAGAAATATTCGAGATCACCCTGACAAATGAATCACTCTTTCGTCTAAATAATAGAATGTGGTGACGTTGCATACCTCCCGGGAGCAAACCCATAACCGAGAAATCTCTAGTGAACTTCAAATGAGACTTCAACCCACGACCTCTCGTAAAAGAAGTAACGAAAGTATCGAGTTGAAACTAACATTTTCAAGATTTTTCTTTTTAATTTTAATTTTTTTTAATCTTTTATATAAAAATAGAAAGCACACCCCAATGGTTGGTATTCCCTATCAAAGATGAATTAATTATTATTAATTAATATTTATATAAAAGTAATTAAGAGAGATCACCTCTCCTCCAACCTTCCATCTTGTTTGTTTATATAATACTAATAATAAAAACTACTGTTTCTTTACAGCAAATCAGCGAGTATTCACAAAGCAAACGCATTACTACACTCTTCTGTTCTTCTTCATCAAGATTCTTCCTTTCTCCATTCATTTCACCGATCTTTCATTCCTTTGAATGTGGGTTGTTTCCAGGTACCCAAGACTCAATCTTTATGGGTTATTATTATTATTCGATTGATATAAGATAATCTTAATCTGGGCTAAATCAAGATTCTTGATTTTGCACAAATTCTTGAATACCCTTTTTGTAAATTTGAATAATATGTTTGTCTGATTGATGATCATGATCTTGATTGGAAGAATCTTTATAGATCTATAATCTCATAATATATAATCTTGTAACCTAATGCAGTTTTCCAATTGGGTGTTTTTGGATCAATTGATGCAGAGTTCTTGTAAATTCCAAATTTTTATAAAATGCCAGGTAAATTTTAATGAATTTGATCACACACACACACAAGTGGCTATTATTTTATTTTTTTAATATTAATTTATTGTTGTTATTATGTAGTAGCATTGACTCAAGAAGATAGGGGTACTCAAAGATATGATTTGGGGGCAAATGGGGATGATAAAAAAAGAGTTAGGGTTAGATCTTTGAAGAAAAAGGCGATCGGTGCGATGCCAAATGTGGTAAGTTCGCTTAAAACGATGAATAATAAGAGGGTTTCAAATTGTCGATTTGCTTCTATTTCGATCGATGATGTTAGAGACGATGAAGAAGAGGAAGTAGTGAATGCTTTTCGTGAAATCTTGATTGAGAAAGAGTTGCTTCCTGATGTTCATGATGATTATCATACGTTGTTGAGGTAAATATCTGCGTTATTGCGTATTTGATATGATTTTAGGTTTGTGGAAAAATGGTTCCTTTGTTTTGTGCAAATGATTAGTTTAAACTTTTATTGGTTTATTGAAGTTTAAGTTTTGAGTCTACCAATTTTTAGATTAAAACATGATGCAAATTTTAAAGAGAATAAGCCAAAAATGTTGAATTATTATTATTTTTTTTAAATTTGGAAATCAAAATCCTACCTTTTAATAGAATCATATAAGAAGTGGACTAAATTTTAATGCCATCAATCTACATTTAACATTGGCAATGGATTGGTAATTGGCTTTGACTTTTGACTTTTTTTTAAGAAATGCTGCAATATTCATGGCACTTTTATAATGCAAACGTAGAAGACAGATTTTTTAAGATTTAACCTTTTTTGTAGTATATATTTTCTTACCTTTTTTGATCTTTTAATTTTAATTTGAAAAGGTGGTCAGTATTCCCTATTAAATGGAAAAAAATTGCATATTTGATATGATTTTATTCTTGTGGTAAAATGGTTATTTTGTGCTGTGCAAATGGTTTTAAGTTTTTGAGTTTACAAATATTTATGTTAAAAATGATACAATCTTTTAAGAGAATAAGCAAAACAGCTATTGCTTTATTCATTTTGAAATCCCTATAAGTCAAAAAGTCAAACATACAATCTACATTAATCACGCGTTTGCAGATTTTTGAAGGCTAGAAAATTTGATATTGATAAGGCGGCCCAAATGTGGGTAGATATGCTTAACTGGAGGGAAGAATATGGTGCGGATTCTATTTTAAAGGTATGATTATGTGACTTTTTTATGGTATGCAAATCTCTGTATTGTTAAGGTCTAATTCAAATGTTTCTAGAACATTAAATTGGTCACTGGAAAGATGTGAACATGTCTTTTGTTAAAAAGATACTTTTTCAAAGTCAACTTTGTTTCTTTAAAAATTTCATAAAAATTTGATACCAAAGGTACAGATGAAGAACTCATAATTTGTGTAATGGTGCAGATTTTTTATTTTTTGGTCCATTTAATGGATTTACCTTTCATATTTTTCTTATTTTAAAGACATTTGACCCACCTTAAATTATTGTTTTAATAATACTATTAGAGAAGAAAAATAATTGTTAGTATTAAATACTAATGTTTTGTTACCAGTAATGTTTAATGTCAATTAAACCTTGCATTTACATATTTTCAAATTTGAATTGTTACAACAAATATAAGAATTGTTCAAGCAGTTTTACAACTTATTATTACAACCTTAAACACATTCAAACACTATCTTGAAGAACATGGTTGTTGCGATTGTGTGCAGGATTTTGTATATGATGAATATGAAGAGGTTCTAAGATACTATCCTCATGGCTATCATGGTGTGGACAAAGAGGGGCGGCCCGTTTATATTGAACGGTTAGGAAAAGTGGAACCCTCTAAGCTTATGAATGTCACAACGGTTGACAGATTTTTAAGTTACCATGTACAAGGTTTCGAGAAAGCTTTTTCTGAGAAGTTTCCAGCATGTTCCGTTGCAGCTAGAAGACATATAGATTCCTGCACAACCATACTGGATGTTCATGGAATGGTTAGCTTTTCTTTAAAAAAAAAAATTAATAATTTTAGGCAGCTTATGTAAATAGCACGCTCGTGCAGACCCATGACCCTACGAGAGCTTGATAAACGAGCTTTTTTTGGCTCGAACTCGCTTAAGCTCGGTTTGGTTCGATTTGAGCTTTTAACGAGTCGATCTTGACATTTTATCTTTACTTTTACCTCATTTTGTCTTCAATAATTATTTTTAATCGTCTCTTGTTTGTAGAACTGGATGAGTTTTGGTAAGGTTGCACACGATTTGTTAATGCGAATGCAAAAAATAGACGGAGATAACTATCCTGAGGTCCGACTTTGATCTTTATTATTAGTATTACCATTTTGTCATGTGTCTACCGTTTTTGACCTTTTTATATTTAATTTTTGGTTAATCAGACTTTACATCAGATGTTCATTGTCAATGCTGGCCACGGATTTAAATTAGCATGGAATACAGTTAAAGGGTTTCTTGATCCAAGAACCACATCAAAGATACATGTAAAGATAACTAAGATTTGTCTTTTGTGTTTCATGTAATGCTGACTTTTGTTTGACTAAATGTTGATTTGACATTTGGAAATTTACAGGTTCTTGGTAGTAAGTATCAGAGCAAACTGTTGGAAGTTATCGATTCAAGGTTTTTCCTTTTTCTTTTTCTTTGTAAAAGAGACTGGAATAATAATATATCTAAAAGTTATGATTGCAAACCTAAAACGAGCCTGTGGGATAAAGAGGACCAAACTCTAATAAAAAATAGTGACTAATAATACTGATAATCTATATTTAACCTTTTTTAGCCTATAATTTATTGTTTTGTGAATTTATAGGCAATTACCAGATTTTCTTGGTGGAAATTGTTCATGTGCTAATGAAGGTGGATGTATGCGGTCAGACAAGGGTCCTTGGCATGATCAAGAGTTGATGAAGGTAGTTGTGTAAAATTGAGTTTTATTTATAATGTTGAATATGGTTACAGTGTTTTTAAAATAATATGATTAAGGTGACGTTTGACCAGTATGGCTTATTTTCTTTCCTATCTCGTTATCTACATTTGACTCGTTTAGGCTTGTAAACGAATGGAACAAACACGAATGGGACATGTTTGTGTTTGTTTTTTTAGTTTAATCGAACAAACAGTCGAAGACGAACAATTAAAACGTGGTGTTTTTGTGCCTGTTTATTAAAAACTGAGTTTATGTTTCACGAACGTAAATGAACAGATATAACTGAACAGATGAACGGGCATAACCGAGCAAACATCAATTAAAAGTAACATGAACATCTTTTTTTCGTGTCTAAAGTTTTGATAAAACTAGATTTAAGCTTAGATGAATATATCAACAAAGGTTAACTAACGAATATAAAAGAATGTAAATGAACGAACATTCATGAACGTGAAAAAAAAAGGTTCATGTTCGTCCGTTTATTAATTAAACGAACATAAACGATCTTTCCGCTGAACAGTTCAAGAACTGTTCACTGTGGTTTCATTACAGGTCTAGGGCTGTTATTACGAGAAACGACTGGAGTTTTCATACAAATTGGTGCATGTTTTCATTGTTTGTATTCTTTTTGCAGCTAATTAACGGGGGAAATACAGAAAAAAATGATAGCTTTTATGATGATTCTAATTTAGAAGTCAAGTCAATCGTTTCTCAGGTCCAGTAATTATACAATTTTTAGTAAACCGTTGTAAGCGTCTTTTTGGTGTTTTTTCCCCTGAAAATTTGCTTTTAATGCAGAACACAGGCCATAAAATATCTGGGGATTTAGCACCGAGCACGGGGTTTAAAACTCATGTTCCTCGAAGATCAATGTCTCTAAATATTAGAGTATGTGTTTCTTGGTTTAAAGTTTTAATGGGTGTTTGGATATATGTTTCATGGTTGAAAGTTATAGTGGGTGTAAATGTTTATAAAAAGTTTGTTTGATAAATAACTAAAAGAACTCAGTAATTTAATTATTATTTATCATGTTATCTTGTAGAGCACGGTCAACATACCTGTTTATAGCAAAACAAGAGTTGAACCAGTAGTTCCCAGTTCTCAGATTGATGTTATCCCCAGAAGTAAGTGATTCATTATGCGTATTTATTACATTTTTTTTACATTCTTAGTGCAGGTTGGGTTGAAAACGTTATTTAATATTTTTTTATTACATTGTCATTTTAAGTTTTTGAAAATAATAATATATTAAAAATACTATTTTTAAAATAATAATATACCAAACGGTTCATGAACTGTACACTGAATGGTCGGTTTGTTTAGAGGCCTAATATACCTTTAGATATAGGATTCATCATCATCATCATCATCGTACTCAGTATATCCCACCAATAGCAAAGCTATGGTAGGGTCTGAGGAGGGTAAGATGTAGGCAGCCTTACCTCTACCCCATAGGGATAGAGAGGCTGCTTCCGGTGAGACCCCCGGCTCGATAGTAGTTTTGCATCAAGCCTTGGACATAAGGCACATAGCACTCAATCATCGGGACACCAGCTGATCGGTGCATGTACCCTTATCTTTCAGCTATCAACGCCACTACATGATGCCTGATTAACCGTCTGTCACTTTTAACGTTATTTTCACGAGATTAGTAAAATAACGTCAAAATTAGTGCAATTTCACTTTTGCCCACCCGAGGGTTCACACATATATACATCATATGTGCGCACCGCAAGCAGGGCTAGAGATATAGGATTATAACAAGTATATTATTTCTAACTGTTACTCAACTATTTATCCAGATGATTTGGCATTATCAAAAACAGTTGAAGAATCATCCGCTGTGAATAAACTTCTCAGTTTTCCGTACAAAGTGTTAACCTACATTTTTCTTTTAACTTTTGGGTTGGTGAGTTTTTTGTCAAGAAATATTATCAAGTCGTTTAACAACGAGAACCAGTTTGCGAATGATGTGAATGAAACGGGTCCAGTAGAAAAAGAACTTTTGCACCCGTGTGAGGAGAAGTTAAAACAGTTAGAAGCAATGGTGGCTGAGCTGTCAACTAAACCTTCAAAAATTCCACAAGAAAAAGAGGAAATGCTTGTGGAGTCGATGAATCGTATACGATCGATGGAGTATGATTTGCAAAAGACTAAAAAGGTTTGATTTTTTGTTTTGCATTTTTTTTATTTTCTTTTGTTAAATGTGTGCATTGTACTTTTTTCGTTGCAGGCGTTATTTGCTACGGCTTCAAAACAAATGGAGCTCGAGGAGTCGATAGAGACCTTGAGAGGGGATTCTATCAATGTAAGTTGAAATCTTTTACTCAACGATTAGGTAGTTTTGGCTTGTCCTCAAAAGTCAAACACGTTTCTGATTTTGCATTTTAACACTAATGTTTGTAAACTTTTAATAACAGAGAACAAACACATGTTGGGTGAGACGTACCAAATCATCATCAAGCGGAAGATGGCAATGAACCTCAAAAGTTTAGTCGGTTTGACCTCAAAAGTCAGCCTTGCTTCAGACAAAGATTCTTGTTTCCAGCATATGATATACAACACACACACACATGCAGAAAAGAAAAAAGTATAATTTCTTCGTTCTTCCCCCCCCCCCTCCGGGTTGATAATTAAAGGCGTTTTTCTGGTTCTTCAAATACCCATACTTGTTAATAGATAGTTTACATAGACTGATATAATTCGCCCAGAAAAACACGTTCGGCAGGAATAGTCGACGATGGCAAAAACAGTTGCTTTTTTTCTGTTCATGTGCAGTTTTGATAATTTTATGACTCATAATGATTTGATTCGCGGTTGAACTCAAATTTGAGCAATAAGAGCTTATACATGTTGACTTTCCGAAGTCAAACCTGTTGATTTCCGAGGTCAGAATTGATGAAAATTTGGTCATCGTTATTACTTTTGTTATGTTTAGAGTATCCTCGTCATGATCTCCGTTTACACCGATCTCTAAATTCTTTAGAAAAATTTAATAAAACTATTTAATTTTTTTGGAAAATTTCAAACTAGATTTCATATCTTTTATGTTAAATAAGTTTAAATTGATTTGAGGTCAACTCAACCACTATGATTTTTTCTATAGTCTTGGTTATATTCTAAAAAATAATTATTTTTGGCTTCTAGATTGTGGCACAAATGGTACAAAAAATCCAAATTTCTTGAATGATTTGGCGTCTAGGCTCTATAGCCCAGTGATACAAATTCAAGTGAATTTTGGTTAAAGAAAAGAAAATACAATAATTTGTTGATAATACTTTCTCAAGAGATGTATATATCAATTTTAAAGACTTTTGTAAGTTGTGTCATTGAAAAAATGTTGATAATAGAAAACTTTAAATAGACAAGTCACCTTCGAAAAACAAATTGTAGCAAAGAATGATCTTTGTTGAAGATATTTTACTACTTATGACTGTTTTGACCAAAACTCATAAAGGTTACTAATGATGAAGAGAAGGTTCATTTTTCAGGATTAGTTGTACAATTTATTTCTACAGGTCTCAACATGTTAAGCACCAACAAGTGCCTCAGCAGTGACCTCTTTATATTTATTTTTTGTAATTGATTATTAGTTTGGTCATGTTTAAAACCACAGAAAAGCTTTTCATAATTTGACTGACAACTAATTACTCACTGAATTTGATTGGTAGCTTGTGAGTACAGAATACATAAACCAAACAGTATTATCATTGCATTTTCCATAATTATCAAGACTTGACTACTTCTGAGAAGTTGGCATTGCAAGAGAAACTCCAGAACCACCTAAATCCTTCCATTGTTGAGTCACGGTCTTGATCTGAGTATAAAAGTTAACCCCCGCTTTGCCTACAAATTCACAACTCATCAAAATGACGCCCGTTTATACTATATACATTTTTAAAAATAAAAAACCACGTAAGCACGCACCATAGAAGTTGAGGTCACCAGCAAAAGATGCTTTAGATCCCGTAAACGAGAAAAATGGCAATGGAACTGGAATTGGAACATTTATGCCAACCTGCATGCACAAACATTAGTTTCTTTGTATTCTTGTATTCTAAGTTTCTGGTAATAGGTGTCCCATTGTTAATGTATTATTATTATTACCTGTCCGGCTTCAATATCCGTTTGAAATTTTCTGGCAGCCACACCAGATGATGTGAAAATAGCTGCTCCATTGCCATATCTGCAAAACAAGCTTCTCTTTAATAAAAGCCTTAAAAAGTTTCAACATCAACACTAGTTTTTGTGGAGAAACAAACAAATTACTTATTTCTGTTAAGAATATTAATAGCCTCCTCCAAACTGTCAACCTGCATGCAAAGAAGAACCGGGCCAAAGATCTCTTCCTGCAATATGTAAAAATTAAAAACATAAGCCATGTCTCAAAGAATGAAAAAAAATTTGTCTGTAATGGAGAAACAAATACCTTGTAGCATTCCATATCTTCAGTAACACCAGACAAAATTGTGGGTCCTACAAAGTTCCCTTGTTCATATCCCGGAACCACAATATCTCTTCCATCAAGCAGCAGTCTAGCACCACTTTCGACACCACTCTGAACCAATCTGCACACTCGCTCTTTTGCCTGATAAATTATAAAATAGTTAAATATGGTTTTATTTAATCAGTTTTTAGCCCAATAGTTTCATCTTCGTTTCAGTTAAACCCACGCCTCTAACACCGTTTATTTTTTTTTCCTGAAAAGACAACATTCATTTTTATGTTTTTTAACGGGGGTATCTTGGTCTTTTCACACAACTTTTAAGAGAAAACTGGATGCTGTTAGTTGTCTGACTTTAAATGAAACGGAAATGAAACTATTGGACTAAAAAAGGTCAAACTAGAACTATTGGACTATGTTAGGGTTCGATTCTGATTACTAACAATTCAACTGAAATTGAGAAAAAGCACAATATATTGGAATTGAAACAGATACGAAGAAGATGATACAGACTCGATAACTAACCACCGAAGTGGCCCAGGGCCATGCCCTTCTCAATGCCTAGCAAAGAGCCCGATGATCTCACTAATATTCTTTCCCCCCTCTCCCTATGCTATATTGACACTTATGTATAGAAAAGTAAATTGCACTTGACCCCCTCTAACAATAGACAAATGACAATTTAGAATAGAACTAGACTATGATTCCTATCAGACTAGGAGTATAAGATGGTTTTAGTACCTGTGGCTTGACCGCTTGACCCAAATAACCATTTTAGTACATTAGTTTTTATGCCAATTGTTTCATTTCCATTTCAATTAAACCCACATTTTAATGCTTTTAAAATTTTAATAACAGGGATATTTTGGTCTTTACACGTAAACTTAACAAAAAGAATGGTTGGTGTTAGTTGTATGACTTTAATTGAAACGAAAAGGAACTAAAAAAGTCAAATTATAACTAACGCACTCAAATGGATATTCGAGTCAAACACAGGAACTAAAACCGTATTTAACTCATTTTAAAAATATATACTTGCCTGTTTGCTAATTACTGGACCTAAGTCAGCATCAGGTTCTGTCCCCGCATTTACTTTCAATGCCTTGGCACGCTTCACCAACTCATTTTCCCTGTAAAACACAAACATATATTTAGTAGAATTAATTTAAATAAACTAATAAACCTAAAAATATAAGTGATTAGTAATAAATAAAATACCATTCTTTTGAATCTCCGACAAAAACAACAGTGCTCAAAGCCATACACCTTTGTCCTGCAGCCCCAAAACCAGCAGCAACTAAAGCATTTAAAGTAGCGTCAACGCTCGCATCAGGCATTACAATACCATGATTTTTAGCTCCCATATTTGACTGTAAAAATATTAATCGGTTATAAACTTGCATCGGTTGGAAAATACACAAAAGTGAGTGTACCTGAACGCGTTTTCCTTTTGCTGATGCTCTTGCATATATATGCATTCCCGCCTAGAATGAAAAATGACAAGTAAATAGATATCAATAGCTTATAACATTATTAGTGAAAAGTAAAAGCAAGATGCATGCTTTACATTAGTACAATCTTAACATTGGAAAAATAAAACCATAAAACTATTACCTACCGTGTTTGAACCAACAAATGATATAGCCTTAATGTCTTCATCATCACAGATAGCATTCACAATGTCCTGCCTCAAAACAAATATCAGTGGGTTAATACAAAAGCTCGCGGGTCATATGCATCTTTCTACAAATTTTAAACTAATATTCTACAAGCACACTAGATTAAATAAAGGAATCCTGTGTTTCAAACTGAAATCAAATTTCTTTAGTTTTGCAAGTAGTAAATTTATTTATTACGAAGGGGTGAGAGATGAAATAAGAAAAGCAGGAAAAAGTAGGTTGAGCTCACAGAATTGTGACATGTGGCAGTGGATAGTAACTTATTTATCAGGTATAGATATAATAATCAAAACTAATACCTAAAATAAGGAAAACGGCGATTCGATTGCAGGTGATCTAAAGAAACGATAATTTGATTGCGGAGGAAAATAAGGAAATGATTGGAGAAAAAAAGCAGGAAAAAACATTTTAGGGGCCCTAGAATTGTGCACAACATGTACTTTATTTATCAAGTATAAAGATAATGAAAGAAGAATAGCAAAGATGTTATGATTAGTAAGGAGGAATCATACATGGGTGCCATGAACAATATTCAACACACCGTTGGGTAAACCGGCTTCCATCGCCAGCTCAGCAAGTAACATAGAAGCCCCTACAAGCGGGTACAAAATTGCAAAGATATATCAGTATAAAACAAAATTTCAGAAATAAAATCCTTATAGATATGTGAAAATGACCTGGATCTTTCTCTGACGGCTTTAGAACAAAAGTATTACCACTGGTAACAGCAACTGGAAACATCTGCAAACAAAATCAAATAAGCATTTTTATTATAATAACAATAACACATATATCAAACAATCTGATATTGGCAAACATACCCACAAGGGAATCATTGCAGGGAAGTTGAAGGGGCATATACCCGCACACACACCAAGTGGCTCTCTGATACTGTACGTATCAATTCCATTAGATACATTTGAAGAAAACTCGCCCATTTGTAAACTCGCCATTCCACAAGCATGTTCCACCACCTCTTTAAAATCGAATGATACCGTACGTTAATTATTATTTCAAACTTAGGTATTATAATATGAAATAACCTACCGAGTCCACGGAACACGTCACCCTGTGCATCCTTCAATGTCTTTCCTTGCTCTGTAGTAATGTTCATGGCAAGCTTGTCCTGAGACAAATGGATAGGCTTGTAAACGAACCGAACGAACACAAATGAAGCATGTTCATGTTCATAACTTTAACTGATCAGACATAAACAACTAAACGAACAAGGCTTTCTTGTTCGTGTTCGTTAGTTAAGAAAATGCATGTATTCGTTTTCATTTATGTTCGTTCATTAACAGCACAAACAAGCGGTTCAGTTCATGAATGACATAACCGAGCTAAAACCAATTAAAACCAAATGTGAACAAAAATACGTTTGGCCTTAAAGTTAATAAAATTAGACTAACTTATAATGAGGCTAAAGAATTTTAATGAATATATTAACAAACATAAATAAACAAATGTTTGGCTGCCTACAAATGGATGATGACATACACACACAAGATAACAAATTTGTAACTAATAAGTATATGCAAAGTGCTAACCATGTCTCTTCTAATAAGTTGTTGAAGTTTGAGCATGACGCGTTGGCGAGTAGTGATTGGCGTGTTTCGCCATGCTGGAAACGCCTGTTTGGCTGCCGAAACAGCAGCTTTAAACTCCTCGGTTTTGGTCAAAGGTATTTGAGAAACAACTTGTTGTGTTGCCTAATCCAAACCAATAACCCTTAATTAATTAAACAATAATAATTAATAACAAAAATGAGCATGCAAGAACTGAGAATAGACTTACCGGATTAATAACATCAATAAAGTCCGATGACTGTGAGTTAACAAAGCTACCTCCAATTAGGTTTGGCACTTTCTGATTCATAACAACTAATAGTGTTAAAAGAAATGATTTATTTATACTAATAAGTAGTCAAACAGAATATACCGGTGGATCGTTGTGTCTTAAGGATTGCTGAGTAGCGGTAGAATAATACTTAAGGGGGAATAATATTTGAGGACTCAAAGTAGAACCTGTTGTTTGTTACACAATCAATTGATTCGATTCGATAAGCAAACAAATAGATTATGAATGGATTAATCAAAGTTTACCTCGTCGGATTGATAGTCGAAGCATGGTTTCTGCAGAACAGATGGATCGGGTTATCCTCCGTTAATATCTAGAGTCAGTCAGTGACTGAGTGATCGGATTCGGATCAGCACAAGCAAACGTGACACTGAGGATGACCACTATATAATATAACACTTTTACTTCGTAGTATATTATTATTAATTATAATAAAATAATCAAATTTGGACATGAGTGTTAATATAATTAATTAATTAGTATTTAATTTAATTAAATAATAATAGAACAGTAAGAGATAAGAACACACGTCATTATTTACTTTTTTTAATAGGAGGCGTCTCTGTTCAATCATACACAAACCAACTCTCATGATACTAAACCTAAAACATAAAATATTCCTTAAGTAAATGACTTTGGGATAACATTAATTTTAAATTTTTAATTAGTCATACAGACATACATACAGTTGTATTACATAAAATATGGTTGTATTTGATTATATCATATAGGTTGTATTATGATTATTTTTTACTCTATCATATGGCTCGTATGATGTGACATATTCTGTTGTATATCAGATTTTGTTTGGCATTTGCACACTATTATACACTTCTTGAAAGGTGTTTGTGTACCTTTGATTAGCTAGCATTTATGCGTATCCTTCATATACAGATGTAATAGACCAATAAAATTTACGGATACTATTTATGGGCATTTTTGAGCACATGACATGTCTTGCTCCATATGTTAATGAACACATGCAAATGTTACGGTTGACACGGCATTTGTCTTTATTGAACATAAAGTCTTTATTAATTGTCTTGTTTCGACTAAGTTTTTTATTAGCAATCTTTTAGTTTCGATAGAGACTAATCGGGTCTTGTTTGAGAAATCAAATATTTGTAAAAATGCTTAAATGAGAGATTATAATAAATACTTTTGAAGTGATTTAAAAGTCATGAAATAAACAATACCTTTTCTTCTTATCCAGCTAAGTAAATCTCTTAAGTTGAATTTTTCAAGTGACCAACCCAACCAATTTGTTCCCTACGGCCTTTACGAATATTTAAGCATTTTTACAAATATTTGATTTCTCAAACAAGACTCGATTAGGCTCTATCGAAACTAAATGATTTCTAACCAAAAACTTAGTCAAAACAAGACAATGAATAAAGACTTTATGTCCAAAAAAATATTTTGTTTAGCATTTGCACACTGTTATACACTTCTTGGAAGGTGTTGTGTACCAAGTACCAACCCCTCGCCACTTTGCCATATATTTGAATTTTCATTAGTTGTGGGTGTAGCGCATTATATTAGTACCATAAAGTGTTAATCATTGTGGTGTCTTAAGTGATATAAATATTTGGGCCACTCTTCAACTCTCATTGTTACGATTACGAATACTCTTATCTTTATTCAGACTCGTGATTGACGATAATAAGCTAAAAGAATATACAGTTGCGAAGTTCAAGAATGTGTTTAAATATGCTTAGATCATATTTATTTATATTTTTCTAACATACAAAGATATCATCATATTAATTATTACATTTTTTGTACACATACACCCACCCCTAAGATCATGCTCAATATTCTTCACATTTCTACTTTCATAGCAAGATCATGATGGCAAAAGGTACCATGTTGAATTTGTGTACATTTTCACTAATCTAAAGCCTTTAGAGTTTAGACTCTATAACTAGCAAATAGCAATCCCATTGTCAAGTGAAGCAACTAATACAAATCAATATCTATTTATACTATTAGAAAGCAATGTAAAATTTAACTTCTGAATCCATGTCTCAGTTCAGGTTTTCTCAATACATTCATATATTTGTCAGTCACCTTTGCAATCTACAAAATACAGATCTAAAACATGAGTATACAAACCCTCATTTTGTAACATATCAAGATGTAATGTTTTTTTTCCTAATAAACTAGTGTCAAACAGTAGGGTACTGCTATAGTGCTATCTGGCAACTTGTTGCAAAGGAGACCATTTAACTTCATCGTCATCTGTATAGCCTCGGATTAGAAAGTCTGAACAATTCTTGACAATTCCATGGTTATACGGGTTATGAAACACCCCTTGTGCTCCTTGTAGATACGCGTATCGTGTAGCATTTACATATTCATTTGTTGTTATGTTTCGACCAATCTACATTCACAAAACACCATTCATCAAACAACACAACTTGGCTTTTCCCACTTAAATTATTATATAATATTAAATTAGCAGAATAAGATATCAAAAATGGTTGTAGTAGTAAGGATTAAGGGTATAGCTGTTATGTTGTGGTCTCCGATCCATCATGGGTCGGGTCCGGTTTAGACGAATAGACAGAATTAGGAGATTAAGCTGTTTGAGTTTTGGCCAAACCCAAAAGCTCTAATCAAGCCCAGTTTAGTTAAAGGGTTAAACCCTAATTGTCTAGTCTATATATTCTCTCCTGTACTTGTAAGTTGGTATCACTCAATAATAAGAAAACCCTAGTTATCGACAGTGGACGTAGGTCATACACCGTGACCGAACCACTTAAATCCTTGTGTCTCTTTCGTTTATTCTTTCGGTTTTACTATTGTATTCGTGTTTGTGTGTGACTCCGAACCTAACAATTGGCATCAGAGCCTGGTTCTCGATTATACACACAGTTCCGCCGCCGCCGCTCCGCTGCTACAGTTCCACCGCCGCTGCTACAGTACCGCCGCCGCTACAGTGCCGCCGCCGCTACAGTACCCCCCGCCGCCGCTACAGTTCCGCCGCCGCTGATTAGGGTTCCGCAGCTGCTGGTTCGTTTTTTCTGATCAGTTTCCAGTCCTTTTATTCCTTGGGTAGTTTGGTTGTTTGCTGTAATCAAAACTCAGTTTGGATAATGGCTGAGGACGGAAAGATCAAGATTGAGAAGTTTGATGGTCAGGATTTTGGATGGTGGAAAATGCAAATTGAGGATTTGCTATGTCAGAAAGACTTAATGGAAGCACTAGAAGAGAGGAAACCGGAAAGTATGAAAGATGATGAGTGGAAGGTACTTGACAGAAAAGCCATAGCTGTTATTAGACTCTCACTAGCTAAGAATGTGGCATTCAATATTGTAAATGAAACTACCACGTATGGTCTTATGAAAGCCTTGTCAAATATGTATGAAAAGCCTTCTGCATCAAACAAGGTATTTCTGATTAGACAGCTAGTTAACACCAGAATGAAGGAAGGGGCATCTGTTACCTCTCATGTTAATGACTTCAACACTATTATTTCTCGTTTGTCTTCTGTTGATATCAAGTTTGATGATGAAGTTCAAGCGTTACTCTTGTTATCCTCGTTACCCGAAAGTTGGTCAGGGACTGTTACTGCAGTTAGTAGTTCTTCTGGGAATACTAAGCTTACTTTTGAAGGAGTCCGGGATTTGATTTTAGGGGAGGACATAAGAAGAAGGAATTCTGGTGAGACATCTAGTTCTATATTGAGCACCGAAGGGAGAGGTAGGAGAAGAGAGAAAGGTAATGGCAGGGGTAGGTCAAAGTCTAGAAGAAGAAGTCAGTCAAAGCCCAGAAAAGACATTGAGTGTTGGAATTGCAAAGAAATGGGGCATTTCAGAAACCAATGCCCTAACCCCTCAATTTCAAAAGAAAAGAAAGAATCTAAGAAGGAAGTTAATCTCGCCACCGGTTCAGATGATTCAGAAGGTTCAGAAGAGACTCTTATCTGCTGTGTTGAAGAATCAACAGATTCATGGATTATGGATTCTGGTGCATCTTTTCATGCCACTTATAGCACGAAGAAGATGAAGAATCTCCGAACAGGTAATTTTGGTAAAGTTCGTTTGGCTAATAATCATGCTGTTGATATCACGGGGATGGGGGATATTGAACTAAAAACTTCATTGGGCACCTCATGGACTCTAAAGGATGTTCGGGTCGTTCCTAGCCTTAGAAGAAAGCTAATTTCTGTTGGGCAGTTAGATGACCAAGGATATGATGTTATGTTTGGTGGGGGTCAATGGAAAGTTGTGAAAGGGAATCTTGTGATCGCCAGAGGTAAAAAGAAGGGCACTTTATACATGGTTGAAATTCCAGCTGATGGGGTAAATGCAGTGACCAGTGGACCGAGTCAGTCTAGTTTGTGGCACCAACGACTCGGCCACATGAGTGAAAAAGGGATGAAAATGCTCGTTGCTAGAGGAAAAATTCCAGAACTGAAGAAGGTTGAATCTGAATTTTGTGAACCATGTGTTTTCGGTAAAAAGAAGAAAGTATCTTTTGTGAAGACCGGAAAACAACCGAAAGCTCAGAAATTGGAGCTTATTCACTCTGATGTCTATGGACCAACTTCAGTCTCTTCTTTGGGAGGATCGCACTATTATGTCACCTTCATTGATGATTCGACACGCAAGGTATGGGTTTACTTTCTTAAAAATAAATCTGATGTTTTTGATACTTTTAAGAAATGGAAAACTGCTGTTGAATTGGAAACTGATTTGAAGGTGAAATGCTTGAAGTCGGATAACGGTGGTGAATACGTTAGCAAAGAATTCCGTGATTATTGTGAAGAGTACGGTATTCGGATGATCTTTACAGTCCCTGGCACTCCTCAACAAAATGGAGTGGCAGAACGAATGAACAGGACGTTAAATGAAAGGGCAAGAAGTATGAGACTTAATGCCGGGCTTCCAAAGACGTTCTGGGCAGATGCAGTTAACACTGCAGCTTATTTAATTAACCGGGGATTGTCAGTACCGCTGGGTTTCAAGACACCAGAAGAAGAGTGGAAAGGTAAAGCTGCAGATTATAAGCATTTGAAAGTCTTTGGGTGTAGCGCTTATGATCTAGTGAAAAATGACAAGCTTGATGCTAAAGCTAAAAAATATGTTTTCATTGGATATGGGTCAAACGAAATGGGCTACAGGCTTTGGGATTTAGTAAGCAGAAAAGTAGTCAGAAGCAAGCATGCAACTTTTAATGAGGCTGAGTTATACAAAGATAGAAACACTTCAAAATCAAGGGTTCAGAAAGAGCAGGTTGAATATGAAATTGATGCTCAGAAAAAGACAGTTGAGTCAGCTACCGAACCCGAGACAGAAACTGAAGAAACCACAGTTCCTGAATTTGAAGATGATGATATTGGTGGAAATGAAGAGTCAGAGGGAGTCTCTGACAGTGGGAGTTTAGAGTCTGAGGATGAACAGTCTCCACAAGAACCTGACCCGCCTCAGCACTGGGTTAGGAGGTCCACCAGAGTTTCTAAACAGCCGGTACGTTACAAACCTTCAGTTAATTATCTCCTTTAACTGAAAATGGTGAGCCAGAGAGTTATTATGAAGCACTTAAGTTGAAAGATTCGCTCCAGTGGGAGCATGCTATGAAGGAGGAGATGAACTCTTTGAGTAAAAACCAGACATGGGTTTTAACCAAGTTTCCACCAGATAAAAGAGTTCTACAGAATAAATGGGTCTATAGAGTCAAGGAAGAACATGATGGGTCTAAACGATACAAAGCTCGTTTAGTGGTCAAGGGTTTCCAGCAAAAGAAGGGAATTGATTATAATGAAATATTCTCTCCAGTTGTGAAGATGACCACCATCAGATTGATCTTAAGTATTGTTGCTGCAGAAAATTTACATCTAGAGCAATTAGATGTTAAGACAGCATTTTTACATGGTGATCTTGACGAGGAGATCTATATGGCACAACCTGAGGGATTTCAGGTTGCCGGGAAAGAAAAATGGGTCTGCAAATTGAAGAAAAGCTTGTATGGTCTGAAGCAGGCACCTAGGCAATGGTACCTAAAGTTTGATGATTTTATGGTGAGAACTGGGTACAAGAAATGCGAGGCCGACCATTGCTGCTACTTAAAGAAGTTTAAAGGCTCATATATCATTCTACTTCTTTATGTAGATGATATGTTAATTGCAGGATCTGATATGAAGGAGATTCGCAAGTTGAAGAAACAGTTGTCTGATGAATTTGAGATGAAAGATCTTGGTCCAGCCAAATAGATTTTGGGGATGAGTATATCCAGAAAGAAAGATGGCTCCATAACACTATCCCAAGAGAAATACATAGGGAAAGTGTTAGAAAGATTCAGGATGAATGATGAGAAGACTAAACCGAGAAACACACCTCTGGGAAGTCATTTCAAACTTACCAAAGACCAGTCTCCCAGAACAGAGGAAGAAAGAACAGAGATGGCTAAAGTTCCGTATGCATCTGCTGTTGGCAGTCTCATGTACGCCATGGTTTGTACACGGCCAGACATTGCTCATGCTGTCGGGGTAGTTAGTCGTTTTATGTCGGATCCGGGAAAGGAACATTGGGAAGCGGTGAAATGGTTACTCAGATACTTAAAGGGTACTTCCAGTTTGGGGTTATGTTTTAAGGGGAAGGATACATTTCTCAGGGGTTATTCAGATGCTGATCTGGGTGGATGTAAGAAGACGTTTAAAAGCACTACTGGTTATGTTTTCACAGTTGGGGGAACAGCAGTATGTTGGATGTCCAGACTTCAGAAAAGTGTTGCTTTATCAACCACTGAGGCAGAATATATGGCAGCAGCTGAAGCAAGTAAAGAATTAGTATGGTTGAGAACTTTTCTTGAAGAGTTGGGAAAGAAACAGGCAGAGTTCTTCTTATATTGTGACAATGAGAGTGCAGTGAAACTTGCGAAGAATCCAGTCTATCATTCGAAGACTAAGCACATCGGGAGGAGATATCACTTTGTCAGAGATTTGATCAGTGATGGTGTTTTCAGTTTGAAAAATATCTCAGGTGCTAAGAATCCAGCAGATATGTTCACCAAGCCGGTGATGCTGGATAAGCTGAAGCTGTGCAGAGCTTCAGCAGGCCTTCAGGAATAATGTTGAGAAGGCGAAGGGTAACTAGGAGGTGCAAAACCAGATGGGTTTCATTTTACATGTACAAGGCAATGCTGGTGAAGACATTTTACGTCTCCAAATGGGAGCAGGTTGAAATGTTTGACGCATCCAAGTGGTGGTTTAGAGAAGATGTCTCGAAGCCCAAGTGGGAGATTGTTATGTTGTGGTCTCCGATCCATCATGGGTCGGGTCCGGTTTAGACGAATAGACAGAATTAGGAGATTAAGCTGTTTGAGTTTTGGCCAAACCCAAAAGCTCTAATCAGGCCCAGTTTAGTTAAAGGGTTAAACCCTAATTGTCTAGTCTATATATTCTCTCCTGTACTTGTAAGTTGGTATCACTCAATAATAAGAAAACCCTAGTTATCGACAGTGGACGTAGGTCATACACCGTGACCGAACCACTTAAATCCTTGTGTCTCTTTCGTTTATTCTTTCGGTTTTACTATTGTATTCGTGTTTGTGTGTGACTCCGAACCTAACAATAGCCATGCCGCTCGTAAGCTACTCGAGATCGGCTCGCTTAAAAGCTCGAATCGATCTGAACATAAACGAGCTCGAGCCTAAAAATAAGCTTCCTTGACAAACGAGCCCAAGCTTCACTTATCAAGCTCGAGTTGGCTTGCGAGCCTATTATTTAATAGCTTTATTTAGTATATTAAATATATATTTATATAATAACTATTAGTGTACATAAAAATTTGATATAAATGTACAACAATTATAATATAAAACTTTTATGTAAAATAATAAAAGCGTGTATAAATTAACTAATCAACAACAAACGAGCCTGGCTTGAGTCGAGCTCGAGCTATAAAAACTACTCACGAGCCGAGCTCGAGCTCTTGTAAGTTGAACAAGCCGAGCTCAAGCCTAGTCAAGCTTGGGCTCGGCTCGTTTACAACCCTAGTTTGGATTTATTTGTATGTTAGAAGATTGAGAGAATTATCACCTGGTAAGCTTGTATGACGAACAAAGTTCCAGCAGCAAGCAAGATAGATAAATCGAAAAAAAGAAAGACAACAACACCAGGATGTTGAAAAACAACATGATGAATCCAAGATTCTTCACTCTGCAATGCTGGTATCGAAGTCCATATTCCTGTCATTTTAAGGGTAAAGATGTAAATTTGAATACAATAAACATCACAAAAATACAGGTGTCTGAGTAATTGATTTTAACATACTATGAATGGCGACCACCCCGCCTATCAATGAAGTCAATAGGCCCAAGAATAAAAACACGAAGAAATCCCACTTATTCTTCTGCAATGATAAAAAAGTAATTGGAATAAAAATTATGCCACCGAGTTTCTTGAAAAATATTAATATATTGAATAAATACCTTTCCGACACAATTTGAGATCCAGGGGCAGTGGTGGTCAAACTGTTCCACGCAGCGTTTGCATGTAGGACAGTGCTTGGAGCGAACGGGCCTTATTATCTGGGCAAAATAGTCATTTAGCATCAATATGATAAAGCCTTAAATATTTTAATAATTCGACCCATTTGTAGGTGAAGTATAGAATGAGTTTATAAGAACCTTGCAAGTAGGACAGAGCTGAGACCAATTTCCAGTCCAATTAGCCGTGTTGGTTGGATCAATTTTCAACAAAGGACCCTAAAGAAGTCACAAGTAGAATCATAAACAAATTTTTAGGGCATAAAAGATTAGATTTTGAGAAGCAGGCAATGCGTTCTTGAAACAAAATCGGTTGTTTAGGGTAAATGTAAAATTACTTCACGAAGAAGAAGTATACCTCTGCATCAGCATTATTATTAATCCTTCCAGATGTTTTCACATAACCGGGATCTTTACTGCAACCAAATAAATCTTTTATTAAGTAAGGAAAAATATTATGAACTTTTTTTTATTGTAACCAAATAAAGTGTACCTGCTGCAACGAACAAACATCAATAGTGAAGCAATTGAAAGTGAAACAGCAGTCCATCCCCAAAGCCCAACAACAGCAGTCACCTTTAAAGATTAGAAGCTAACATAAAAAAATCAAAAAAATAAAACATCCTGATTAGCATACTTATTTAACTCAAAGAGAGCATATTAATAATTGTTGATTTACATTTACCCACCAAAAAGAATAGAATTGATGAAAATTATCGTGCAGACAAATACTATGCAGAACAATATAGGGGCGTAACCTATATCCCAAACTTTATTGATCCAGCCTTTATCTTTCCAACAACTATTGTGTCCACGAAGAGCATTAGATTGCATTAATTGAGATTTATCATCATCATCATCATCGTACTCAGTATATCCCACCAATAGCAAAGCTATGGTAGGGTCTGAGGAGGGTAAGATGTAGACAGCCTTACCTCTACCCTATAAGGATAGAGAGGCTGCTTTCGGTGAGACCCCCGGCTCGATAGTAGTTTTGCATCAAGCCTTGGACATAAGACACATAGCACTCAATCATCGGGACACCGGCTGATCGGTGCATGTACCCTTGTCTTTCGGCTATCAACGCCACTACATGATGCCTGATTAACCGTCCGTCACTTTTAACGTTATTTTCACGAGATTAGTAAAATAACGTCAAAATTAGTGCAATTTCACTTTTGCCCACCCGAGGGTTCACACATATATACATCATATGTGCGCACCACATTAATTGAGATTTATAACGTTATCAAATAAATCTCTCTTTGTGCAAAACTTATATTGTTGAAATAAAAATTATTAGAAAAGGCGATACACACAAGGATTAACGAAATGTGGCGATGGCCCCTATCTGCTGCAATTTGTGCAGGTGTAAATCCAGCATTCTTTCACCATCAATTCCTGTTTTGTCCCTGCGTGTATAAGTACAATACAAGCCTCCAAATTTCCTCTCAATGCAGCCCAATGCAAAGGGGTGCAACCTAGTGAAAAAATAAATTTGTCATTATGGACATTCATCTAATGGTTAACTTGTATTAGGGGGTGTTTGGACAGCTGAGCCACAAGCTCTTTGGACAGCCAACAGCCCTAATTCTAATAAAAAAAAGTACCTTCTTTATCTTGTTTTCCTTGAAAGGCATCCCAAAAAAGAAGTAATCTTATTGTATCTGCAAATCCTTTATAAGCAGCCCTGATTGAGCATAAATAAGAACATATTATTTCATATTCAATTTCAGAAACTTTAAATAATATTGAAGTACTCCCATACTCATTATGAGTTTAACATACCAATGAAGAGGGGTCCTTCCGTCATTATCCGGTACATCAAAATCAGCATGATATTTGGCTACAATGTAGTTCAAGAATGATGTTTGACCATACTGAGCTGCAACATGAACTGCCTGCGGATAAGCCCATAACTGTAAGCTTTCACAACTAGACTATTAACTTCAAAATTCACAATTAGCGGTGCAAACGAGCCGAGCCACTTGCAAGCTACTTGAGATTGAACCGATAAACAGCTCGAAATGAGCAGATCCTTATCGACCCCGAGCCTCAAATAAAGCCCGTTTAGTTATCGAGCCTTGTGTATATTTAGGGGGTGTTTAGGATTGCTTATTTTACCCTCCTTATGACTTTTATAAAAAGTCATAAGTCTTTTGGCAAAACTGAAAGTTGTGAGCGGAATAAGTCAAAAGTTACACTTTTGTAACTTATGACTTATGGCAATAAGCTATAAGGAGGTTGAAATAAGCTTTACTCTTTTGGACTCGTATGTATTCATTTCACACTGCATAGCCACCTTGAGTCGAGCTTAGGCTTGTTTAAGGTACTGCACACGAGCTCAAGCTGAGCTTAAGCCCCATTTAAGGTTTTTCTCAAAATATATAAAAATTATTTAATAAACAATAAACTATAGCAGAACTCATCTTAAAAAAACGATTCACAAGCCAAGGTCAAGCTTTATAAAAGAGCTCGAAACAAGCCAAGCTCTAGCTTGAGCTCTCGTAAGTCAAAACAAGCTCAACTCGTTTACACCCCTATTCCTAATCTACAGTTGATTTTACACAAAACTAAAATAACTTACCCTATAAGCATTCACATCAGCAGCCTCAACCCAAGCACCATTCTGCAACAACACCTCTGCAGCCGCAACCGAACCCCGAACCGCCGCCCAATGCAACGCGGTCTGCCCCACATGATCAACAGCATGAACATCACCACCATGCTATATTATCATCAACATCAAAACAAACAGTTAAGATCTAATCACACAGATCTGACTATTAACTAACCATAACATAATTAACCAACATACATAAATACCTCAATAATATACTGTACAACATCAGCAAAGTTATTAAGAGCTGCCCACTGAAGTGGGTAATACCCATTACCATCCGGTTGATTGACAGAAGCACCGTCTTGTTCAACGAATTTAATTAATTTGGGAAGATCGCCATAAGCACAAGCACCAAATACGTCAACGATTACAACTTGTTGTTCTGTATTGGGTTTGGAAGAATCGGATACGATTTCGATCTCGGATAAAGCCATTGATTGATTAAGGGTTTTGATCTGGAAGGTGTATCATGCAGTTGGTGAAGTGGGTTTTGAAGAAAGATTGATGCTTTTGTAGAATGGAGTGGTTCAAGATTGAAATGAAACTTGGGTTTTTGGGGTTTATTTGTGTTCTTGTTTTCTTAAATTTCACTATTATTCACTTATTGTTATTATCTATCTAATACTAGCAGGTGAGCTCGCGTTTTGCGACAGGTTTGTACTTTTTAAACATAATTTACCAATTCGCTTGTATGGGTTCGATTCATTAGTGGTGTTCAATTGTGGTTTCCCGGTTTTATCGCCATCTTCTCACCAAGTCCTTGAGTCATCATCGTCTTCTTCGTGTCAGATCTTTTGGTTAATTGTGCAGATGGGTGATTAAAGTATTAATTGAATGTTTTAGTCGTTTACGGTAATGGGTGTGTTTGGATTCATCTTTTGAATGTGATTATGCGATATTAAATCATCACAATCCGCTAAAATTGGTGCCAATGATCAACATTCCATCAGGCTTTAGAATTGAGGAAAAGATCAATGAGAGTATTTATTTTTTTAAACATTTGCTTTCAGAAACCAGATTTAAAGTATATCACATGTTTACGCATTGCCCTAGAGTATTTATTTACATATTAAACTTTCAGGTCAAATGGCAATACGTTTTTCATTTTGATGAAATGGTTTATGTCCTATAGTGCTTGATATATTACAAAATTATTGCTCACCCTAAATCTTACAAGTATTTATTATTCACTTCTCATCATTTTTATTTTTTGTCTAATATATATAAATGGAAAGTTTGGTGCCGCTAAACAATCTTTGGGTCACTTTACGGCACCTTACTTACCCATATCATTTTTTTTCTGTTTGCTAACGTAAAGAATATAACCAAAGCTAATCTTAATAAAATTGATTGTTACATTGCGTTTTCACTGGTGAAGGGAGCCTTCATGCTATTCTTTCCGGTATATATATATATATATATACAAACACACACACATATACAAAAACAAAAAAACTAAGGTAAATATATACATGCATGTGACTGCCATCATATTTGTATAGCCTTTATGCCTTCCATAAATTATTAAGATTTACCGGTATCATGTTAAACACATCTGCCATCATATTTGTATGATTCCAATGTATCTCGATACATTGTTGTTCATGGGTGGTGGATCTGTACGGATGATTTGTCCCGCTGCTGCTTCAAACACATGAATTGTTTGGATGTTGATGGGTGTAACTTGTTCCACAATAGCAGCTACTTGTTGTTGTTGTTGTTGTTGTTCGTGATGAGTTTATTCATTAACAATGTTGATGGGTGCCATTTGTTCCACATTAATCATATTATTGTCACCAATAGCTTGCTCTTGTTGTTGTTCTTCATGGTGGCCGGAGGAGGTAGACATCTTTATAATTAATTTCCGTCTGAAATGAAATGAGTCTCAATATCTAACCACTAGAATGAATTGTCTTTTGATTAAGACATGCGAGAATTGAATTGAATTGAAGATGGTGAGGGTAGTTTCGTCAAAGCACTACGTTTGTAACCTTTCTATCTTTGTATATGTTGTCATATTATTTCACATGGTCTTTTTCAAATATAAAAAAATTATGTAGTGTAATAATTAGTAGAATAACTAACAATTTAACGTAAATATTTTGCTTAACTAGATTTAGAAATTTACCCTTTATTAATGCACTTTTACCAATTAGTCTTCCTTAATTATGTAGAACTTTATTTATGTTGAACCCATAAATACCCCCCCACATCCTTTATGCCTTCCGTAAATTATTAAGATTTACCAGTATCATGTTAAACACAACTGCCATCATATTTGTATGATTCAATTTATCTCGATGGCAAGCGAAAAATGTCATACTTCTACACCATTATCATATTTACTTTCCAACAACATTTTGTACCCTTTTTATGGCAACAACTTCACTCAATTTTTGTTAGTGTACTACGCGTTAAGACCACCCGTAGTGGCAACTTTGCCACCAACGTTTTGGAGGAAAACGCGGGGGGTACACCGCCCCCCCTGCGTTATGTATTTTTTTAAATCTACGTTGTATGTAAAACGCTAGGAATGGCACGAAATTCAAGGAGATGACGTTGCTTGTTACCGTTGGAGAATAAAAAAAATTATTTCCTATATATTAAACAATTTCATCCCCAATCAAAACTCATCAAATTTATAAAAATTCTCTTTCAACTCTATAATTCCTTACAAAAAATTCACTATATATGGATCCTCCATCTATATATAAACAATTTTTCGGGCCCGACCAACAAGCCGAGGACGTGGAAGAGGAACACGCGGTTACGAGTGTGATTATGCTCGCGACAAAGTATATGAGTTCTGTTACGAGTGCGATTAGCTCTCCCCCCCCCCCCCCGTTTCAAAAAGAGCATATATCGAACGAGATCGTACCGAAGCCAACAACCGGTTGATGGCGGATTACTTCTGCGACTGCCGAGATACAAGAACCCGAAGACCTTTAGGCGTCGTTTTCGGATGTCTAAAAATTTATTTATGCGCATCACCAATTATTTGGAGCGTGAGTTTGATTACTTTCAGCAAAAGCCTGACGCTTGAGGGACACTAAGATTCACGACTATTCAGAAGGTTATGTCAGTCGTACGCGTGCTCGCCTACGGAAACATGACCGGCATCAACGACGAGTATTTAAAAATGGCCGAAAAAACAACTCGGGACACCTTGGAGTATTTTTGTTACGGTACGTTTTGTTTTTTTTTAAATAGTTTATCACTTGTTTACTGTGATCATTTATTTTATAAAAGTTTTGTAAAATATCGGAATATTGAAACTATATGGACCACATTATCTGAGAGAGCCCAACTTTAACGATCTACGTCTTTACGAGGCACATACAAGGGTGCATGGTTTCCCCGGCATGATAGGGAGTGTAGATTGCATGTATTGGGAATGGGCTAATTTTCCAACTGCATGGCGAGGTCAATTCACACGAGGTGACCAAAAAGGACCAACGGTCAGCCCTCAAGCGATCGCTTCATACGACCTTTGGATTTGGTCGGCATTCTTTGGTGTTCCTGGTTCCAACAATGACATAACCGTCTTAGAGCAGTCTCCTGTGATGGAGAGTTACATATCTGGGACCGTTCCCGTCGCTTCGTTTTGGGCTAACGATAACTTCTACCATCATGGGTACTATCTGGGTGATGGAATATATCTAGAGTTTGCGATAATCGTTAAAACATTCAGAGACCCGATGGATGAAAAAAGACAACTTGTTTTTTAAGAAAGTGCAAGAGTCTGCGAGAAAGGATATCTAGAGGCGTTTTGGTGTTCTTCAACAACGATGGCATTATGTTAAAAATCTTTGTCGTCTGTGGTCTTTAGAAAGAATGAGATGTGCTATGTATGCGTGTATCATAATGCATAACATGATCATCGAGGACGAGGGAAGAGCAATATGTCCAACTTTCATACCGGACCCGAATCCACCACAGACTCCGGCAAGTATGGAGCAACGACTCGAAAACTCGGATTCCGTGCGGTCAAGAGAGATACATAACACACTAAAGGAGGATTTGGTCCAACATCTTTGGATGTATCGGCCTCTGCCTGGTGAAAACGATGATCAAAACGAGGGCAACAATGAAGACGATGATGAAGACAACGACGACGATGGCGAAGACGATGAAAACGACGACGAAGAGGGCGAAGACGACGAGGGCGAAGACGACGACAACAACGACGAATAGTTTTTTTTTATTTTCATGTAATATTTATTTAATAAAATATTATTGTTATTTGATTATTCTTATCAAAAATTAAAAAAAAAAAACAAAAAGTGTAAAAGTGATTGGGCGCCACGTGGCGCATAATGCCTGGGGGTGGAGAATTATGACTACAGCCTGTTTTTGTAAAAAACCATAACTCTGACTGAGCACCACGTGACGCATAATGCTTGGATGTAGAGAGTTATGACTACACATGGTCTAAGAGGTTCAATTACATAATTTGAGTGAAGTTGCCATAAGAAATTTGTTTAATTGCCTCCATCACATTTCATTAAACTTGATAGACCATTAATTCATTCTTAAACCATAAGTTCTACAGTCAAGATTCAAAAGAACATATTTATAACTCTTTTTAAGGTTTCTATCCCTTTGGATCTCTCAATCCTAAGTATGAGAAAAAAAAAAGATAACTTTTCTTTTGTGACTAGTATCTTATCTAACTCCCAAGATTTATATTGTCCTCCTTTTGGATTATAAGCATCACATTTGATAACATTTCATTCCTTGTGAATAGTTGTGATGCGTAAATGAGTTTAAACAAGTCAATCAACAAGGTGCCTTTATTCTCGGCTAGTTTCTAACGAGCGGGAAACAGAACATACCGAGAATGTAATCATCTTCTATAAGTTATGGCTTATTTTTGTGTGATTTCAAGGTTGTGGCTAACATAATCGATGTGTCGTTTAGCAATATACAGGTTAATACTAACGACCCTTTTACAATATACACCTCTAAGTATTTACAATGACACTTTGACCTGTAAACACACTTTACAACAATGAAGGTTAAACCCTTGTACCGCAATAAATAACTAAATTCAGTTTAAACATCAATAACATGTACAAAGTTAGTAAACAAATTCCAAATTGTCACTTTAGTCTTGTAAAAAAAATGCAATCATATGTTTGGTAGATAAATAAACCAATTTTTATCCAACTTGGTGGTTAAGTCACATGTTGCCACTGTCTGCCAATAATCCAAACAATAAATGAGAAGGGGAATATGGATGACAAATAGGGGCACACCACCTCAGTAAATAAATAAACAACTAGAATCATTATGATGATAATCCAAGATCACATGCCAGAATTGTTATTTATTTGTTGAATATACAGATAGGAGATTCATAGAAAAAAATCAGGACAATACTTAACTGGAAGCCCAATTGTGACTTTTAGACTTTTTGTTACAGACAGAAAAAGAAGTCCCTACCCTATTATTATTATTATACTTGAACCAGGAAAAAAAAAATAGATATTAAAAAAAAAAAAAAAAAACTAGACCAACGGTTGAAACCTCCCTTAGGTAGCTATCCATAAAAAAACTATTTGTTCTGAAGCAATTGTTTCCAGGATATTACCTTTCTTGAAAAATGGTCTACAAAGTCTACCAACTCTTTTTATAAATTTATATTATTATTTATCATCAGTGCACTTGGGAGAAGAAAAGGCTATAGGCTGCACTGAATTTCTGACATTCTGTTCCTTTGCCAATCATTTGGTTCTGATTCCATCAATAAAGTATAGAATTACAGCAAAAGAAGATATAAAATATGGCAGAAATGGTATTACCTCCACTTCTGCAGGTGATCTTTGAAAAACTGGCTTCTCCTCTTCTGCAAACACTTGGTAATAAATGTGGGCTCAGGGACAACTTCAAGAGGATAGAACAGATCCTCCCCATGATCCAAGCTGTTGTCGAAAACGCCGAAAAGCGACAACTTACTGACAAAGTTGTCAGAATCTGGATTTCTCAGCTCAAAGATACAGTTGACCAAGCAGTTGACTTTCTTGAAGACTTTACAAACAAAGCATACCCCTACTTGCTACTGGAAGAAAAGTATGACCTTCCTAAAAAATGGCTGTCACTCAGATCTATATCTACAAGCACAGAGAAAGTGAGGAAGGTTCTAGAAGTTTTAGAGGCGGCTGCAACCGAAGGGCTACAGAATTTGCATCTGAAAGAAGCTGTTCACGGTGGTAACGCGGCTTCAGATGAACGGGCTACTGGATCTTTTGTTGTCGAGTCTGAAGTTTTTGGAAGGGAGAAGGATAGGGAAAGGATTATAGAGTTGTTATTAAATGTTGGTGCGGAAGGAAACCTTCCAGCGGTTTTTATAGTTGGTATTGGTGGCCTGGGGAAGACCACTCTAGCGCAGTTGGCGTATTTTGATGAGAAGGTGGTTGAACACTTTGATTTGAGATTGTGGCTTTTTGTTTCTCAAACTTTTGATGTGGAGAAGATCTTGAGGTGAGTTATCGAGTCTGCAACCGGTGAGGTATGCAATTTATCAGAGATGGATGTAATTCAGTCCAAGTTTTGGGATATTTTACACAAAAAGAGGTTTCTTATTGTACTTGATGATGTTTGGAATGAGGATGAAGAAAAATGGGATAAACTAACGCCGTTGCTTCAAGGCGGTGCTAATGGAAGCAAGATTCTTGTGACCACTCGTAGTGAGAAAGTAGCTATGATTATTGATCCAAATCGGGCTTCCTCGTATTACCTCTAGGGTTTGGCTGATGATGATTGTTGGACTTTATTTGAAAGGCGTGCTTTTCGTCAAGGAGATCAGGACACTTATCCGAATCTTTTGGAGATTGGAAAACGGATATTGGGGAAATGTAGTGGCGTGCCGTTAGCAGTAAAAACTCTTGGAAGTTTAATGCGTTTCAAGAGGAAGGAAGAAGAGTGGTTGGTGGTGCAGAATAGTGATGTGTGGACTTTGGATGTAGGCAACCAAAGCGGAATCATAGCAGCACTGATGCTGAGTTATTTACACTTGCCGTCACATCTTAAGCACTGCTTCACATTCTGTTCTGTATTCCCGAAACATTATTTAATCAAAAGAAAGGAGCTGATTCTTATATGGATGGCAGAAGGGTTGATTCAATCACAAGAAGGAACCGAGCCAGAGGACACCGGAGATGACTACTTCAAAGAGTTGTCATGGATGTCTTTTTTTGAGGAGATTATTGAAGATCAAACAAAGATGTATAAGCTGCATGATCTTTTCTATGATCTCGCCCGCTCCTTAACCAGAAACGACACCATTACACTAGACTCTGGCACACCTACTAATGTTGCACAAATGCGTCATCTATCAATCGAGTCTTCTGGTTCTTTTCAGCTGCCTGAAACATTCTACCAAGCACAACACATGAGGACTCTGCTACTACTGTCATGTGGAGGATATGATGCACCGGTCCACCCAAAGATGCTATCCAGCTTTACCTACTTACGTGTTCTGAATGTGAGTTATTGCAACATACAGCTGCCTGAATCCCTTGGCGATCTCCGGTGTTTAAAGTATCTTGACCAGTCTTATTCAAGTATCAAATGTTTACCCATTCGAGTCAACCTCCTGCGTTCGTTGCTGACTATTAACCTATTCAGTTGCTGTAATCTCAACCTATTGCCTGAACTGAATAATGTGCAAAATCTGAGGCATCTGAACATAGCAGGATGCGATAGAATGGCTCATATGCCTAATGGAATTGAGGAGCTACTTCAACTTCAGATGTTGCCAATGTACATAGTGTCCCGTTTGAGTAACCTGGAGGTATTAGGTCCTCTAAACCTTAGAGGAGATCTAAAAATCAAACATTTGGAGAACGTACGTGAGACAGAAGAAGCAAACGAAGCCAAGATATGGAAGAAAGGGTATCTGAAGTCATTAGGTTTGTGTTGGGGTAATGATGACAGTAATCTCATCATGAATCGTACTTCAAAAGGTAGTCTCTCTTGGTTGCAAATGGGAAAGAAAGATTCCGAGCCGCAACCTTCAGAACCAACCTCAACAATGGTCATGGATGGTAAGCTAGCGGAAGAGGTTCTTTCCTGCCTCAGACCACATGAAAACGTGAAGAGTCTGCATGTGTTAGGGTACCCGGGACTTGCATTTCCTCGGACATTTTCTAAATGGTCACTTGGGAAGCTGTCCACCGTTGAGTTGGTAAACTGCAGAGAAATTGTGTGCCTCCCTACTTTAGGCCATAATCTTGGTTTGAAGACACTCAGGATCGAAGGAATGAATAAGCTTGAAAAAATTGGTCCAGAGTTGTACGGTGAAAATAGCATTGTGGCATTCCCATCATTACAAGAGTTGCAGATCAAAGATTTCCCGGTTCTGGAAGAATGGTGTGGTTTGGACGACAAAAGCGTATTTCCAGTATTGAGAAAGCTGACCATAAAGAACTCTCCCAACCTTACTCAGACGCCTGTATTCTTGTCACTTCAACACTTGTCGCTGCACAGTTGCAGCCCGAGAATACTAGATCCCACCAGCAAGTCAACTTCACTCTTGACACTTGTAATTCAAGACTTTGGAGAGTTATTCCTTTTACCAGCAGAACTGTTTGAATATAATTCTCTTCTCACTTCCATCGACATCATATCCTGCCCAAATCTTCAATCCTTGCCTTCGGAGTTCCAAAACCTAAACTCTCTTCAGACATTAACCATTTGTTGGTGTCAGCGTTTATCTTCTTTGCCAAAAGGTTTCCAGAAACTTACTGCTTTAAAGTCATTCGAGATCACTGAATGCCACAGCATTAATATTTTGGGCGAAGAGATCGGAGGTTTGAAATCTCTTAAAACCTTGTCCATTTAAAACTGCAATAACTTGGGTTCCATTTCCTTGGGGCTGCAACACCTCACTTCCCTGGAGCACTTGACCATTATGTACTGCTCAAGTCTAGTCGCTTTGCCTGATGGGTTCCACCATCTTTTTGCACTCAAGCGCTTGACTCTCATAAATTGCCCCGAGCTGCAACTATTACCCGAGAGTCTCAAATTTGCCACCCAACTAGAGACTTTACAACTCCATAGCTGTGCTAGGCTGGGTGGTTTGCCAGAGTGGTTTGATAGCTTTTTGTGTCTAAGATCATTGACAATCTCAGATTGCCAGAATGTGACTAGTTTGCCGGTGGGTCTTCGACGCCTTAATGCACTCCAGCATCTGTCTATTCATCACTGTCCTGTTCTTAAGCAACGTTGCTGGCCGAAGAATGGTGTAGACTGGTGGAAGATTGCTCATGTTCCTCACGTATATATTCCCTGAACTGAATTAAATTTGTACATACACTTAAAGGTCAGCATATACACATGCTTGGTAGCTAGTAGTTTGGCATGATGGTGTCATTTGCACATATGCATACAGTTGAATACGTATGAGTTGAATTGAAAAGTTAATTGTGTAGCACCCTTGACATTGTTGTGCATTCGTGATTGGTTGTTCGATTGAGAAGGTATTAAGTTCACTTTTTGCAACTTAGTTTTGATTTGCCCTTTATGCTTATAGTAAGCATTGAAGTTCACTACAATCATGGAATTTCTTTTACATTTTCAGATAAAAACAAGCATGAGGAAGAACTTGCAGAAGACACTGAAGCCTTAGATTCCGACTTAAAAATAGTAGCAATTTTAGACTCATGTCAAACAGGTGTTCAGTTTATTTTTCTAACTTTTCATGTGGGTTTCTTGAGCATGTATTCACGTAATCTTCGTAACCATTTGCCATTCAAATTTTTAGGATTTACGGTTGTGGTGTGGTGCGATTTACTCATGTCTGTTCTTTGAGAGTGTCAAGGCGGTTTCAGAGATCGTCATGGTTTAATTTTAAGAAGTCAAGGACTCAAGGATGTTCTCAAATGTATTCATGTAGTTGATTTACCACATTTTCTACATGCTTATAAGGCATGTAGTTTCAACTCACATTTTCTACATAAACAACTCTTTCGGTGAGTTTTAAAACAAATGCGTCGCTTTAGTCGGTTTAGAACAACCCGAGCCAAATGCCTCGAATCAACCATGTTCATGGCGCGCGTTAGACTCACTTAAAAACTAATGGAACAAATAACAACTAAACATTTGAGCTACATAAAAATTGTTAAAACATCATGGAAACCCCATGAGTTTCTTCAACCCACTAAACAAAAAATGATCATCATCATCAATACCATTACCATTAGCATCATGAAACAGGTGTTGATCCACCAATTCCTTAACCGATTTCGCGGACAACGGATGAAAGTTCGAACCCCAGTCCGAAACAAACTCCTGAGCCAAAACCCACTTATCATCTTCCTCCATTCTCTCCCATTTCCTCCTCAACTCCTCTTCTCCCAATCCGAGATACGAACACATCTCTGCGTACAGAAGCTTCCTGCTCCTTCGCATGGCTTCCTGTGTCTGCACCACCTGTGTCGTCATCTTCTCTATCTCTGCTTCCAAATCCATCGCTAGTTCTGTATCACTTATGCTGCTGCTGCTGCTGTTTGAGTTTGAATTGGAGCATGGGATTCGAAGCTTTGTGGGGCAGTGTAGGGTTTGGAGATGGTTGAATGGTGTTGGGTGGAGATGAATATGAAGATGAAGCCTAATTAGGGCCATGATTGATTGGTTAATTGAGAAAATAGATTTGATTTTGTTGTTAGGGTTTGTGGTGGTTCTATATTTGGGGATTTCTGTTAATATATCCGTTGCTGCTGCATATCATCTCTTCTTTTTTGTAATCTTATGGGGTTGTACTTTCTTCATTACGACTTGTACGCTATGTTTCGAAAATTAGAAAGAAAAGAAAGGAAATGAAATGGAAAAAAGTGATTTCATTCTGTGTTCCCGAGTTTAATGAAAAAGAATATAAAAAAAAAGAAAATTAAACAGTTTATGTGTTCTCGAGCTAGAAGGAAAAGAAAAGAAAGTTACAAATTTACTACTATACCCTTGGAAGTAATAGGCTAACATTTGTCAAATCACTGGTATTGATATCTATCCCAAGTTGATTTTCATTTGACCAGCATGCTTGTTTAAATTCCAAACAATTTTTAATTTAATTAAACACATAATTAACATAAATCTAAAAGTAATAATTATATCCAATGCAAGAGTATACAATGGGATTGTCAAACGTTTCATTAAAACATATGAACTATCACCACTGATCTGGAATTGATCCAATAATAAATATCTTTTTATGGCAAATTGTATATTAGAATGAATCCAATCATTTTCTAGAAAATCGCACTTGTAAATCAAACTGAACTGCCCTCAAATTAAACAATTTGCAGAAAAAGTTCTTTTTTAAATTAGGGTTTGCAGTGCTTCAAAACATTTTAAATTGAATTGAAATTGAAATCGAAATCGGAAACTAAAACAAAACAGCAGCTGGTGTGGTTTTGTTCTAGGTCTGCGATTTCAAAATTTCATCTCTTTATCTTACGATTTGTGGAGCAAACACAAAGCGGGCCGTAGGCAGTGCAATCGAGATGAATGTTTAATATAAAAGTAAGGAAATTCTTTACCCGTGGAAGCAATTGAATTGCAGGTTCAACAATGGAAGGTGGGTTGAAGACATGGCGGGTTGTGGGGATATAAACTCGTCATCTTGTTGATGAGGGTAAAAGTGGAACTGAAAATTGAACCTGATATTTATCTCTTCTTTCTCTGCAAATCTTTCCAATATGGAAAGAAAAACGTATACACTAAAACTCTCCCACTTTTCTTTCTTTTTCTATCCTTTTTCTCCTTAAAAATAACTCAGGAACATAAAATTTTCTCAACTCTTTCCAAACCCTTTCCTTTCCCTCCTCAAAACTAACTCTGGAACACAGCCGTAACGCGTAAATTGTATTTATAAAAATGGGTCAATTTACTATAATAGTAAACAATAATAATTAAATTTTAAATTGTTTCAATTACATCACTTAATTTTTAAGTTGTTCTAATTAATTAAGTCATCAACTCTAATATTTTATTTAATTAAATGAAAAGTTTTAACATGTTTTTTTTGGCATTTTTCTTTTTTGTTTCACATAAAAAATCTTTTTAACTTTTTTTATGTTAACGTGGAGTGGTGACGTGGATTTAATATTTTTTTAAATGTTAATATAAAAAACTCTTTATATTTTTTTATATATAACTACATAGATTGCAAATACCGATCCTCATATCTTACCATCATTGCTTCTTGACGCACAAAATAATTCCGGTGATGCTCGATAATTCAAGTTACAAACATGACACTGAATTTAAAATTGAAGTACATAAGATGGAAACTACAAAGTGTGGACACTTGACGAATTAGATAATATCATAATTTTGTAAAGAAACCTTGAATTTTTAAAAGTATTAACAACACAAAATTTACATATAATAATATAAAAAAATACATGTTTTTAAAAATGCTTCGTTTTTAATAAAATTTATATTGAAATGCTCATAATATATAAACTAAACTAAACTGTGTTTTTTAAATTTTAAAATAAGTTAAATAATATAAATTATTAAACAAATCAATTTGTATAGAAAAGGAATTGTGTGAAAGAAAAAAAGAAAACAAATATTTAAATGAATGAGGGTCACGACTTGGGCTGTGTGCACGGCCAAGTTGTTGGATTAAGTTGATTTAATTTATTTTTTTAATTCTCAAATAGTGTAACAAACTTTTGTGAGATTGTTGATAAACTTAGTCTTAGTCAATAGAATGAAATATTTTAGCATATGATTTATCTCTTTACGAGATTGTATTCGAATGTGATTGATCATGTATCATTATTCCCTATTTAAAGGGTTGGAATGTTGATGACTTAAACATAGAGAGAATATTTACACCATACGTTCAATTACTTACAGGTCATATATTTTTGCTTATCTATTTAATTAATGTAAACCGTTATTGACTATTTCATTTGAGGTGTTTACTTTATTTTTAAAAAATAGTTGAAACCAGAAAATATTAAACTTACTGATTAAATGAAAAAGTAGAAAATGAATCGGCGTCCACGGCACAGTTTAAAGTAACTTAAACGGTCAAACAATAAATTCTGCCTAGACTCCCGGTATTCTTGTTATCAGGTTCTCAACTGCTTAGTCAGTTGGTGTTGGTTCATTGCAGGTTATTTTGCATTATGATTGATCTGGAGGTTAAAATGGTTCATCATGAGAAGGATGATGATGATGATTCTTCATCAAACAATGTGATGTCTGCAGGTTCAAGCCAATTGTGTATCACTCAACTTATTGACACTTCCATTAAAGATATTACAAATAATAAGGTAAATCTTTCCATCTGTTACAAACTTATCTAAATCTTTATATATATTTGAAGTACTTTATTTACAAGAACAATAATTGAACCGTTAACTGACAACCGGCGAAACCGAACCGAAATTAACCGATAACTGAATTAATCAAAAAGCGGTTATTAGTTATTTTTTGTACCCTCGGTTAATCGAACCAAATGGAACAATTCATATATTCATATTTTTTTAGCTTTTATGCATCGAGGTCATGTATTTAATTTTTGATACCATTATTTCATGTATTTATAGAATTATACCACCATTGCATGTATTTATATCTCCATTTCATGTACTTGCAAACTCATTTCATGTTTTTCTAAGTAAAAGATTTAGCCCAAATTTGATTTTGGTTATTAACCAAACCGAAAACAGAAAAAATAATTGAATCGGTAAATTTGGTTGAGGCTATTAACCGAACCGTGCACAACCCTAACAAAAATATGGTTTATGCAGAACTCTCTGGATTTAAAAATGGAATCAGTTATGAAGCTTATGAGAGAAGTGGAGTGTGAAGAGAAAGCTGCAGAACAAGCAAAAGAAGACGCTGCACAGAGTAGCTTACACGTTCCTGTGAAGTTAGACGAATGTAAAAAGGCGCTGCGACATGCAGAAGAAACAAATGACATGGTTTGTGCAGCTTCCATCTTCACTCAACTGCTTCATGATCATTTATATATAGTTTAATTTACTTCATCCGCATGCAGCTTGTTAGAAAACTGAGTGTGCAGAAAGCTGTTATAGCTACCAAAATGGAGGTTTTTCAACTTCGTTTGTCGCATTTGTTGGATGACGGAGATAGGTTTTTGCAAGTTCTTGATGAGGTAGGTATTTTTGTTTGTTGATCACTTGCATTTCGGGTTATCATTTTTTTTATATATGCATTAGATGAGTAGATCCCTGGAGACGAGATTGACATCAGCTGTGATGA
Organism: Bidens hawaiensis; assembly: GCF_021521415.1. Classification (NCBI taxonomy): domain Eukaryota; kingdom Viridiplantae; phylum Streptophyta; class Magnoliopsida; order Asterales; family Asteraceae; genus Bidens; species Bidens hawaiensis. The sequence continues at coordinate 151,737 of NW_027492634.1, forward strand.
AAAAGGAGTTCTCGGTTAAAAAGAAGCAAGTAAATGAAGATTTTGCTGAAGCAGCACTCGCATGCGAAGGCATCCAGATGAAAAAGGTGGAACAAGAGTTGAAGAATCTGAAACAAGTTGAGGAGACATCCAAGGCAATTAATTTTTAATTTACGCTTACATGCATTTTATCTTAATATAATTGAAGTAGTCGGTTTATATATAATTTCGATATTGTTACAGTTGGTCAAGTTCCTTATAGACGGTGACCAAGCACTCGATATATTACAGTAAGTCCCTTGAACATTAACATCAAACTTACACTATATATAACAACAAATTTATGTATTTTTTCTGGTTTCTGTTTAATCATGAGGCGATCGAACAAATGCAGTGAATAGATATCTGATAAATATCAGAATGTGAAGCACCTAAAAGAAGAGGTGGTGCAGGGGAGCTCACTAATGTCCATTTTAGAATCTTTTAAATCGGAGTGCCACTGCAGTAAGAATGAAACTGTGACTGCAACCGTTACAGAAGAGGGACCGTCAACTTCAAGTGATGATTTTGTAGAAAATTCAACAGATGTGAAGAACAAACTTTGTGGAAATAAATTATGTGGCAAAAGTATTAAGAAAGTGAAGATAAAAAAGAATCATAAGTTTGTTAAGAAAATAAAGATAAAGGGTCTTCAAGTTGTGTCAAAAAGGACCGCGGCTGCATATCACCAAGATGATGATGACGAGAGATGTTAGCACTTGGATTTTTTTGCATCTCTCTACTACTTTTTATATCAGTCATTTTAGGTTTCTGAATTGTCGCATTAGACAAAATGACGAACGATTTAGTCTATCATAATCACTTTCATTGTGACAGTACTGTTACCATTTTGAATGAAGTGATGTCCATTCGGTTTGTTTCTAAGTTATTGTTATTTGTAAAAAATACTCGGTGAGCTTAGGCTTACTTTCCGCTTAATATAGGCTGATCATGTATGGTTAGTTTAGGTCTTTATAACCAGGTGAAGCATTGGCCAGCTAATAAACAAGTTTCGTTGGTCGTTCAAAAAAAAAATATTAGCCTGCTTTTGTGAATCCTCGCCGTATGTTGGCCAATACAAGTTTACAAGGGCAACTTATATAATGGTATCGAGGTTGACGTTGAATTCTCCAAAATAGGCAAACAAATTTAATATCTTTAGACCAGAACTAATATTTTTAAAACTGTCAAAAGGGTTTCAATTACTTGTAACTCAGATTAATATAGTGTTTGAAATACAATCATTTGTGAACACTGCAAATTTATAAGCAGCTAAAGAACTCGATTAGATGTGCTTTGTGAGTAACCGAAACATAACCAAAAAAGTCAGTTAAGGCGTTGATCTTTTTTGTTCGGTTTTGTGTTCAAATATACTAGTTAAACATTAAACAATACAATGAATCCAGTATAAAAATTACAGTTGACCCCATCACTAATCTTCACTACAAAAGGTCAAAGTCAAACACCATACCTTTCAAGTCTTAATCCTATAACGCACAAGTTGCCACAAAATGTTGACCCAAGTGTCGGGGACACCGGGCAGGCACCAATGCATGCAATCCTGGCCCCAAACCGCCACAGCATCCTTCTTTCCCAACCAAGTAGCAGGATGCGCGTCTGCTCTGAACTCGCTCAAATGAGTCAGATCAAGTACTTCAATACCCGTGCCTTGCAGCGCCTTAACAATAACCTCATTCAGTACCCTTGCTTCTTTGTTCACTCCATTGTTGCTCGGGTCAAACCACGAGTCAAGCTCGGAATTCTCAAGCGGTTTGTCAAACAAGCAACTTCCATTTTGGTTCCAGTCACCGCCATGGAAGTGCCTAGGTGATTGCAGCCGCCAAAATTTAAGTGTCGTTGGGAACTCTTTATCTATGTAAGCCGCCATGTTTTTTAGTACAATTTGAAGCCCGTCCAACATGTCGGGAGCAGGAACTATCGGCTTCCCATTTTCATAGAACGCAAGAGGCGTCTCTTTTGGGAACTTATCGTAGCCCCACCTATATATAAGTCAACCATTAAAATTAAAATGTAAAGAAAATAAATACATTTTTCAATTTATGTTTTTGAGGATTTAAAGTGTGATGTAATTACCAATGTCCAGTATTGAAGACGAGAACATCATAGAAACCACCAATATCTGCCCAATCTTTTGCAGGAATATCAACATCTACACGATGCACGCCCTTCACTCCGTCTTCCTCAGTGGACTGTTTTGGCTGCCACCTTTATTTAATCAGTAACCACAAGTAAGAATACCTATCAATAATGCAAACTAAAGCTTCTAATTTTCACAAGAGTTGGAGCACTAAGAAGTACTCGAACAAATGTTCATATTTATACCATCAAAATCGTGAGAGTTTTATTGTGACATGTGACAGATTCTTATTAGATTTGAATATATGTGTGTTTCACCTTGAAAGTCAAATTTACATCTTTTCTAATAGACAGTGGACCAGTTTCAAACGTTGCAGTTTTACATGCTGATGATATGGACTATAAAACAATTACAATCTATCATTTTGTTCTTGTAAAGGCTTCATTTTTATGAGTTCCCAAGACACTTGGTCAAGCTGCTAAGATATCATCAGCATAAGTATCTTGGAAACCCATAAGAAAGAAGCCTTTACAAGCACATAAATGATAGAACGTAATCAGTTATAGTCCAATTCGTATCACCGGCATGTAAAACTGCAAACTTGGACTCCAGTCAACTGCGTATAAAAAGAGATGTGGTTTGACTTTCAAGGTCAAATGCAAAAATATATCAACATTAATATGAATCTATCACATGTCACGATAAAACTCCACGATTTTACATATTGGGTTTATATAATCAAAACCTAGTGACTAGTCGGGTAGATTCTCAGCTGTCCACAAACAAAACGATAAAAATCCATAAAAAAAAACTTATGTTGTAGTCTTTCCAATTATACTATAAAAAAAAGAGTAGTGTCTATATCGACTCATCGAAATAGAAGGCAAACGTGCAACAAGTTGTGCTGCTGACCCTTTTTGGATAGCAAAACTATGTTTTTTAATAATTACATTCACATATCTTGGGGTCATAAAATTAATATCCATGACCCATTGGACTCGACTAAATTTTGTATAAATTGGTACAATGCACAAACATATATCCATCACACACTCGCCAAGTGAGCATCTAAAAGATTATAATCAAAGTTACAAACAAATATATCAAATGGCAAGCTATTCTAAATCAAAGTTACACTAATTCGAATCAAATTCCGTTCTCTATATATTGTAACGCATTATTCAGCAATAAACAAACGATGACACGCAACAAAACTTACACGTATTTTGCCAGCAAAACCGCGCGATGATACCCGACCGTAAGATCAAAATTTGGGAAATAAGCCCCTCTCCAAGCCCCTTTCCTCTTCCACTTCTTCGCACCCGTATCCGCAACCCGCAGCAGACACATCAAACTCACCACAAAATTCTCATTCAACGAATCCCCAATAAACCCAATTCGTTTACCCCTCATCACACCCATAAACTCAACCGGGTCAATCTCGTTCAACTCGCAATCATTCGTTACCCATTTCCAAGAATTGATCACACCCATGTTGTCTCTCTGGTTTTTAAGACAGTTCCATGCGTTTCTGTGAAACGGGCAGGTGTCGTCGTAGATGGGTTTTTGATGGGTCGGGTCAAAAACCCATTTGCCGGTGAAGAGGTTGCAGGGTGAGGGTGGTGGTGGTGGTGATGAGGGTTTTGGGTATGGGAGGAGTTTGGAGTAGTAGAAGATTGTGAGTGTGCAGGTGGAGATGAGTAACCATGTTAATATTGTTGGTGAAGGTAGTTTAACTGGTTTCATCATCTGGATGAACAAAGAACAAGATGCATCTACAATGGCTTTCAGACATCTGTTAACTTATTGATAGTCATTTTGTTCTTGGTTAATAGATTTATAACAACTTTGGTCCCTTATTTCTTTTAACATTGTGAGTCTTTATCGTGTATCTGTATTTCAAACCCGGACATATTAATACCAAGTATACACGATAAGACACGAATCTGTTAATACCGGTGGTGCCATTGCAACTACGAGGAGGCCAAATTGCTTGAGAATCAGAGATGTGGAGAGGTAGATCGAAGAATCGAAGGGTTGCGACTACCAGAGATGTGAAGATAAGCCACCGGAGACCCAAAGAGGAAGTATCGGATAAGGGTTCGTGCGCCGTCTACTTGACGTTGGATTGTAATGATGTGCGCCGTGTTCAATTGTTTGGTATAAATATTTAGGGTTAACGAGTATTATTTATATAAAGAATCCAATTAAGTACTAGCAGGTACTTAACAGGTAAACGAGTATTTTACATGTTTAGACACGAAAATTAACAGATCGATTCGTGGTTATTTGTTTAGTACAAGAAACCTGTTAAGGCCATACCCGATATTGTTAAATTCATGTAGGTTCGTGTCATGCATTCGTGTATCGTGTCTAACTTGTCAGCCCTATCCTCTCCCTCAACTTATGGTTCGTCTACCGGTCCTGCTTTTGACATCTATAACATCTCGAATTTTGTTGAATTACCATTGTTTCGTATTGAAATGATAAATTTTCGTTTGTGAACACGTTGGCCTAAGTTAGTTTCAATAAATGTGAGCTTTGGACTAAAGTTTCATATGATATCAAAATTTATATATATATTAATTTACAACTTCTTTGTGTATAAGCTGTTGTACCTCTTGCATATATTATTGTACATTTTCTGTTCAGTTTGTATTGATGCCAAGAGTGCTCCACGTGGTCATCCGTCTTCACACGTATCTCACCTCTGCATCTTCACATTTCCGTCTTCACACGTGTCTCACCTCTACATCTTTAGATATCATCATCTTTCTTCTCTGTCTTCACACTTCTACAACATCCACCACCATCGTCTTCAACGACCGGTGATTTACTTGGAGGCTTCTGGAGAGAGAGAGAGAGAGTAACCAAAGCAAACGAAAGCAAAAATTTTCGTCTGTTGCGTCTCCGATTCGTCTATTGCCGGCTTCTGTTTGGTAAACCCTAGGCGATGGCGATAATTGACTGTTGCCGGGTTTCAAACACATTTTGGAACCCTAGGCGACGGCCGTGTCGGAGACCGGCGACTTTTGGTTGTCAATGGTTGTGGCAAAAGCTCTAATTGCGACTGTTTTCGGGTGGATTTCCGGTTGTCTATGTGTATCGGTCCATTTGTCTGTTTGATTAGTTATTTTCTGAATTGGATCAATTGGATGTCACGACAACTTTCGGTGTACTCGATCTCTCCTTTGATTTTGGATAAATATGTTTGTGATTGTTTCAAGAATTGTGATGGTTTATACCTGAGTTCTTTGTGTATCTTAGGGAAAGTTGGGTGTTGCCAAGCCGATGCCCGCGGCTCCTGCCGTTTATGGCGGCGACGGATCTACAACATGCAGTGCCTTGCCTCTACTTCCAAGGTATTCCTGGCGTCAATTCCCTGCATGTGCTAAGTATGTGAAGGGTTTTGCCTTGACACTGTACCTGCACCTGTCTTATAGTTACTTGGTTGCCGAGGTATTCTTGGCTTCAATTCCCTGCAGGTGCTAAGTATGTGAAGGGTTTTGCCTTGACACTGTACCCGCACCTGTCTTATAGTTACTTGGTTGCCAAGGTAAGGGGTATAGTCCCGCTTACTTTTGAATCTTTTTGAATTTTTTTGAAATTCGAATAGTTGGTGAAAGGATAAGAACAGTCCCAACTGTTGAAGGGACGGTTGCGTCGTCCGACGGTTTCTTCTGACAGTTTCAGGATGTGCAGGAAGTTATGGCGACGTCAGTATATGGTCATTCCAGACGCTTTTTCAGGCGCGTGGGCGCGAGTTTTCGGGCGCGTGGCCGTGAAGTTTACGGCGCGCGTCCTGTCGACAGTTGTTGCCAACTTGCTTTTTCCACGTGTCATAGTTTCATTGCACCTGCGCTTTTCTCTCTCTCCCGCATTAAATTCATCGCATTCATTGCGATGAGTATATAAAGGGGAGGAGAGGATGCATCTCAACTCACAGTTTCACTTCCTTCTTCTTCTAAGCGATTTCCGGCGAATACTCTAACTTTTCCGTCGAGCATTCTCCTGAAATCGTTCTTTCCATCTTCCAAAACATGTCTTCCATTCGTGATCCTGAGGCTACTGCCGAGGAGTCCGGGGTATACACCGAGAACCCGGTTTCCGCGTCTGATAAGGACGATAAGAGTACTGCTGGCGAGTGCCAGTGTGCTCTTTCCGATGACCTGTATCAGTATATTGTCAAGAAGTTCATGCTCGAGCCTTTCGAGCCTGAGTTTCCTGCGTCTCACCAGACGGTATACGATGCCCCCAAGGGCAAGATATGGGTGTATGCTGTATTCTTCATGTATGGGAATCTCAGGTTCCCATTGATGAAGTTTGTGTATCGTGTTTTGGAGAGACACGGTGTACATTTGACGGAGGTGCACCCGATGGCGATCGCAAAGGTTCGCCACTTTGAATGGGTGTGCCACATTCTGGGCGTTGAGCCCCGCGTCGACCGCCTGATGACCTTCTACTCCTGGAGGTGCATCCAGGGCTGGTACACCCTGATCACTCGGATCAAGGGTTTGAAGATATGTGCTACCGAGCGCAGTCTTCGGTCTTGGAAGCGGGAGTTTTTCTACATCTCTGCCCGTGTCGTCCCCATAGCGATGACATTTAAGAACGGGAGAGCACTCCCGAACCTTCACGCCTCCAACTATCAGGAGGCGGAATGGTTTACCAAGATCTCCCGGATCCAGACTCCGGTTTACCGCTTTGCGGAGTCTGGGATGGTGATGCTCGGGATGAGCCGGGTGTGGAAGGATGCTGGGGCGGAGGCGCCACAGATTCCCATCGTCCTCGAATACGGTTTGAACTCTATCCCTTACGGTATGCTTCATATCTTCTTGCTGATTTAGGGTTTTTCTTCTAATTGCTTTTCTTTTTATTTTCAGAGGGGAACAATTTGCAGTCGCTTCTGCAACCGCGTGAGAGCGGTGGTCCCGCTCGGCTGGGTACTCGTGCTCTTGATGAGAACGAGTTGCCCATCCTGGAGCAAACGGCGGATAGGTTCGTGGAGGTCTACCCGCCGGGCCACGAGATTTTAAGTGCCACGCGTCCAGGTAAGTGTTTCATTAACCTTCGCCCTCTTCATGCGCAAACCTGTGCTGGAGTTTCTCTAATTTTGTCGTCTTCCGATGAGGAATCCGCAGACGGTCCTTTCTTCGTGAGGAAGAAGAAAGCTGCCGGCGTGAAGGGCAAGTTGAAGGTTGCCTCCACTGCCGATCAAGGGAACCGGTCTGAGTCGGAAACCGAAAGTGAGGAGGCGGCGAGGAACCCTGGTGGTGGGGAGACAACTGTCCCGGAGGTTAAGACAGCTGTCACCTCCAATCCGCCCAGTACGACGACGGTGACCGGCGTGAAGAGGCCGGCTCCATCGGGTTCGTCCCCGCCTGTCAGAACCTTCAAGCTCAAGAAAACTCGTAAGTGTAAATTAATCTTACCCGCAATTCTTTCCGCCATTGTTATTAATATCTTGTCTTCATGCAGGCGTGGATGCTACCGCATTCCAGAGTGGAGCGGGGAGGAGCGTTTCTGGACCCATGACGGTAGGTTTGGTCAATCTACCCGAGGCGATGACCCAGGCGGCTGCGCCTGTTTGCAGCATTGGTTCAGTTGCTCATCCCGTTGAGGCAACTGTTCCAACTGCAACGTCCTCTCCGCCGGCTGTCAGTGCCATATTCACTGCATCATTCACTGAGCCGGCGGTGATTGTTTCTGCGGGCTTTTCCGCAGCGGCGGCCACGGTTGTGAGTTCACCTCCAGTGAGTTCACCACCGGTGGTCTCTACCGCGGCAGCTTCAACCGTGCCTTCGGCACCAGTGACTACGTCGTCCCCGGCCGGTTCAGCAGGTATGTTTGGGACTTCTAGCCAATCTTTGCCTCCTTCCCATCTTCCTGACCTCCTGGATGGATATCCCTTAGGTTCAGGTGATGGGTTCGGTAGCTACCGGCCTGTTGTCGACCCTACAGGTGTGTAGGGTTATTTTGGCCCTCTTTTTCTTTATCATCTTTTCCTAACTGTTTTTTGTTTTCACAGTGTCGGATTCCAATGAGGTGTATGTTCCGCGGTGGAACATCCGCCGGGGAACAACCCTTAGGACGGCTGTGGATTGCGTCGAGTGGGCGCGTCACGCGGCCCCAAGTGGCGCTTTGGGGGAAGCCATGTCCAGCTACCAAGAGGGTAGGCTGACAAATGAGCTTCGGATTCTCCTTGCCCGGATGCAGCCGCGCGTCGAGTTGCTTTGTCGTGAAAATGACAAGTTAAAGGTTGCGCGTATCCAAGAAGTGGCTCAGACGCGGGCTATCCGGGAGGAGAACAGGAGACTCTCCGCCGTTGCTGCGGAGAAGGAGAAGGCCTTCAAGGCCCTCGAGGTTGAAGTTCAGACCCGTCTCGAGGCCCGTTCCAAGGCTGCCCAAGCTGTTAACGAACAGCTTCGGTTGGCTAAGGAAACTGCGCGGAACGCGACCGAGAGGGCCACCAAGGCTGAAGCTGTTGCTGAGCCTCTGCGCGCCGAGAATGAGGAGCTTAAAGCCAAATTAGAGAGGCTCCAGCAGACTCATGATGCCTTGGCCGTGGAAGATGCCAAGAAGCTCCAAGAGATCTTGGACCAGAGGGGCATGCTTGACCGCACTGAGCGTAAGCTGAAGGGCGTTAAGAGGCTGCTGCTAAGGAAGTGTTGCTTGCCAACCTTAACAAAAGTGAAGCCGAACGTGCCCGTGACCAAGTTCAAGCTGCCCTCCAGGAGGCTCTCTGGTTACCAAAGAATGGCTTCTACGAGAAGCGTTGTCGCAGGTATGCGTAGCTTCATAATGTCTTCGCGCTTTTCTTTATACTTAGAAAAGTTTTGATATATTTTTTCTTTTTGTAGGTTGTGCATCGGATCTTCACGGACACATCTTACGACGATGTCATGAGTGCAGCCCTCAACGCTTCTCATGAGGATGGGGAAAAGGCTGGTTTCTTGCTTGGTCTGGGGTTTGTTGAGAAGGGCATCGCGCCTTCCAACTTCCCTCTTTACGACGCGGACACTGAAGTTGCCTATGACCAAGTAGTGAACCAGTATGCTGCCTTCCCGCATCCAGTGGTGGAGAAGGTGAACGAAATTGCTGCTGCTGATGATGGGCTAACCCTTCTCAAGACTTTCCTTGAACCGCCACAACCAACTGATGGTGCGGGTACAAGTGGGTTTGGAGGGAGTGGTCCTGAAGTTTGAACCTTGAGATCTCTTCCCACCGTTAGGATAGATTTATATTTCTGTAGGCGGGTAGATACCCGGCCATTCTTGTAATGTTTGAATTTTAATGAAATATAAATGTTTGTGCGGGTAGGACCGTCACTTTCACTGGATGACTTGCGTTATAAACGTTATATGACTTGCTCATGCATATTATAGCTTAATTTGGCACTTGTTTTGCCGCATAAACAATATATGATTAGCTCGTGCATACTTTAGTTTAACTTGGCAATTTTCCAAGTGTTTATAATAAGTTAACCGTTCGACGCGCGGTTGTCAATAGGTTAGTGTTCAGTTTCCTCTATCATGATTGTGCGGATAGGACCGTCACTTTCATTTAGCGGGATGACTAATCTTCACCTATAACTGACATGCGTGAAGGTTTGCCGTTTTTTGTGTTTATGCGGGTTTTGCCGCCGTCCACACGCAACGACTTTCCCACTTATTTATGCGGTGAATACCGGCATATCAGTGTTTTGAATAAGTTAAACCGTTCGACGCGCGGTTGTCAATAGGTTAATGTTCAGTTTCCTCTTTCATGATTGTGCGGGTAGGACCGGCACTTTCATTTAGTGGGATGACCAAACTTCACCTATAACTGACCTGCGTGAAGGTTGTCCTCATCTCTTGGAAATTTTTGTCGTTTTTTGTGCTTATGCGGGTTTTGCCGCCGTCCACACGCAACGACTTCCTTTCACACTTATTTATGCGGTGGATACCGGCATATCAGTGTGGAAAGTTCATAAATGTAAGACCATCAGCGTCAATGTGATAAGGAGAATCATTTCCATTAGAAGTGGCTCTGGGCCTTTTCTTTACAAGTTTGGAATTGATCTACATGGAGCCTGTGTAATTGAGCTCCCTTCCATGTTCTTGGGATGGGAGTGTCATCGAGCCTTTCGAGCCGATATGCACTTGGTTCGGAATCTCGTTGTTTACGCAGTACGTAATCTCCAACATTGAAGCTGCAGTTTCATTCGTTCCCGCATTTGCAACAGCTGGTCTAAAGGTTTTGGAGAAGTCACGTGGGTTTCGACCCGCGTTTTTTGGTTTGAAGGTTTCTCCAAAATTCTCTCGGTTGGAAGTTCGTTTCCTTACGCTTCCCTTTCGCCCTATGGCGAGGGTTTGCGTCGGTGTCGGATTCCTCCCGATCATCGTCCGAGTACTCGCACCCATTGCTCATGTTGAGCTGTTGTCGAGTGCTTCCAAATTCGTCGGCCTGTTGGATGGAACGTAAGTGTTCGTCCAACTCAACTTGGAATTCCTTCTGACGTGCTTCCGCCCACGCTTTAACTTGTTCAAGTGTTTGGCGGGGGAGCCTCGTCTGTTGTCTTTCCACCTGGGTATCAATGAATCCCAGGGGATGACTGTTTACTGCACTTGCCCCGGCTCGGGTAACCGGGGTAGTGTTCGTAAAATTTACTGCACTTGCCCCGGCTTGGGTAACCGGGGTAGTGTTCGTAAAATTTGTATACTCGCCGGTGTTCCCCCCAGTAGCTGGGGTTGTGGTTACCAGGGTTTCTTGGTCACTCGCTGGCCTTGGGACCGGAGTAACTTTAACCATCTTTCCAGAAGTTTTGAAAAAACTGAAAAAGAATTAGTTCTAGCTTTTATGCACGGATGGCGCCAATGAAGAAACACTAAGTGACCCCGGGCAGATTACGAATAATCTGGGGGTTAAGAAACACGATCGAACCCAGTCTTTTTTAGAGACCGAACCCGCCATCGAACAAAAAAAATCTTTGGCGGAATAGTTTGTCCATCCCAAACGATTGTTGGTAGAGTTCGAAAGTATCTTAGATGAAAAATGGAATAGTAAAAATGAGATAATTGAGTTTTACGTTAGAACTTAGATCCATTGGAGTGGCTCTGTTTAAAGAATCTTATTAGTTACAGAAAAGTAAAGAAGATGAGTAATATTTAATTATTTATATTGGCCCTTCTTTTATAATTTAGGCAAGGCCCATGTTATGTAGTGTCTGGTTACTAAGAAAAAACAAATTAAAAAGGGGTCACCATCTCTTTTAACTCTTTATTTATTTACCATTCTTAAAAGTTGACCCGCCCTTATTATTGCGTTATTATTTTATTTATTTTATTATTTTATTGTTCTTTTTTAATGTAAAAAAACAAAACAATTTGCCGTCTTATTTTATTCTATTTTTAATTTATCTGCTTTTTGAAAATATGACCCGACACAATTTATCCCGACTCGAAAACTTTGATGTCGGATAATAATAATTTTGAACATCAAATACCGAACCCATATGAAAAGATTCCTGGCTCCGCCTCTTCTTGGATTTGTGTCCATCATAAACGATTTTTATGTGTAATCTGTATGTATGTGTTGAAGTTTGCTTTATTCCAGTATCTAATTTTCTTATTTTTTTTTCTTTTTTTTTTGAAGTTTTATATAATTTACTATAAAACGATTACAATAAAGTGGCAGGTAAACGGGCAACGAGCTGCGCCGCAACCCCCTTTTGAATAGCAAAGCCAATCATGCTAAAAACGAAGCTTTGGGACCTAGAAGCTGAAGAGGTTCCGTGTACGACGCGCTGAACCCTACTAAAAAATTTCACAGCCTCTGGAGAACCAAATGTATAAAAGGCAAATGGCAGAAAGACATGTTGATTATCTAAACAAGCTTTCTCGTGTTTAACAACTTTACCCGATTCAGCCTTCAACGCAGCCTGACCCACAACAAACCCACGGTCCCTGAGCCCAACAAGAGGACACTCCCGTAAGATCCACACAGGCGTGTTTCCCCCCTGCCCACCCGAACACAAGAATATCAGCTGGTCGTAAAATAGACCTCCCTTCAAGAGGATCCGTGAGAAAGTTAACATGGGCCTCCTTTTTAGCAGAAATCCCTGTCCGTTTAAGAACATCACACAGAACATCCCTAACCAGATCATGTCTGTATTTAAAGCCAGGCAATTCTTTGCAATGCACCGCATGGTCACCAAAAGAATCCAAACAGACCTTGCGACAAATTGAGCAAGGTTCATCCGTCGAGAACATAGGGATCATTAACCGGTACTTAAGGATAGCCCGATACTCCAAACCCCCCTAATCCTTCAATGGGGATGGCCGTTAGAAAATCCTGAGCCCGAGGAGCCCGAAGGCATTCAAACACCGCCTTTTGGCGGGGGGATAGATCAAACTTCACTTCTAAACTCTTGACGATTCCACTAAATAAGGCACTCGCCACAACATGTTGGGCTTTAGGGGGGGGGGGGGGCGGTGTCCTTATTAGAGAACCCGCTAAGATCAAAATCTGGAAGTGAAGTACGTAAACGATCCATCGCACACCCATAATCAGAGTCCAACCCATAAATATCACAACCCCGAAGAATATGGTCTTGCAAACACCACGACTGTGCTCTCGAAGCCACAAAAGCATATGTAGATACATCCTCGGCCGAACAGAGACCCAACCCCCCATAACGGGTCAGAAGTGATGCCAACCTCCATTGGAGATCCCCAAAGAACGGACCTCCACAAACCACGATGTTCCCAATCGCCCTTCGAAAACCATTGTCAAATATAGAAACAACTTCCCCCACATACATAGGTTGGCACGTTCTCAAACCGAACAAAAGCTTGGCGACTCCCATACATGAGCGAAGCAAAAGAAGCTCGCATTGAGGATCCCGAAGTCTTGGGAGACAGCTCATTAGTTCCACATCACTAGATGCCCTTTTCATAGCCAACCCGCATCATGGCTTACAGCACCACCAAGGAGTTTCACGCCAAGCACCGGGCTTCCAATCCCGCAAGGGAACAACCCCTCCTGTGCCTTCACCCCATTGCATGTTGGCCAAAATAACTCTGTTTTCTTAACGTTTAATTCAAGACCCAAACGACGCCCCTCAGACCTGATAATATCTAATGCTTTGGCTACCTCTCTAGTATCCCCGATAATCGTGCCACCATCCAAGTACCAAGCATGAAAGAGAAGCTTGCACCGATTTCTGATTTGGTGAACAAGTGGGTGCAAAGCTAAAGCAAAAAGGAGAGGCCCAAGAGGGTCCCCATGTTGAACCCCAGTGGTGGATTTAATGAAAGTATCACCCATATATAACTTAGCCGACTGCCCATATAAAAAATCCACCCAAAGAGAAATGGAAGGACATCGACTCCGGACCTCATGTAGAAGGGTCGTCCTATCTACTAAGTTGAAGGCATTGGAGAAATTAACAGTAAGCATAGCCAATGACCCATTCGAATGAAACTGATTTAGAAACCTGTTCGCGCTATGAAGCACGGCCTCTGCCCCACTGGGGACTCTCACCCCAAATTGAAAGTCACCGAGGTATTTAGCCATCTCCTTCCCGACACCCCTCATAGCCACCTTAGAGACCAACCGCCTCCAAATGGCCCCAACGGCAATAGGTCTAATCTCATTGTCCGGTTTAAGCAACGGCGTAAGTGGGGCAGACGCAACAAACTCCAGTATTACCCTTAGCAAACCTTTGAAGTTGAGAAAATGTTGTTTCGTGTGGTTAGTTCGACCATTTATGGCATTGATAGCTTACTCTATGTTTAACAGTTTACAAACGTTCAGAGGCTGTGGTGATGAACAAAAAATTTTGCAATTGTTGTTTTGGCATGTTACATGTGAGGGCAGTATGAAAACATTTATGTTTTCACATTGCAACCGGTACTGTTTGGGCTTTCGTAGCCACAACGAGTTTGCAATTCTTACATATTCGAGCCTTCTAAGCACTCATTGTTTAGACTTTACACATTTTTTTATGTTTAACATCCTTTGGTTCGCTTATCTCTCGCTGCAAAGCATCAGCGAATACAAGTGACCTATGAGGGTAGCATCCTTGGTTCACTCATCTCTTTGTGAAAAGCACCATAAAAAACAAGTGCCCTATTGAGCTTACTATCGATAAGCTCAGAGTGTAGCCAGCCTGATTAACCTTTGCTGCAATAATGGTTGCACTTGGTATGTAGCTGATTTTTTTATATTATTGTGATGAAATTTGGCGATGATATATAAAACAGGCATTTGAATTATTTTAGTGTATTTCCTCTTTGTTAAGTTTATTGGATGACGAATTTGAGTCATGTTAGCATGCTTGGCTTACAAGCAAAGATCATGAATAAGCGGAGATAATAGGTTTATTGTTGTAATCGTCTCTTCCATTCCTAATTAAAGAGAAAGTCGTGGGATGGTACACCCACAAAAATTATTGTGTGTTCGACGTTTACCAATTGTTTTTAGTTCGCTAATTAGAAGTTAAGGTTAAAATATAAACATTTTTTTTAGCTAAAGTCCAACTAGTAGAACTAAAAGGACTAATTGTGCATGTCCTCAAATTAGAAAAAAAAACACCCTGAACAACGGAACGGGGCCATTTATTTTATAACTTTTACGCGCGTTGCAACGCGGGAGTTTAATCATATTAAACGAACACATTTCAGTATCTTTATGATTATATTTTACGACTATATTTTTGAGTTTTCTCTTTTGTTTGTTAAAACTGAAAAACTTTACTATCACCAACTTATATGGGAGATATGAGGGATGACCCTGGCTTGCCAGGGTTCGAGTCCTGATCTCACCCGGTTTTACCGGCTCCTCGCTGTCGTGCCGTTTGGCGGGCGTGGGGATCGGGTTTTATCCGGTGAATCCCTCAATAGGTGGACCGCTAGGGGCTCCGTCCGTCCGGATTAGTGGCCGGCTCGGGCTACCTTTAGCCAATGAGGGCCGCGTACGAAGTACCCTACGTTACTTAGTTGGTTGTTCAAAACAAAAAAAAAAACCGAAAAACTTTACACCCATCACAACACAACACAACACGTGAATTTAATCTAGCTAGTTATCATTTAGATTCTAAACATCAAAATGTCACATCCTTGAAAGATATCTTAAAATTTAATAATGAAATACGATATTGTAATCTAGAGGAAACAAGTGGTAGAAGCGAGATCCAAAGTCAAAAGAAAGCAGTCAACGGAGAGAAGATTTGAATCTCAAGTTTCAACCACAAATCCGCACGTTGATCACCATCTTTAATTTGTTTCATTCATTCATCCATAACTTAAACTTAAACTTACTTCTTCAATCCATCGATTCCATCATCCTCTGTCTTGTCGGTAATTTATTCGTAACTCCTATTCACTTCATATCCACTTGTCTTTTGATCCATTTAATCCTTTGATTATTATTGCCCCAAGATTTGTTAATTGTTAATTCCTTTTATCTTTTTATTTGGGAAATTATTAATAATAATTGCTATAGAAATCTGTAACTTGTTGTTTATGTTCTTCTAAGTGGATCTTTAATGTAGCTGCAGCAATGGATACCGGTTCAACTTCAGGTCTGTATCCATTGCACCGATCCAAGACTATTCACTTGGTTAGTGAAGAAATACTAAGTGACCCCGGGCAGATTACGAATAATCTGGGGGTTAAGCAGATGTTTCCCACGAGGGTTAGGTCCGGCAAAGATGGTTGTTCTTCAGATGACCTGCAAAACAGACACCGTGAGCTCGTCACTGAGAAGTGGGGTACCTCCTTGTGACCACCCTCCGGCGTGAGAATCAGACTAGATTGCTCTTTAATATAAGTGTATATTAAGAGAAATGACTAGAGCAGATATCTGAGATGATATGGTAAAAAGATGATAGAATGATCATACCGTTCCAAGGTGTTGGAATATTTATAGCCGAAGGTAGGTGTCCAAGAAGGTACAGCCGGCTGTATAATATTCCTTTTCTACCAACTGTGGGCTACGCACGTGCCGTGCTGGTGGTTGGTGGGTAGGCAGCGGCTGATAGTGACCAGGCCGGCTGTGTACTATTCCTTTTCCACCAACTGCTGGCTATGTACGTGCCACGACAGGGGTTGGTGAGTAGGCAGCGGCTGATAGTGACATTAAGTACTAGAGCGTGCTCCTCGTCGTACTGTTGTCAGTGAGCTGTCGCAGCTTTGGTCAGATCTTTTGTCCATACCTTGGCAGGTACAGTACAAAAGATCCTCCAGTAGCGTACGGACTGGCTCATTTGGGCGGGATTTTTCCCGGCTTTGGGCGGGAGTATTCCCGGCTTTGCTCATTCCTTCTTCAGGTGACATTACTGAATTATTTTGAGAGTTAAGTGCCTTGTGCGTGTAGCCTTGCTGTTAGTGCGGGTAGCCTTCCCTGATGGCTAGTATCCGTAGCTGTGGGAACAGGCGGAGTACGTTACCATTGGGAGGCTTTTCCTGCGGGAACAGCTTGCGTACTGCGCGTAAGGACGTCATCTCTCTGAGCGTGGTGGGTCCTGCACATCCAGTTGGTCTTTGCGCAGACGTCCCTTTTTAAGGTGAGTCTTGCGGGTTCAACTGCGCAGACGTCCCTGTTTAAGGTGAGTCTTGCTGGTCCAACCGCGCAGACGTCCCTGTTCAAGGTGAGTCTTGCGGGTCCAACTGGGCTCTGCTGGGACCTACCTCTTCAAGTCCCCCCAGTCCAATGTTCTTCTCATGAATTGTTAATAAGTGAGGTGAACTTTTGGACTTAAGCAAGGGGTTTTGAAAAGGGTTTAGTTTTAAGGTTTTCCATGGGGATTCTTCCCGCGGAAGTCCTAATGTCACGTGCAGAAATTCCCGACTTTTCTGCTTGATCTTTGGGTATGATGCGGGTAGGTCTGTAACCTCCTCGCAAGTCAGGAGCGTTGAGTTCCACTTGTGTAGATTCTCCATGGGGTTTTGGTAGTTTTAAACATAGTGATCAATTATGTTAAACAACCAATTCCATCTTGGAGCTTCAAACAATCTAGTTCTCAACGTTCCTGCTATGCGGGGATGTTATTTCCGTTTCCGCAAGCATGGCCCAGAAGATCCTTCTTGGTTTCAATTCCCCGCGGAGTGCTAGGTATGTGAAGGGTTTTGCCTTGACACTGTACCCGCACTCGTCTTATAGTTACTTTACTTCCAAGGTGTTCTTGGCTTCAATTCCCCGCAAGTGCTAAGTATGTGAAGGGTTTTGCCTTGACACTTTACTCGCACCTGTCTGATAGTTACTTGGTTGCCAAGGTAAGGGGTATAGTCCCGCTTACTTTTGAATCTTTTTGATTTGCGTTATAAACGTTATATGACTTGCTCATGCATATTATAGCTTAATTTGGCACTTGTTTTGCCGCATAAACAATGTATGATTCGCTCGTGCATACTTTAGTTTAACTTAGAAATTTTCCAAGTGTTTATAATAAGTTAACCGTTCGAAGCGCGGTTGTCAATAGGTTAGTGTTCAGTTTCCTCTATCATGATTGTGCGGATAGGACCGTCACTTTCGTTTAGTGGGATGACCAATCTTCACCTATAACTGACCTGCGTGAAGGTTTGCCGCTTTTGTGTTTATGCGGGTTTTGCCGCCGTCCACACGCAACGACTTTCTCACTTATTTATGCGGTGAATACCGGCATATCAGTGTTTTGAATAAGTTAAACCGTTCGACGAGCGGTTGTCAATAGGTTAATGTTTAGTTTCCTCTATCATGATTGTGCGGGTAGGACCGACACTTTCATTTAGTGGGATGACCAAACTTCACCTATAACTGACCTGCGTGAAGGTTGTCCTCATCTCTTGGAAATTTTTGTCGTTTTTTGTGCTTATGCGGGTTTTGCCGCCGTCCACACGCAACGACTTCCTTTCACCCTTATTTATGCGGTGGATACCGGCATATCAGTGTTTTGAATAAGTTAAACCGTTCGACGCGCGGTTGTCAATAGGTTAGTGTTCAGTTTCCTCTATCATGATTGTGCGGGTAGGACCGGCACTTTCATTTAGTGGGATGACCAAACTTCACCTATAACTGACCTGCGTGAAGGTTGTCCTCATCTCTTGAAAATTTTTGTCGTTTTTTGTGCTTATGCGGATTTTGCCGCCGTCCACACGCAACGACTTCCTTTCACACTTATTTATGCGGTGGATACCGGCATATCAGTGTGGAAAGTTCATAAATGTAAGACCATCAGCGTCAATGTGATAAGGAGAATCATTTCCATTATAAGTGGCTCCAGGCCGTTTCTTTATAAGTTTGGAATTGATCTACATGGAGCCTGTGTAATTGAGCTCCCTTCCATGTTCTTGGGATGGGAGTGTCATCGAGCCTTTCGAGCCGATATGCACTTGGTTCGGAATCTCGTTGTTTACGCAGTATGTAATCTCCAACATTGAAGCTGCAGTTTCCTTCGTTCCCGCATTTGCGACAGCTGGTCAAAAGGTTTTGGAGAAGTCACGTGGGTTTCGACCCGCGTTTTTTGGTTTGAAGGTTTCTCCAAAATTCTCTCAGTTGGAAGTCCGTTTCCTTACGCTTCCCTTTCGCCCTATGGCGAGGGTTTGCGTCGGTGTCGGATTCCTCCCGATCATCGTCCGAGTACTCGCACTCACTGCTCATGTTGAGCTGTTGTCGAGTGCTTCCAAATTCGTCAGCCTGCTGGATGGAACGTAAGCGTTCGTCCAACTCAGCTTAGAATTCCTTCTGACGTGCTTCCGCCCACGCTTTAACTTGTTCAAGTGTTTGGCGGGGGAGCCTCGTCTGTTGTCTTTCCACCTGGGTATCAATGAATCCCAGGGGATGACTGTTTACTGCACTTGCCCCGGCTCGGGTAACCGGAGTAGTGTTCGTAAAATTTACTGCACTTGCCCCGGCTTGGGTAACCGGGGTAGTGTTCGTAAAATTTGTATACTCGCCGGTGTTCCCCCCAGTAGCTGGGGTTGTGGTTACCGGGGTTTCTTGGTCACTCGCTGGCCTTGGGACCGGAGTAACTTTAACCATCTTTCCAGAAGTTTTGAAAAAACTGAAAAAGAATTAGTTCTAGCTTTTATGCACGGATGGCGCCAATGAAGAAACACTAAGTGACCCCGGGCAGATTACGAATAATCTGGGGGTTAAGTAGATGTTTCCCACGAGGGTTAGGTCCGGCAAAGATGGTTGTTCTTCAGATGACCTGCAAAACAGACACCGTGAGCTCGTCACTGAGAAGGGGGGGTACCTCCTTGTGACCACCCTCCGGCGTGAGAATCAGACTAGATTGCTCTTGAATATAAGTGTATATTAAGAGAAATGACTAGAGCAGATATCTGAGATGATATGGTAATAAGATGATAGAATGATCATACCGTTCCAAGGTGTTGGAGTATTTATAGCCGAAGGTAGGTGTCCAAGAAGGTACAGCCGGCTGTATAATATTCCTTTTCTACCAACTGTGGGCTACGCACGTGCCGTGCTGGTGGTTGGTGGGTAGGCAGCGGCTGATAGTGACATGGCCGGCTGTGTACTATTCCTTTTCCACCAACTGCAGGCTATGTACGTGCCACGACAGGGGTTGGTGAGTAGGCAGCGGCTGATAGTGACATTAAGTACTAGAGCGTGCTCCTCGTCGTACTGTTGTCAGTGAGCCGTCGCAGCTTTGGTCAGATCTTTTGTCCATACCTTGGCAGGTACAGTACAAAAGATCCTCCAGTAGCGTACGGACTGGCTCATTTGGACGGGAGTTTTCCCGGCTTTGGGCGGGAGTATTCCCGGCTTTGCTCATTCCTTCTTCAGGTGACATTACTGAATTATTTTGAGAGTTAAGTGCCTTGTGCGTGTAGCCTTGCTGTTAGTGCGGGTAGCCTTCCCTGATGGCTAGTATCCGTAGCTGCGGGAACAGGCGGAGTACGTTACCATTGGGAGGCTTTTCCTGCGGGAACAGCTTGCGTACTGCGCGTAAGGACGTCATCTCTCTGAGCGTGGTGGGTCCTGCACATCCAGTTGGTCTTTGCGCAGACGTCCCTTTTTAAGGTGAGTCTTGCGGGTTCAACTGCGCAGACGTCCCTGTTTAAGGTGAGTCTTGCGGGTCCAACCGCGCAGACGTCCCTGTTCAAGGTGAGTCTTGCGGGTCCAACTGGGCTCTGCTGGGACCTACCTCTTCAGTTAGTCTCCACTATTTAATCCAATTATTATTAATTAACAAGTTTGGTTTTTCCAATAAGTATAATACATATTTCCAGGTCAGACACGCCCAAGGAATTCACAATGTAATAGGAGACAAAGATTATAAAGCCTACATGTCCCCTGACTATTTCGATGCCGAGCTAACTCCTTTAGGCTGGCAGCAGGTGAATATCCAAAAGTATATATATTATCATTAAGGTTTATTAGTATCGGGCCTACAAGCTCAGACAACCAGTTTGATCATAAGGTAGGCCTCGGTTGCATTGGTGGACATATGGAAACCGTGCTCGTGGGCTCAATATCAATAAACCATAATGATGATACTATTTATGTATGTTTGTAAACAAATTATTAATCATGAACTATTTTGTTTATGTGATTAGGTTGAAAATTTGCGAAAGCATGTTCATGCTTCCGGGCTTGCCCAAAAAATTGAAGCGGTTATCACATCTCCTTTGTTGAGGTAATACAATGCAACTGCATGATTGCATTGTTATGTTTTGTGTTTTGTAATAAGGTGTTGAGTTGTGTGATTTCTAGGACTATGCAAACCGCAGTTGGAGTATTTGGTGGGGAGGGTTACACGGATACGGTGGATTCACTACCACCGATGCTAGCAAATGCTGGAAACAGTGGTCGATCTGCAATCTCAAGCTTAAACTGCCCTCCTATTATTGCAGTAGAACTCTGTCGAGAACATTTGGTATGTTTATAACCATTGGAATGTGTATTATCATTAGAGTTTGTAAGTATTGAGCACACGGGCCCAGTTACATCTTTATATATATATCATCATCATCATCATCGTACTCAGTATATCCCATCAATAGCAAAGCTATGGTAGGGTCTGAGGAGGGTAAGATGTAGACAGCCTTACCTCTACCCCATGGGGATAGAGAGGCTGCTTCCGGTGAGACCCCCGGCTCGATAGTAGTTTTGCATCAAGCCTTGGACATATTACATAAGACACATAGCACTCAATCATCGGGACGCCGGCTGATTGGTGCATGTACCCTTGTCTTTCGGCTATCAACGCCACCACATGATGCCTGATTAACCTTCCATCACTTTTAACGTTATTTTCACAAAATTAGTAAAATAACGTCAAAATTAGTGCAATTTTACTTTTGCCCACCCGAGGGTTCACACATATATACATTATATGCGCGCACCGCAAGCAGGGCACATCTTTATATATATATATATATATATATATATATATAATCTTTAGTTACGTAATATACACATATATACAGTATCATTTATCTTAAATTATACACATGTGTACAAAAAAAACATGTAAATGTACATATATGTATATATTTACATATGTGTATATAATTTAGCTAAACGAGTTGTTTTTTTTATGAAACCGGATGATAAAATAAGAATTTTGGTTTTTTTACTTTTTTGATTTTTGCTTTTTTTTTTTATTTTTAGGTTTTTTGTGGTCCAAAATGGTTCTCATAGTTCTCAATTTTAAAAAAGTTCTCTCATGATCCTGATCCTATATATATATATATTGTAATCCCATGGAATGCAATCGTTTAGTCTGTTGAATGTTTTGAAAAATATGATGTTGAACATTGTTGTTTTGGTTATCAGGGTGTTCATCCGTGTGACCGAAGGAGAAGTGTCAGTGAATACCAATGCCTATTTCCCGCAGTTAATTTTTCGCTGGCAAGTGGTTTTACCGATGCATGTTTCTAGTTCTGTTGGTGCGAATTTGTGTGAATCTTGATTACTTTGCATGTTGTTATTTCAGATAGAAAGCGATGAGGATGTTCTATGGAAAGCTAATGTAAGGGAGACAAAAGAAGAGCTTGCAATCCGGGGGGGAAACGTCTTCAATTGGTCAGTTCTGTTCATTGAATTTTATTTATTATTATTATTATTTTTTTTTGTAATTTGTAATTATGATATAATTAGGTTATGGACACGGAAAGAAAAGGAGATAACTCACAGTGGATTTTTGTTCCATACGTTAGCTACATTTGGCAACGACTGTCACCCAACGGTCAGGAAAGAAATTAAAAAACAGTAAGTCATCTTCAACCACCATTTAAACGTTATATTAGAAAGGCTTGGTTACTATGCAACTTGACGCTTCAAAAATTATGTGCAGTTTTGCCAACTGTGAGCTTCGGTCCATGGTGATTGTTGACAAAAGGTGGACTTTCATATTTCATTGATCTTGTTTTGTTTATTTATTCAAGTATTTTTTGTATTTCATGTTTATGCATTTTTACAGTATGTTAGGATCAGATTCATCAGCAACTGATTATCCGGGAAGGATTCCTTCTGGACCCGATGCTCCAAGTGATGAAAAGCTTGCAAAAGGCAAGGCGGTTTCTGGGTCCACATCGTAAGCCGATTTGCAGTCATATTTTTTCTCAAACGAATGAAGAGCTGAAACATGGTAATGCTACTACACTTGATGATGTGCTATGATGTTGTGAAATAATTATGTATCAAGTTTTGATGGCGTTGTTAAATGTTACTCCCCTGCAATTGACTCAACATCTGATTTATTAATATTTGTTACTTTTTAATTTCTATCAAAGAGGGGAGAAGGATATTTTCTACATTGATGAGGTTATAATCTTAATGTTGGTACTAAAATGTACACATTAATTTGGATCAGTAGAATGTTTTTATTTCGCTCATGCAAATACTAAAGAACATTACAAAGCATTTAGATAATAAACGAGTGTTAACTATTTACACTAAAGCACCCCTAAACAGTTACCCATTGACTTTTTGTTTGACTTTAGCACTATTTGTAACAATATCCACCTTAGTGTACAGTCGAAACCGAACTTTGTTGACTAAATGTTTAAAAAATTCACCATAGAAATTTAGGACCTAGTAATGCCTTAGTCAACATATGAGCAACATGATCATCATTGTCAACTTATATCACATCTGATGTAAGTGTAACCTGCTGTAATGCTGCTTTCTAACTGACGAAACGCACAACCACCAAATTAAGTTTTATAGCATTACACCATTTTAAGTTGAAAATCATTCATGAGCATCATGTTGTTGGTTTACACTAAAAGTCAATTAAGCTTCAATGAGCTATTTCTATAAACGACTTTTATAATCGTTCGATAAAAACTATAACATTAAGGGGGTGTTTGGCTGTGCTTTTATTTTTTGCTTTTTGAAGGGAAAAATGTCCCAAATGTCCCTCCAAAAGCAACTAAAAGCACCAAATTAAAGCTTTTAGGTGCTTTTGAAGGGCCATTTTGGACATTTTACCCATCGAAAAAGCAAAAAGCAAAAAAATAAAAGCACAGCCAAACTAAATTTCATGAACTACGATAACTAATGAATAAAGAGAGTGATATAGTGTATGACATATGAATTTGGTCTTAAAAATATTAGATATATTGAATTGTGCAATGGATTTCACCTACAAAGAAAGTTAATCAGACCAAGTCCATGTTGCATATCCTTATCCCATGTGTCTTGCCCTTCCAAGGGCAAGCAATGGAGACAGAGGCCCGTAGGGCCTTAAACGAACCAAGCGTTCAGCGAACAGTTCATGAACCATTCGGCGGGAAGTTCTTGTTCATGTTCGTTCATTTAGTTCAATTAGTTAAACAAACGAACATGGACAAAGCCCTCGTTCATTCAATTGTGTTCGTAAGCGTTCAATAATGTGTTCATGAACGTTTGCTCATGTTCGTTTGTATATGTTGTTCATGAAAGTTTTTTGTACATTTATTTATTTTCTTTAACTTATTACCTCTAACATAAAATAGGAACCATATTATCAAATTGTTTTTGCATTATTTTCATTTCATTTCTTATTATTCACATTAATGAATAAATCGATCTTAATCTCTAGGCTCCGCCGATTTTATTTGTGTTCGTGAACCGTTCGTGAACACATTCATCTCCTTAACAAGCGAACACGAACAAAAATCTTGTTCGATAAGTGTTAATGAATCGTTCGTGAACACATTATTTCCTTAACAAACAAACATGAGCAAGGCCTTGTTTTTGTTCGTTCGGTTCGTTTACAGCTCCAGAGGCCCGTCCTTGGGTTGTCTTGCCTGTGACTCTTTGAGTATCTGGTGGGCATCTATATGCATTAATGAAATGATTTTTTCCTTTATTCTTTTTTTCAATCTACTGTTTAATAAACGGTTTATTGATTTTTGTAATGAAAATTTTCAAATTATTTTCATACATGTTTTGGTGGGTATAAAACTATAGATTCATTGGTTTGCTGTAAATGTGTTGTGTTTCTGTTCGGTATTTGTTATCAGTATGGAATATTGGAATCAGAGTATTCTATTTTTTTTCTTATATAGCTAGCTATGCACTTATGCGCATCAGTTTCTTAAATGATTTTTTTAATGTTTTATCATGTTATAGGAGAACAAGAATCTTGGAAGTGATAATAGTTTGATTGGTCAATTTGGTGTCGGGTTGTATTCGGAAAAATTTATAAACTATTGGAAACCATCTCCACCTTCACTGCTTGGCACTTCCATACATACCAGGTGTGCATATTAATAAACTATTGGAAAAATTGAAGCCATAGATAATAATCAACTCACTCTCATTAGAAATCATATCCAGCTGTCACTTTTACTATATTTGGTGCTAGACTTACCATACGATTTCACATGTAGAATGTGTGTTGCATATCTAATGACAGCTCATGATGAGCTTAATGTTGTACTACACAAAATGATGTTTATCTTTTTGGATATTAACACCAATGGGCTACCATATATAGCACACATCCTTTGTTTTCTCTTTTTCTTTTTCTTTTTCTTTTTTTTCCTGGTTAATTTGGTTTGTTTATAAATTTGAAGTTTTCTGATTGATCAAATTGCTTATGATATTGCACTTTAGTATATAAAAAAAATAATACTTAACTATTTACTCAATATAATCGACTAATGTTTTTAATTGTTTTTGTATCTACATTTTGAATTTATAAGTGGATTACATTTTGACTAACAAATATATTATCTTTCATAATACAGAAACATCTATATAATGTGTGTAGAAGTGCATCAAAACTGCATGATTCGGTAGCTGCAAAGAGGATAGATCTTAATCAGTTGAGATTGAAGTTAAAGCTTATACTCGGATTTAAACCAACAAGTAAGACAGTATATTTTAACTTATTTCTATTATTCCGTTTGTTTAGAGATGATAAAATGGTCAAAATGCGTCTTTATTTTGATTTTATTTAACTGGTTATGTCTAATCCTTTCAATTATAAATGTAGAAAGATCTAATTCACGAGTGGGGTCTAGATTTTGCTCTACAGAAAGTTGTTGAGGTAATTAACCACCCCTTTCGTTTAATTTCGTCAATTTTTATAAAACAATACGAAGTTGATCATGTACTCTCTTATTATTATTATTATTATTATTATTATTATATATTTTTGGTGACATAGTCTGCACTTAAAAAGATCAAATCTATCTTATCGAAATAAACATATAGACTTTAGAATGCAATGGGTCTTTAAGAAATGGTCATTTTGGTTTGGTTCATATTTGTTTCAGCTCATATTTGGTTCATGCCATAACGAGTCTTTTCAACGAAATGGTGATTTTGATTCGTACCAGAAAGGGTCTTTTTATAAAATGATCATCATAAAGAGTCTTTTTGTGACATTCGTCAATTTCGGGTCTCGTTTGTATTCGTTTTTGTATTCGTTTATCATGTAAAACCGACCCATTTTGTAAACCAAAGCTTATGATATAATCAAAATGATGGATTTTATGTTACAATATTGTTTTACACTTGTTGGGTCTTGAAAACATTCTTTTTGGTCCTTAAAACTCTTTAAAAATGACTTAAACCAAACTTTGGGGACTATTATTGCCATTTACCAAAAACTTGTTTGACCATTTCAACCATCACATGCATCTTTACCCTATTTGTATGAACCATACTTTTACCATTATAAAAGCAAGGCTCCATGCACCATTTTGGTTGTTCATCTTCTCCAAATCTCTCTCAAATCCAAGTATTCATCTTCAACATTTTGTTATTTTGATTTCTTAAGGTCAACTAACTATAGTCTTTCATTTTAACTTGTTCATCTAATATTACTAAAACTTGAATATGGTGGTACAACATATATATAATACACACCCCTTGTTTCCTTTATTTGTTACTTCACCGACTCCGGTTGGTTAAGTTTCGAATGTCATAAGGCAAGGCTTCATGGAGGACTTCGTGTTCTTGATATATATTTACACACACACAACTTATTATACATATCACTTATGACTAACTTCTAACAATTTTTAGTTTGTTCATCTTATTTACAAGTTCCATGGTGTGGGTTTGTAAAAGACTAACCTCGGTTTAACCGAAACTAGTCCAAACTGGAAACCAAACTTTTGTTTACTAGTTTTGTTAAAATAGTTGTTTAAACATGTTTATTGCTAGATTTGAGTTTCAAAAATCATTTTACAAGTTCTTTGATATTAAGCATATGGAATCCATCTATGAACTCGTTGGAAGATGGAAACCGAACTAAACCGAAACTTTTGCTTAAAAGACTTGTAGTTAACTTTTTAGTTGTAAAATTTAAGTTTTCTTCATTTATAAACCAATATACAAGTTCTATGATATTTGGGCATGTAGAAACCATCTATGAACTATTTGTGAGATGGAGACCGAACCAAACCGAACTATACCGACTTTTACTCGCTTAAGACACACAAGTGTGTTTTTAGCTACCAAGACTTGTATATTTCTTTAAAAATAGTTTACAAACTGATTTTAATTATTTTCTTAAGTACTTGGAATTGTTGGATCCAACTTGATCTCATCACATAGTTTGGACCGACAAAACCGAACACTCGCTTAACGTGCGTTGTTAGTTCTAAACGATAGATCTACATACTTGGTTAAGTGTTAGTATATTTTAATGAGTTATCTCATAACAATTAATATGTTGGAAAGTTGACTTTGGGTTTGACCATTTGTCAAGACCCGAACCGACAACCCGAACACTCGTTAAAGACCCGTTTTAGTATCTTTGTCCCAAAGGAACTTGCATTTTAGCATTTTTCCCACCTTATTACTTAACATTGGTTAAGTAAATATTAAGATTAGATACTTTAACCCGGTTTCGAGCAAACTTACATTTTTAAAGGATTGTTATTATAAATTCTTAAATAGTTACATTTTAAACCTTGAACTTTAATTGTTTACTTTTTGCAACAATTATTTTATTTAAAGATCTTCAAGAAAACCATTCTAAATCCAAGATTTTATTGTCATTTAGGCCTTGCTCGTTAAACTTCATCCATCCGGTTATTCATCTTTTACCGATCAAGTTTTATACTTGAACGTGAGTAACTTCATACCCCGTTTTCTATCTTTTATTTTGGGGGTGACATTTCACCTTATCTAAACTAAATGTTTTATACTTGGGTCTCAAACCACAAACGTTGTTGTATACTTTACTTGAATAATTGCTCGATTTGGTGTTCTATGCTTATTTGCCTATGTGTTTATCGCTTTTGGATGGTGGAACTATAAATCCTAGACCATTTGGCAACACCTCATGGCAAGGTGTCGTTAACGTAATGCAATTAACGATAACTATAAAATCCTAAACTATTTGGCAACCCCTTATAGTTCGGTGTCGCTAACTTGTTAGCGATAACTATTTATCCAAGTTTATAGCTATTATTTATGGTTTTGTATACTAGTTTTGTGGCTTTTCATACTATATATCTATTGTTCAAACTTATGAATTGCTCACCAACCTTTGTGTTGATAAACTTTATTTTATGAAATGTTACAGGTTTGCATCTAGGTTGATTTTGGAGTTCGGTGAAGAAAACGTCACAAATACCGTTAGGATATTAGCAAAAATGAACAATATTTGATTTGCTATATTTTGTTGTATTTGACTTATGAATATTTGGTTATGTGACATTTTCGATGTTGTGAAATGAAATGAGTTTGTTAAATATTGTCACTTTAAATAGTGTCATGCTCTTATGAGCAATCGTTGCACCCCGGCATGTTCCGCCGCCTTTGGTCGGGGTGTGACACTTTTGGTGAAATGGTGATTTTGATTCAGATCAAAAAGGTTCTTTTAGAAAATGATCATCTTGGTTCGGGGCAGTACGGGTTTTCAGAAAATACTAACAAGTTATTTATAAATCTATTTTTTTGTGATATTTTGTATCATATTACAACAATTTTACGACATTGTTGGTTTGTAAATTCCGCCATGGGGTTTGAAAAAAATTAATAAAAGAAAACCTATGACTTTATTTGAATTGAATTGTTTAGAAAACTTAAACTGGTGTCCATCCATTGCTTATCAAAATGCTTTATACATTTTAGGTTTTGTCTAAGAGCCAATACTCATGTGTTGAAAAAGTCCTAAGCTTGATTTTCTTTTGATCTTAACACAATTTTTTTCACTAATTTATAGTATGCAAATGAATTTGTTGTGATGTTATGTTTGTAGGCTGAAGCTAATGATGATGTGACGGTGGTGGGGATGACTAGACCGAAACGGTTGCCTAATGAACTCTTTTATGACCTTGTGGTATCTATTGCAACAAAATTACAATGCTTTCAGGTAAACAAAAAAGGGGACCAAAATACCCTTATGTTTTATAATCTAGGGCGTGCTGAGCTCGAGCTTGTCTAGGCTCAAACTCGACTCGTCTTGAGAAGCTCTCGACGTTTAGTTATAATAAAGTAGACCAAAATACTCTTATTCACAGATTTCATAATAATGTGAGATTGCATCTTTAAACCTCTTATTCATTAAATATTGTAATTTTATGCATTTTATTCTCTAAAAAATGTGTCTTTATAACTCCTATTACAAAATCACTCCGTTGCTTTTTTTTAATTATTTTTATGCCTTTCATTTATTTTTAAATAATTTTGTATATTTTGGTCAAAGTTCAGTTTTTTTTGGTTGACCAAATTTTGGTCAACGTTTACTTTTATTGAAAGACCTGCTTATTTAGTTCGTGCTAGCAAGCATAAGGGTATTTTGAGTATAAGTGAGATTATGGAAATGGGTAGGAATCTGGTATTGTTTTGGTTAATCATATTCAATATTGGGTCGAAAGTTAAAAAAGTTAGATGTAAATATTTGTATCCAGTTTTTGGGAAAGTTTTGAAAATGTACTTGATGTCGGTTTAGCACTAATTTTCTATTCTATGACAACTGCATGATTCTTTTGTTTTGTAATTTTGTTAAGGAGTAACAATCCTTTTGACTCACTAGAGATAAAACATAATTTTTTTATGGCTAACTATTTAACCTCACATCATAAGAGTAATTTAAAATAAAATGCATTATTGGACCTTAAAAAAATTGTGCATATTTGAATTAAGTTTTCGACTCATTTTTAGGTGTCCTTGATGTAGGTTTAGTAATTCTTATTAAGTGAAACTAAATACGTCTTATTTGGTTTTTATCAGTTTGCTTTGGAGTTAGATCTTTCTCTACAGATCTGGAAGCCGGCGACAATATACAAACGCCGTAGGCGAGTGCAGTGACATTTGAAAGTCTAGGGCATCACTATTATGACAGCTAACTAGGACAACAAAAGTATAACTACTATTTTGTGACTAACACTAAACAACATCTAGATAAGTTATAGAGATTATAGACGAAAGAAAAAAAAATCTATTTTAGGTTATATGAAAAAAAAACAGATAATTGATTTTTCTTGGTTACATAAATGTGTAACTAAATTGTGAGACAGTTTTGAAATTGTAAACTTATCTTTATCTTTATAGTTGACCAATATGAATAGTGCTTATAGATTGAAATGAAAAAGTTGATAAACATATTTAGGTAAGGTTAAGATTACTTTTCTACATTCTTTTGAAGTTGAAACATAACCATACATCAAAAGAGGAAACATATAGAATGTATTAAGCTTTTAAACACTATTGAAACTTTTTTGGAAAGAGTGAACACTTTAAAATGTAAACGTGTACTTTTTGTCAAAAATGAAGTTTCTAATTTTTAAATATTTAAAATGTAAATCTTTTATTCAAAATTAAAAACAACATATATACTTTTAAACGAAAATGGAAATTTTATTATACCTTGACAGCATATATCATATGAGAATTTAATTAGTCACAGTCTTTGATTATAAATTGAAACAGTAATAGCATTGTATGAAATAATTTGAACATTATAGTTTTAATGTATAAAATTTGATTTTTTAAATGTGAATATTATGAAATTATTTAATAAGTATAATAATGTTTTTTCTACCTAAACAAGTGACTTATATCATTTTCTAATAATACTTATAAATTTAAAATATTTATAACATAATATATGGACCTAACTTTTTAAAATTCAAGTTATTATGATAACATCAAATATAAGTTTGACAGAAACTACTCATCACAAAAAATAATAATATATATTTTTAGGTATATGAAACAAATTAACAAAATTGGATGATTGTTGATTACATTAAATATGTAATGAAATATGAAACAATTTGAAATGAAAAGTTTCTAAACATATTTAGGTGTGGTCAATATTACTTTTGTAGAACATTTGTAAGTTGAAAAATAACCATACATCATAAGAGGAAACAAACAAAATAAATTAAGCTTTTAAACACTATTCAAACTTTTTGGATAGGGTGAACACATGACAATGTAAACAATTATTTTTTCTTAAAAATTAAGTTTCTATTTTTTAAATATGTGATATGTAAATCTTTGATTATAAATTAAAACAACAAATATATACTTTTAAACGAAATTGAAACTTTTATTATATCTTGACAACATACATCACAATAAAAAATGGAATCGATATGTGTCCAAGCATTGTAATTTAGTTACTTGGATACATGCTAATTTGATTTTTAAAACTTCACAGATCATATTTAAAGTTACTGTGTTTACTTTATCCACTTCATATTTGAAGTTAAGGGCATGTTTGGGATTGAGTTTCAAAAATGTTTATTGGCTTTTCAAAAAGCCTGGATTTGAGGCTTTTGAAAAATTGTTTTTTAACCCTATCAAGAAGCTAAATTAAGAAATATTTTTTTAATTACCAAACACATTTTAACTTATTTGCTTTTTGAAAACACTAATAAGCCAATAAGCATTTTTCAAACTCAATCCCAAACATGCTCTAAATAATTTTCAAATTGTTAACCATACTAATTATGATGTAATTTTGTAAATGATGATGTAATTTTGTAAATGATAATATCTTTGAAATCTGAATTTGTCACCCGATTCAAAGGTTAAAATGGATTATTCGATGTGACAAATCTTTAAATACAAACATTATACTCTCTATAAAAAGTGTTTAGAAATTAGTAAATGGAAACCATGACATATATCTCTTAACAAATATACTTTTAATTGAATTTTATGGTTATATGTGTAATTGATTATTATAAGTTTTACACATTTTATTATATATTGTTATTAATATATTTAAAAAAAGACATAATGTCAACCCGTGTAGCACACGGGCATATAAGCTAGTAGTATAGATATATAAATAAACCGATATACGGGTAAATACTTTTTTATAGTTCACTTTTTTGAAAAAATAGATAAATAAATAAAAAAGAAAAACACTATAATTTGTAAAAGTGTGAATGAGATTGAAACGATAAGTCAGGCGCCTATTGAGCTCAACAAAGCGCAAGAAAAGCATGTTTTGATTTCGTGATTGGTGTTTGGTCTCAAGAATCTTTGATTCTCTTTCTTTCCATAAAAATATATGAAAACGCATCTTGGTTTAAGATATTTATTTTGGACGTGTTCACCTCAATTCAATGGTTTACATAATTAAATTATATTAAACTATTGTATTATGTTACCACTCAATTAATCCAGAATGGGAATAGAATTTAACATCTTTTGTGATACCATTAGTTTCATATATTATTAGATAATGATATGATTTTACATTAAAGTATTTATTAAAATGATTTACTTTATTCTTTTATTTAACAAATGTATTTATTATACTGACATGGCCGTCCTAGACTTCATACATGACTCTTCAGCCGTCTAGGACACGATCTTAATAAGAGCCCGATTTTTATATAAAAAAATTATATATTATATAATATATATGCATAATTTTTTTAACCGTTATTAATGAATTGGGTTGAAAATGATTGATAAAAAACACCAATAAAGCCCTAAAATCTGAACAAGTTCAGTTTACATTAAAGAATCTAATAAAATGTTATTAAGTCTGAATCTAGTAATGAAATAAATCATCAATAGACAATCATTTTGGAGAGAAAAAAATTATATAAAGGCAATTTATTAATATACATGTTAGGTATTTGAAATCTGGAAAACGAGCGTGCATGTTGAGAATCAAACAAGCATGAGCTTTCTTTTTAATAAAAAAATATATTTTTTTCCACATGCATTTTTATAAAAGGATTCCAAGTTAAATGGTCAATTACCATGAACGTGAATTTAATTAAAGTTAAACCTTATATATATATATATATATATATATATATATATATATACTAGGTTAGCTACTCGTGTAGCACACGGGTTAGAATAAATAAATTTATTTAAACAATAAAATAATATAACATACAGAAAAATATGTTTAACAGATATAAAGATATATTATATGGTATAATAAATTATACACTATACAATATGGAAATAGAAAATTTATAAATCTCTAAATATTTCTTGATACACAATATGTGTAGTTTTATTTGTAGCTTTACTTGTTTGTTCAAAACTTAATAGTTTCACATTGTTTATGATTTTAACTCTAGTTAATGCAACAAATGACTGGTCATGAGTTAAAACAAATTGTCTAGAAAAACAAACCAACAATCTACAATGATTGACCTTTTTTATTAATCTTCATTCCAAACAAAAATTAAGTGAAAATTTCATTCTTTGAAATTAATATTTTTATCTAAAGGTGTAGGATTTAAAAAATAATAATAAAATTGTGAGTTCCAGTATTATTTCTGGATATGATTTCGGCTTCTATAGCACGGTTATCTTATTGTATTTTCACATGTAGCTTAATTTCATTGCATAGACCAATTTTCTAGTTAATATTTTAATCAGCATCAGTTAAACATCCGCTTTTAGAACCAACCTATGACTTAACAACCTTATATTTTGAGGTTATTTAAAAAGTCAATAAACTAATACTTTCTTGTAATGTATCATTTTATGTCTGATAAATACCATATGAAGAATATAAGGATATACAAAGTCAATTTATCGTCTGATTAACAGTGTGCTAACGTTTAACATTTGTATTCGAAAGGTAAGAAGTTGTCATTATCGCATGAAGAACCAAAACATGTAGTATAGTGTTAATATTTTTGTGGATTTTTAAGATGATGAACTTAACATCAATGATGGGTTGATTAAATAGCAAAGTAAAAAAATGTTGTAAATGACTACTTTTAAACCAACCCGTGGATCGAAACCCATCCTAATAATAAAATGTTTTGACTTGAACCATGTGTGATAGTTTAATCGGTTAAAAAACCCGTCGTTTAAATTATCTAAATCTAAACTCTATAATAAAGGAAAAGCTGTCTCTTTCTCAATCACCCAGATTTTTATTTTCCCGCTCATCACTTATTTAGAGTTTTTTTTAGGGTTTATTTCTTTCTTTCTTTCCTTCTATCTCTATTTTCATTCAGCGTATCCTCCTCACAAATTCCTTTTGTTCCTATTCTCCAGGCCTAAGGGTTTTCCATTATTGCATTTCAATCGATCGATGAACAAACGATTGTAAGGCTATGTTCGATTTCCTCTCCGACGATTTAATTGATGAACGCACAACCGGTGATTAATCATCTCCTGATTCACAATATCTGAAAAGTTTTGATTTTGGTTAGTATTATTGATTGACTTTTAATGATTATTGAGTCTATGCTGTTGTGATTTGATTGTAGATTTTGATAATTTTGGGAAAACAATTTGTGCTTTTTGGTTACTTTGTTATTAATTGTTGATCTGATATAATTTATTAGGATTAGGGTTATGTTCATGGTGGTCAGTTATCTAGAGGTTTTTTTGTGTTTGGTTTGTTTCTTAATTGTGGTTTAGATTTAGGGTTTATGTTCATGTTTATTTAAAAGTCAATAGTGTCTCGAGCAATTATTAAATAAGTTGCAATCTGACTTGTGAAACTCAAGACACGTTAAGGTTTCGGATTGCCATGATATTATTTCATACCTTTTTGATTTTCAAATTTACCGGCGTTTAGTAACAAACTTAATGTTCAAAAAAAGTAATGATTGATTTTTAAAACAATATTAATCACTTATTTGTAAGCTGGTTGCTTATTTATCGCTTATTTGTGTATAATCAGCAAAGTTACTAGTATGCAGGCATCGTTATGTTGTAAGCCGGTTGGTAATAAATAAGTCAAATTGGAAAGACATCAACAAGGCTCATCGTGTGGCAAAGGTATAACATCAATTCCATTCGATCAGCTATTCTATTACAATTCATGTCTACAGGTGCTACTTGCCTTAATCTGTTTCTAACATTTTATTTTTAAAATCCTAATGTAACCATTAATGTTGAAGTTGAAAATATATTTTTGACTTTAAAAGTCAACAGTGTCTTGAGCAATTACTAAATAAATTGCAATATGACTTGTGAAGCTCAAGACACCATAAGGTACCAGAATGCCATGATATTATTTCATACCTTTTTTATTTTCATATTTACCGGCGTTTAGTAACAAACTTAATGTTCAACATTCAATCATTCAGTGTAGATCCATATATAATTACACGTCAAACTATCCAAGTCTTTTTCAAACTGTTAACCTTAAAAGTCAACAGTTTGCATCTTTCGTAATTTTGCAAACTGTTGACCTTAAAAGTCAACAGTGTCTATGTTTCATATTAACAAAAGATGTATACTTATTAATATGCACAGGTGCACAATTACGTGTTTAAAAAGTATGTTTCATATTAACAAAATATGCATACTTATTAATCTGCACAAACGCACATTTGCGTGTTTAAAAAGGTTTCTGGGCCCGATTTCGCTTAATAATGCGCTGCGTACTACCGGTTACCGGTTACCTATTGAATGCGTCCCGCAACCGGTTTCGCGTTACACAAATACTGGCGACCAGTTACCATTTCGCGTGAACATTCTGGTATTATTATTATTATTATTTCAACAGTGTATATGTTTCATATTAACAAAAGATGCATAGTTATTAATATGCATAGGCGCACAGTTACGTGTTTTAAAAGGTTTCTGGGCCGATTTCGCGTAACAATGCGTTGCGTACTACCGGTGACCGGTTACCTATTGAATGCGTCCCGCAACCGGTTTCGCGTTACACAAGTATCGGCGACTGGTTACCCATTTCGCACGAACATTTTAGTATTAGTATATTTAAATTTTATACTATTATTATAATATTATTATTATTGTTATTATTATTATTATTTCAACAATGTGTATGTTTCATATTAACAAAAGATGCATACTTATTAATATGCATAGGCTCATAGGTGCGTGTTTTAAAAGGTTTATGGGCCGATTTCACGTAACAATGCGTTGCGTACTACCGGTGACCATCTACTGAATGCGTCCCTGAACCGGTTTCGCGTTACACAAGTATCGGCGACCGGTTACCCATTTCTCGCGAACGTTTTAGTATTAGTTTTTTTATATTATTATTATTATTATTCCAACAGTGTGTATGTTTCATATTAACAAAAGATGCATACTTGTGTTGCTATCGATTCGGTTGCTAAGATAGTATATGCCAGGAGGAGTATCTTAATGAAAATTTTGATGAATCATTGTACTCTCCTGATATTCTAAACAGGCTAAATTTATCTGGTTTGCCGAATCATAAACTGGTGCTAAAGGTTGGGGTTCCGGTTATGCTATTAAGAAATCTTGATAAAAAAGGTTGGTTATGTAATGGAACTAGACTTCAAGTGACGTCACTAGAAAATCGTATTATAAATGCTAAAATTATATCTGGAACTAACATTGGGGAGCCGGTTTATATACATAGGACGTCACTCACACCTACCGACAAAAAAATTCCTTTTAAGTTTCAACATAGACAATTTCCACTAGCCGTATATTTCGCAATGACGATAAATAAGAGACAAGGACAGTCGCTATCCAAAGTGGGTTTGTGGGTTTGTTTTTGAAGGAGCCAGTGTTTTCACATGGTCAACTATACGTAGCATTATCTCGAGTAAAAAATAGAGACGGGCTTAAACTGTTAATATTTGACAAGAACGGTAATGTTACCAATACAACTACAAATGTGGTATACAAGGAGGTATATAGAGAGTTGTGAAATCTGTATTAAAATTGAAGTTACATTTATTTATTGTAATTCGACTTATGTATTGACTTTCGTTTGCATTTTATTTTATGGAACATTGTAGTTCATTTATTGGTATCATATTTAAACTTACATAGTTACATATTTTGTTTACACTTAATTCATTTCATAATCTGTCAAATTATATAAGTGAGGAATCGGTACCAAGTTTTGAAATTTCGGTACCGGTACCATCCCGACCTCATCCCTAATCACGACTGGGGAGGTTTATGAATTGGATCACATCATAGTACCATGTTTTTTTAATGTTCTTACTTTCCGTCAGTAGAATAGACGTATTCATTTGTATGTACATTGTACTTCTTTTTTAATGTTTATATTTTTTATTTTTATTTAAAATGTAAATGAACGTATGCTTATGTTTTTTATTGGTGTTGTTTACGTTGTATAATAATTTTTAACTTATTTTATTAAATTTAAAACTATATTATTATATCAACATTCTCACCGACAATAAATTTATAGGATTCATGCAATAATTTTATTATTTTATCTAATTTTTTTTTATATTCTTCAAATTCAAATTTATTTTCTCTGACCCGTATAACACACGGGTTACTAACCTAGTATTGTCATATATGAAAACGCATCTTGGTTTAAAATATTTATTTTGTTTTCACCTCAATTTAATGGTTTAAATAAATTAAATTAAACTATTGTATTATGTTACCACTCCATTATTCCAGAATGGGAATAGAATTTAACATCTTTTGTGATACCATTAGTATCATATATTTATTAGATATGATATGATATGATTTCACATTAAAATATTTATCAAAATGATTTACTTTATTCTTTTATTTAACCAATGTATTTATTATACATGGCCGTCTTAGACTTCATACAGGGCTCGTCCGTTGTCTAGGACACGATTTCGATAAGGGCCCGATTTTTTATATAAAAAAATTATATATCTATAATATATATAAACGAAGACATAAAAATCTTACGTGTCGCGATTTGGTCGCTCCCCTTTTTTTTGAGTCACCAGATTTGCTTGATTTTTAAATGGAGGCTTCTCATGCATTTGACATGAATTCATGGGTATGAGTCTTACCAAACCCAGATATTACTTAACCGGGTTATAACATCTCATTGAATTAAAAATTATTTTCATCAAATTATTGATGTAAAAATCCTATAAAATAGGATATAATAAAAATTAATATCTTATTTATTTTAAAAAAGATATATATATATATATATATATATATATATATATATATATATATATTTTAACTTAAAAAACCAATTTGATAGTAAAAAAATAAACGGGTCTTGGGTCTCATCAAACCATAAGTATATTATTAACATTCATAAATATTATTTATAATTAAAAAACCAAATTTATAGTAAAAAAAATAAACGGGTCTTGGGTTTCATCAAAACCATATAGCTTAAAAAAACCAATTTGATAGTAAAAAAATAAACTGGTCTTAGGTCTCATCAAAACCATATAGCTTTTAAACCGGGTTATAACATCTCATTTATTTGTGAAACAATTTATCATCAAACCATAAGTATATTATTAACTTTCATACAATAAAAAAATATAAATTCAAAAAATAAATAAATATTAGAGCAAACAATATAAAATAACCCCCGTAATACGGGGAATAAAAACTAGTTATATAATATATATGCATAATTTTTTTAACCGTTATTAATGACTTGGGTTGAAAATAGTTGATAAAAACCACCAATAAGAGCCTAAAAATATGAACAAGTTCATTTAACATTAAACAATCTAATAAAATGTTATTAAGTTTGAGGTTATAAGTAATGAAATAAATCATCAACGAACCATCATTTTGAAGAAACAAAATTATATAAAGGTCATATACTAGTAATCGTTTTAGACACTTGAAATCTAGAAGACGGGCGTGAATGTTGAGAATCAAACAATCATGAGTTTTCTTTTTAATAAATATATCAAAGCATTTTTATAAAAGAATTCCAAATTAACTGGTTAATTACCATGAACGTGAATTTAATTAAAGTTAAACCTTTTATATATATTCTAGATATGAATTAAATGAACCAACGACAAATTACTTTAGCATAATGTAAGATTGTAAGTCATATGATTCCATATTTCCATGTCACATTGTCACAACGTCTAACTCATACTCAATTATGATCAATGCATTCTCATTATATATTATGAAACACCACTCATCCTAAAAGTCCAAAACATCTATCTATCCCTACTAGCATTAACATTCCAACCCAACCATGGGCACTTTCGATGACCGTAAGTCGTCGTACCCTCCAACCGCCACCCACGACGACGACGATGGGGTCTCCCCCATTGAAGAAGTCCGCCTAACCGTAACCAATACCGACGATCCAACCTTGCCAGTTTGGACCTTTAGGATGTGGTTCTTAGGCTTAATCTCATGTGCACTCTTGTCTTTCTTTAACCAATTCTTTTCTTACCGTACTGAGCCACTAGTCATCACCCAAATCACGGTCCAAGTCGCCACACTACCCATTGGCCACTTCATGGCTGCGGTTCTACCCGAGACTAAGTTCCGCTTGCTTGGGTTTGGACCCAAATTGTTCTCTTTAAACCCCGGTCCGTTTAACATGAAGGAGCATGTTCTTATTTCTATCTTTGCCAACGCGGGAAGTGCTTTTGGTAACGGAGCAGCTTATGCCATTGGCATTGTCACGATTATTAAAGCTTTTTATCATCGGAGTATTTCGTTTTTGGCTGGTTGGTTGCTGATTATTACCACGCAGGTAAACTATTTAAATTATATGTGAGTTATTGAGTTTATATTTTAAAGAATAATTTCTTTTTACCAGTACCAGACAATTTAAAATATTTCTAGAGACAAGCTAGCCCTGACACTGACACACGTGTTTTATAAGTTACTGCGTCTAATTTATTACCATTGATGGTGGTGTGTTTTCTGACAGGTATTAGGATACGGTTGGGCGGGGTTGCTTAGGAAGTACGTGGTGGAGCCGTCGCACATGTGGTGGCCGGGGACTCTAGTTCAGGTTTCCCTTTTCAGGTAAAGCAATTTGATGTTGATGCCTAGCTTCTAAATCATTAAGTTATGGTACTAATTATTATGCTTAAAGAAATAAATTCATATTAGCATCACTTTTTCTTAAATTATGATGCCTTGTTGTGGATTTTCTATTTACTTCACATGAGATAATGTCTTGTGTCACTCATATCGTATGTCTTGCTGAGAAATAGCGAGAACTAGGAAAGAAGTTATTATGAATTCTTTTTTTCTCTTTTTCTTAAAAAAATAAAAAATCACAAGGTAAAGAAGTCAAATTAGCCAAGTATTATAGTATTTTACATATATAAATAGAGAAAAAAAAATGCATATGAAATATAAACATTAATGCTACGATGATAAAAATATTTTTATAAAAAAAGTAAGTTTGTAAATAACTTGTCTACTAAATGTACGTTCTGATTTATAAGGCTGAGGGGTGTGGGGGGCTTTAATGGGGGCTCCAACCAATAATATTATGACGTGTGGCAGAGAGAGAAACTGGATAAGGGGGGTGTTGGAGCCCTCGTTGGAGCCCCTGGCCCTGGTGTGGAGGGGCTCCAGCGAAATTTTTTTTTTATTTTTTTATAAATATATTCAAACAACGTATTATTAAAAAACTCATAAATTATTAAAAAAAAACACACATTAATAAAAAAACACATTAATATCTAAAAATAAAATAAAAATTAAAGTACTAAAAAAACATTCTTCTTATTCTTCGGCTTGGTCTTATTCGATCAACCTCTTTCGGATACGTTCCTTTTGCTTTTCCATTAGCATTTGATCGACCGGATTTAGGTTACTGAAGTCTCTAGGAGACGGTTGTGTGTTGGATGGTTGAAAGCCGGATGATTCTTGCGGCTCCGAATAAAACATCGGTTGGTGCGGTGACGACCATAAATCGTCGTCAAGATAATCTGAATCAAGGTTTGGGAACCAATTTCCAGCCATTTTTTTTTTAAAAAAAGTTAAGAAGATGAATTGATTTTGGGTGAAGGTTTGAAGTTTTGGTATAAAAATGGGTGAGATGGAGTATAATTATATAGGAAATTTTTTTTTTTT
The DNA here is from genome assembly GCF_021521415.1 of Bidens hawaiensis. Taxonomy (NCBI): domain Eukaryota; kingdom Viridiplantae; phylum Streptophyta; class Magnoliopsida; order Asterales; family Asteraceae; genus Bidens; species Bidens hawaiensis. The sequence goes on from NW_027492634.1 coordinate 192,484, forward strand.
TTAATATTTAAGAGCCCAACGGCTCTTTTCTAAACCCAATGCAAGGTTCTCTCTCTCTTCAGCCGCTAACCAGCTCACGCCTCTCTTTTTTTTCCGTTAGCGCCCCCGTTTGCGCCCCGGTGGTGTGGTGTTAGCGCCTGGGGGCGCGAGCAGAGGGGCTCTAGTTCCCCCGTTGAAGCCCCACACCCCTCAGCCTAAGCATGCTAATTAACATTTATGAAAGTATATGTTGACTAACTAGCTAGTGGATCTGAGTGAGCTTTGTCTGATTGACTTGATTGGTGCTTAAAGATAAACCACAAATTAATAATACAACACGTACTATTAATGTATTATTAAATGAAAACGTATGTGTATTCATAATCAAGTGTTTCTCACTCTTGCTTTAAAATCCAACAAGACTAAAAAAAAGTCTTCAATCTTAAGTGGGAACATGCTATAAAGTCAAATACAGCTGTATATATCAAGTTGATATTTTTTTCATTCATTCCGTCAAGTCCTCTATGATGGCTACATACGTTGACTAGTTGACTTAAGAGGATCTGATCCCCTCATCTATGCACATGCAATCTACCTCCATATTGTTTTTTTTTTCTTTTAAAGTAAGATGTACGTATAGTAAGTATAAGCATTAGTATGCTAAAAGAAAAGGATATAATATAATAGATTAATAATTAAATGGATGTTTGTTTTACATATATTCAAATGAAAGTCGAAAGATTCTAGGTAATCTTTACCTTAGTAACCGGTTTTCTTATTATTGTGATCAATACATTTATATTTTTTTATTTAGATTTTGAGAAAATTCATAAAATAGACAAGTTTAACAGAAATAGTTTTAGACTTGACCGCGAAATTTCACTTTTTAATACAAGTCATGGCCAATGAAGTGTTAGAACCTTTAGATTGGAGGAATGATTAGGTAAAAATGTTTCGTTGTATAGACTAATAGAAGGCTAAATGATAAAGGAACGCATCCACAGTAGGCTAAACAATGTCAGGTAAATTGGAGTCGTTTCTTCATCGTGTAGTCTCCTCTTAAGCCTAAGTACAATAGATACCTTCCTAGTCTAATCATTCTTCCTTGAGGTCCTATGCAATGCTCACGACATGTGTCAAGTAAAGGTTCTGCTATGTCAGCGTTGCAAGGATTTCACTGTCCGCTCAAATAGTGCCTAACCAACTTATGTGTCTTCATTTGATTGGTCGAATTTGTTCCACGACTAGTTTAGAAAAGAGAGAATTTTGAATATTTTTACAATGATCAACGAGCCCATTCTAGAATTTTTCCAACTTTTACCAAAGTATCTATATTCATGAATTGCAGGGCTCTGCATGAAAAGGACGAGCAACGAATGACACGTGCGAAGTTCTTTCTAATCGCACTAATCTGTAGCTTCTCATGGTACTTAGTCCCAGGATACCTGTTTTCTACACTCTCAAGCATCTCATGGGTTTGTTGGGCCTTCTCCGGGTCCGTTAAGGCCCAACAACTTGGATCGGGCATGAGAGGTCTTGGGCTTGGAGCCATAACACTTGACTGGTCCGTTGCAGCATCCTTCTTGTTTAGCCCGCTAATTAGCCCGTTTTTCGCTATAGTCAATGTGTTCTTGGGGTATGCAATGATAATCTACATAGTTATGCCATTGTCTTATTGGGGTTTGGACTTGTATGGAGCTGGTAAATTCCCAATATTCTCATCACACTTGTTCACAAAGGAGGGTCACAAGTATAACATATCCGCAATCGTTAACGACAAGTTTCAAATAGATATGGTGAAATATGAAGAACAAGGAAGGATTCATTTAAGTACATTTTTCGCTCTCACTTATGGTTTTGGATTTGCAGCTATTGCATCAACTCTAACTCATGTGGCCTTCTTTAATGGAAGGTGATATAATATTAATATGTCCAAATCATACATAATTTCTGATTCTTTTAATTAAGACGACGAACATCCATGATTTTTAATCATTTTGTGTTGAATTTCAGGGAAATTTATGATAGATTCCGAGCCTCACACAACGAGAAAGAGGATATACACACGAGACTCATGAAGAGATACAAAGACATACCCAACCGGTGGTTCCATTTATTGCTAGCTGTAACACTCGCGATAGCTCTTGTACTATGCACCGTGCTAAACGATCAAGTTCAGATGCCGTGGTGGGGGCTTATCTTTGCTTCGGTTATTGCCTTTGTTTTTACACTCCCAATAAGCATCATCACTGCCACAACAAATCAGGTAATTTTAAAATTACATGTTAAAAAATGTTATCCACTTAATTAACAAGTGTGAAATAAGTTTGTGAACAATATGAATGTTTGCAGACACCGGGGCTAAACATAATCACGGAGTACATTATGGGCGTTATACTTCCTGGAAGACCAATAGCAAATGTATGCTTTAAGGTTTACGGTTACATGAGTATGACACAAGCCATTTCGTTCCTAAGTGATTTCAAGCTCGGACATTATATGAAGATTCCTCCAAGATCAATGTTCTTGGTTCAGGTACATTACTTACATATAGTAATTTTTATGCTAAAACTAATTAGCTAGCTAGATTAACATATGTACTTTTAAATCAGTTTATAGGAACCATTTTGGCTGGAACAGTGAACCTGGTTGTGGCAGTATGGTTACTAGACTCTATTGAAAACATCTGTCAAGACGAGCTTCTTCCACCGGACAGCCCATGGACATGTCCAGGAGATCGAGTCTTTTTCGATGCATCGGTTATATGGGGTTTGGTGGGACCCAAGCATATATTCGGTAGTCTAGGAAACTACATTTCTATGAACTGGTTCTTCCTTGGGGGTGCATTAGGACCCATTATTATTTGGATGTTTTACAAGGCATTCCCTAAACAAACTTGACTTCCACTCGTAAACCTTCCGGTTATTTTAGGAGCAACCGGCGCCATGCCACCAGCCACCGCTGTGAAATACAATGCCTGGATTATTATAGGGACAGTTTTCAACTTCTTTGTTTTTCGGTACAGGAAACAGTGGTGGCAGAGGTATAATTATGTTCTCTCGGCTGCGTTGGATGCTGGCGTGGCGTTCATGGCGGTGTTGCTTTATTTCTCTGTTGGTGTTGAGGAAAAAGGTGTGACTTGGTGGGGTACTAATGGTGAGCATTGCCCGTTGGCGACTTGTCCCACCGCTAAAGGAGTCAATGTCGATGGTTGTCCCGTTAACTAGCAACACTTGTATATTGCTTTAGGCTGTTAAATTGTGTGATGTTAAGCCATATGTAAAACTATGGATGGCATAAGGGTATGTTATCAGAAGGTTAGGCAATATGAATTTATGTTACATAAGCTTTGTATGAATTGAATTTATGATGCATAAATACATGTATACTAGAGTGTGTTATATATATTATGTTTAATGTTTAATTCTTGTCTACTGGAAACATCCATCAAGACCATAGACCATGTGGCCTGGACACTACATGCCCAGGCCTCCATGTGGGCCGGCGTGAAATACTGCGCCGCCTAGAAGTGATCCACAAATGTGATGGTTTGGCTTGAGAAGCTTCACTTCGTTTGAACCAATTTGTTGAACATCTTTGCCAACTGCCATCAGGATGCTAGCAAACTCGGATAACAACTGATGTAGCTAGAGTAGAAGCAGAAATAACATAGAGATAAAATTCTAAAAAAATTAATAAACAAAAAGTCAAAAACCTTCCAATGGTTAAAAAAATTAATAAAGTATTATATATATATATATCAAAAATCAAGTTTTGATATACTCTAAAAAAACACTATTTATGAAATAGGTTAATTTGGTCCACACACGTATCATTGTATCTCACCCTCTCTGCTCCTCTTTTTGCAACAACCGTGGCCACTTGCATTTTTCAATGGTTTGCCTTCTCCATCTACTCAGGTAACACAGTTCTTTGCTTTCGTTTATTTTGGGAGGTTTTGTTTCCCTGTGCTCTAATTCTTCATCTGTTTTGTGACCAGGCTCCGAATTAATCAACGATACTGAAACTTGGGTTTTGCTGACAGGTATGATTTTACCAATAGATCAGATTATGGTTTTTGTTTCATTTTGTTTTATATAACTGAAAATTAACATTGTGTATTACACTATGGTTTGCTTTAGTTTTTTTTATCTAAGAGGATGAAATCAAACAAAACTGTGTTTCTCATCGTTTAGCCACCCCTTTGAGCCATCCGAATTCAAACCAGTAGACGGCGATAGCCACGCCACGTCGTCCGCCATCTCCGCTCTAGGTATACTCCAATCTCTTTTATCCGCATGCTATCTTCTCATGATCTGGCTAATTTATTACTTTCTGATTATAGTTGAATTTTACTTTGTGATTATATTTTAAGCACTGAATTTCAAGCTTATGGCTGAAACCTTTTGTCAATTCGTTGACTGGGCCACGATGCATCGACGCTTTTCCGGGTCCATTTGCTTGCTAACGGCTATGATGATTATCTATGTGAGCCGACGATATTGAGTGTATGTCGTTGCCAGGTTCCGATGCGAACCCTTGGTTGGGGAGCGTCGTAGTGGCTGTTTTCGATATATTTATAATCTGTTCTTGAACAGTTTAACCCCTCATTTGTTGTTTGTTGGGCTGTCATGCTTTCTCCTAAAACTTTTTTAGATGCAACTTCAAGTCGGTTTTTTTAAAAGGCGATGATGATAATGGATCTGAGCCTATGATATTATCGTATCGGTTCATTACCAAATAGCCGACCAGTTTCTGTTAAGTTGGTTATCGGTTTTCAAAGGCATGTCAATTAATTTTGTTTAGTTAAATGTTAACCCAATTATTGAATAAAACACAATATGGCTTCTCTATATATGTGTTTTGCTTATGGTTTCTTCATTTTCAGGTCTTCACATCTTCACATTAGGATGCTTGGAAATCATTATATGTTGCATGTTCATCTAGATCACTCCAATATCTCATGTGTTCTGTTTGGTTTAGCTGTAACCAGAAAATTTGGTTTTGTAAATGTGTGCAATCGAATTTGAAGTATAAAAAATGCGGTTAATTTTTCTAACCTATGTTTCCTTTATATAATTATATTCAACCTAATACCAACCGCCGCCTATCGTTTACTAGCCCCGGCAACGCGGGGTCATAATACTTATTATCTATATCTATATTATATATAAAGGAAGAGTGATGGGCAATGAAGGTAATTTCACAATTACATGACAAGGACAAAATAGTCATTACATAATAGGGCAAGAAAAGTAATTTGCCAACATATACATCAACTCTCAAAGCTTTTGGTACAACATCATGAAGCTTCATTTTTTGTGACATTACTTTCAATCCTTTAGAAAACAAAAGGTTATGGTTTAAATATGTTGTTATTATTATTGTTATGATGATGATGATGGTGACTATTCATATTCTTAACTCTCATGTGTCATTATGTGTCTATTAACTTTGTTAGCCTATATATAGTGGCTTCTTGTGTATACATGCATACATACCAATGAAGAACAAACTCTCTTTTCTCTACTTATTATGCTCTCTATACACTATTCAAAACGACAACCACAACTAACGTAAAGCAAGGTCCGGCTTTGGATTTAGAATGGTGGACTAATCATTGTTGGTTCTCATTTGGGGGAATGATGTGTGAAATTAGAATGTATTGATGTTTTTGTACGAAAAAATAATGTTGATGCTACTTGAAAAGAGCAACACATATTTACTTTTGGATAAGGAAGTTGTACTGGAGTCAAACTTTTTAACAAGTTTCTCTCATCTTTTTGTTATAAATCGGTTTTTGTGTTGTTTATATTTGCTGTGCATTGTAATGAAATTTGGTGCTTCTAAGTGCATGTTTGGTTGACAGTTAATGAAGAATAGAATATGGAATGGTATTTAATACCATTCTATAGTAAGCCCAAAGCTAAATGTTGGATGATTCCAACTTTTCACAGCTGCATCAACATCCCATGTGCATGATGCATAAATCAGCATAATAAGAAAAAAATAATAATCTTATTTTAGAAAACTTTGTATAATATTTTTAAGTCAACTTCTTAGGTCAAGTGTCATACCTTAACCAAATATGTTGGATTTGCATCTGTGCCTGCTTGAATTGCAGAAAGCAAAACGAAGATTAATGTTGTATCCATCACGAAAATACTGAAGAACAGAGATAATAGCTGCGGTTTCATCAGAAAAACTAACAAAGTAAATAAAGAAAAAGATTAGTCAAATATAGAACAAAATATACACGATCACAATGTGGGCTATATAATGTTGATCAATAACCAAACGAACTGTTTGCATCTTTAGGTGGATTTGAAGGAATATAAACAATTATTTTGTCCGTCTCTCAAACCACCTAAGGCAAAAAAAAAAAAAAAACTCCATTAAACACACATAATAGAAAACCAATTTTTACTTGTATGCATAATTAAACTTTCAAAATATCGATTGAGGTAGAAAATGAACTAACCTGGACGAAACCCTAATTTGTTTGGGACTTCATGTCAGAGAAGATGTAATGACGACGAAGAAGGTAATTTTTGAGAGATGGTCGGGTGAAAAGAGAATGCAATAGTTAAAATATTAACCTTTTAGTATTCCCAAGTGTTAAACTGTTGAAGAGAACGTGGATGAAAAGATGTAATTTTCAGTTTTTAATTTATTTTAACCTTTTAGTATTCCTAATAGTTAAATTCCATTTTTAATTCCTAATAATATTTATTAACATAACTTTAAGATGACTTCCTAATTATTAAATACATTGCATATATCTAAATTTCGCATGATTTAAAATTACCAATATCTCACCGAATTACCACCGCAATAACCGATATCTCAAATATCGACCCTTGACCGATATCCGATATTTTTCCGCATTAACTGCTTAACGTTCAATGAGAAGCAAATCTACAGCCGATGGATGGTACTTTGTTTCAAGAGGAACTGCATGTATTACATCTGTCCTTCTCGCAAACCTTATGCTGACGGTTTAACTTCAAAAGTGCAAAGTAAAAAAAAGAATTAATTTGCATGATAAGTAACACGTTACCACACAACGAAATTAAAAGACTATAATGTTAAATTTTCTTTTTCATGTATTTTTATTGATATAGCAAGGGACTGGGTAGTACTCCGCAGTCTGATACAAATCGTAACATGAATTGGGCATAAGGAGTAATAACAGCCACAATATATGTTTAGATTTTATATAGTTTTACTAATTGTAATTATTAATATAAAATTCATATTTCTATTATAAATAAAGAGTCTAAATCTAAGTTAATAAACAAAACGTTATGGTTTAAATATGTAATTATTATTATAGTGACTATCCACGTTCTTAACTCCCATGATTTTTTTTTCAAGTTTCTTAATGTTATAATGTCGTGTTAAATGTAATCGGTTTGTTTACGGGTCACAGATCGGCATCTTATCGGGTCACAAGGTCATATTTTATATAGTTTTAGTAATTATGATTATTAATATAAAATTCAGATTTCTATAATAAATAAAGAGTCTAAATAAGTTAAAAAAACAAAAGGTTATGATTTAAATATGCTATTATTATTATGGTGACTATCCACGTTCTTAACTCCCAGGTTTTGTTTTCCAAGTTTCTTAATGTTATAATGTTGGGTTAAATGTAATCGGTTTGTTTACGGGTCACGGATCGGCATCTTATCGGGTCACAAGGTTAGATAGTCAACTTCATTCCGAGTCATCGGTTGGTATATGCAATGTTGTAAAACTCCCGAGTAGGCGGCCGAGTACTCCCCGCCTCGGCCGAGTACTCCTTCGGTATTTTCCGAGTAATCCCCGACTACTCCTGAGTACTCGCAACTCCCCAGTCGACCACCTAGGACCACCTAACGACTTTTACAACATTGGGTATATGTGATATCATCAAATATTTAACAAGACATGTGTGTGGAAGAAGTCTAAGTTGACCAACATATGAGGTAGGGATTAGAGATGACCGAAACCTAATTCAATTGACGATCCGTTAAGTGAGGTTATTATTCATTGGTATGTATGTATGTATGTATGTATGTATAATACAAGCATAAGACGCCACTATATATATAGGGTAACAAAGCTAATAGAAACACTTTTCTAATTTGTTGTGGGTTTTAATAGCTACTAGGTTTTGTTTAAACTATGATTTTTTTTTAACATAATGGTTTTTGTTAGTTTAGTCCAAGTTTAAAAAGATTCAAACATTATTTAGGTTTATGAAGGATTTGTCGGTTAAAAAAATTCATAATCAAATTGGATGCATTCGTAATTTTATTATGTGATGAACCTTACCAAAACGAACCATCAAAACCGACCCAACTTTTTTATATTCGTGTAAGGCCCCGTTATCGGTAGCCCTACTTTCCTGTTGGATTTACTCATAAACGCAGTTCTAAATATCAGAGTTAATTAAAACATTCGCGGAATATAAAAGCTTTCATAAAACATTTCATAACAAAACACATCTTGTCTTAAAACGTCATCTTGTCTTTCAAAATAAACAAAACATTAAACTTAAACGTCTTGAGTCTTCCGATGCCAGCCTCTTATTCAATGCCACGTGTCTCCTCAAGCGAGCTGCCTCATCCTACTCACCTGCGTGCATACTAAAAGTCAGCTACGCTGAGTGAGTTCTAGTTAATCATACATTATACAATACACATAAACTTATATTCTTTCATTCATACTTTCATACTTTCATATTTTCATACTTTCATATTTTCATACTTTCTTTTGTATTAACTTACTTTCATATCTTACGTTATAAAGAGCATTACGCCCTACATTCCTCGAGTATTATTAGGGCTCGGTACCCTCCTTCCTCGAGTATTATTAGGGCTCGGTACCCTCTTTCCTCGAGTATTATTAGGGCTCGGTACCCTCTTTCCTCGAATATTAGTAGGGTTCGGTTCCCTAGTTCTCGAATATTAGTAGGGTTCGATTCCCTCTTCGTTACCATACAACCATACATCATACCTCGAGCATTATTAGGGCTCGGTACCCTTTTCGTAACCATACAACCATACAGCCATCATTTCCTTCTTTTATTAACTTTATCACGTTCATACATATAAGCATACATATCATACTTACCTCATACATAGCGTTACAACCCGACAGTACGTGCAATATCCGAAGATCGTTCACGTACCATCAAGCAATCATTCATACATTTCACATTATTCACATAAGACATACACTTATCTCTTAGGATAAGCGTATTAACAAACATATTCAGTATGCACACAGCCCCGAAAACATAACACATAAATGGGGCTAGAAACTCACCTGAATCCTGTTACGCTCTCCGTTAATCGTTATTCCCTTCTTGAGCTGTGCACGGCTAACTGTATAATATTTACATGTATCAATTAACTACTACTACTACTCATGTTGTATATCTATCTTTATATAACCCACAACGAACGGGGGTCCGGGGGCAGCGCCCCTGGCAGCGGGGTCTAGGGGCGGCATCCCCTAGCAGGGTCCAAGGGGCAGAGCCCCTGGCTGGGGTCGAGCCGCCAGGTCAGCTTAGAAAAATTTTATTTCCATTAACTGTTTTAACACATTTTCCATTAGCATTTTGAATCATTGAATAATATGTTACTTAAAAGTTCAAGGGATGAATTGTAATTAATTCATTCTTTTTCTAAGTCCAGGGACTGTTCTGTCATTTTATTAAACTTTCTAGTTCGTTATTCAGTCTTTAACGAATTGACTTATCTTAGCGAACTGGTCATTTGTAACGAACTGAACCCTCTAACGAACTGGACCTCTGACGAATCCGTCCTTGTACGAACCAGGACACGAACTAAGGCTAGTTCGTTATCTTTCCTCAGCGAATCTAGTTAACGAATCAGGACACGAACTAAGGCTAGTTCGTTATCTTTCCTCAGCGAATCTACTTAATGAATCACCCTTAATTCGCTAAATTCCCGTTAGCGAACTAGGGTTAGGTCAGGGAATGTCAGAACATTCCCTGACATACCCTTAATCTCGTATTACTTTTCCGGCGCCGCCTTTCCGGCGCCGTCATTGCCGGAAAGCCGCCGGAAAAACGCGAACTCACCGGAAAAAACGACTCTTAACTCGTTTTTCACCGTTTTTCGCCCCGTTCGATCCAGATCTGAGCTAGGGTGATCCCTAAGCTCATCATAGGTTCGGTTTATACCCGATTCCACCCGGATCTCGTGATTTAAACGGTTTAACGGTGTTGGCTCGTTGTTTCGCAACTTTATCTAACGGGTTAAGCTCATACAATATTAAACTATCGTTACCTCGGATCGGTGCTCGGTTTCCTTCTTGATTTCGGATAGAGATAAGGAAGAACTAGAGAGAAATCTTAAGTGTGTGTTTTGGGTGGTGTATGGAATATGTGTGAATGAGGATTAAATGGATATTAAGGGTTTATATATTTATGGATCATGGGCTTAAGCCCATGGTCTTTCCTTCTTTCTTTCCTAACCCAAGTCCATAACCCATATTCATTTACCCAGCACTGGCCCAACTCGTATTCTATTTATCTAAACCGATAACGACCCACTATGAAATAACGAAATTTATTTTTATTATAATAACTGAAAGTAGGATGTTACAATTCGATTCTATGAAATTGGAGCATATAAAAACAGTGCACCCTCATGAACAAATTTATGGATCTGTACTGGGCATAAGGACAAAAATCGATTAAAAAATAAAATATAAATACGTTAGCTAAAGAATAGAGCCTGAAATCTGCTTAATGAATAAGTACGGAATTTTCAATTTACTCTAAAATGTAGGAGAGCATGAATTTAGATACGAAACTATCAAATTTTATTGAAAAACTAATATTTGAAAATAAACGAAATCAGTGTAAGACAAATATAAAATTCTAAAGTAAGATTTGGTCAAGGTAATTGGTTAATTATTTATCATATATTTTAAACACGAGCACTACTGGAAATTCTAAGATTGTTAAAAGGTTATATTAAAACATCTTCTTTGTAATAAACAAATAAAATAAAAACACAATGATTTGAATATAAGAGAATAGTTTTTCTTTTCAAAGTTTGTATATTACTCCTTCCAAATCCTGAGTAGATTTTGTTTACCTTGGATTTAACAAAGTGTATGTTACTTTCCATCAATTTTTACTTTTAAAAGGGAAAAATTTTAATTTCATTTTAATTTTAGACAAAACAACGTTGTTTGTTTAAAATATAAATCTTGTAGCAAATCATGAGCATTTGAGTACGGTTTTATTTAAAATATATAAGTTTTTAGTAACATATTAGGACAAGACCTTTTTTCCTTTAATTGGTGATAGCACATTTATCCACCGATTACTCGAAATGAGGTTGACCCATCTGACCTATGTGACCCGATAAGATGCCGATCCGTGACCCGTAAACAAACCGATTACATTTACCCCAACATTATAACATTAAAAAATTTGGAAAACAAGTTATTTGACACTTTTTTTCCAAAAAATAAAAAATAACCAAATAATGCTTCAACTAATGTTTTGTAATTTTATTTGTCAAAAAGTCAATAAACCTGGACTTTGTCACTACCAAGAGAAACACCATTTTTTTTTGTTACACTTACAGTAAATTTGTTTTTCCCTTAAACAGGTGACTGTAGGTCAATCATTTGTACATAGATGTAATGCAACTGTTCAATTTGGTTCAAAAGATGAACTGTTTTTCCCGGCCACCATAAACGGCTTGCATAAATTCTTCCAGAAAATTGCAAGAAATAGTTTTCGGTACCAATAATGTTAAATAAATGTCACCATTAATGGCAGTAGATGATTTCAATTTTTAGTTGTTATTTTTTATTTTAGGTAATTTAAAAGAATTATATTACAAATATGTAACACGAATACTTTGGCATAAATGTATAATAATCAATTAGTTATCAATTAACAAAATGATCTAGGCCAACTTTACATTTTTGGGCCAACTTTCTTTTTTGTGGCCCAAAATTTTTGAATCGAAAAAACAATCTCGAATGGTTTTCAAAAATTCAAAAACCGAAGTATCGATATTTTGTTTGATTTTAGCAAAAAAAAATGAATAAAAGTAAATCATGCACACCCTTAATTCTTGGTATTTAGTTTGTATTGCCTTAACTAACCAATTCATAATATACATCTGTTATAGGTATTTGAAACATTTGAGCTTTGAAGTTAAATATGTGCGAACAATGCTGCGCAACATGTAGATGACAAGGTAACATGCTCAAAGTTTATAATATCAATCATCGAAACAAAAGAACAATGTTGCACAAAATGCTATGAATATGCAATATGTTTTAGGTAGACTTGCTTCACTTTTAACTTCTAATAATATGATTGTAAGCTTTTCGCATGCAGATTATTAAACAAGCTAAAGAGCAACCACAAGATTCACCTTTAAACAAGCTAACGAACAACCACGAGTTTCTGATCATATGGATCAAACAAAGGATATGATACAAAAAGTGCCATGTTTTTAGTATTTAAAAAAAAAGATAATAGGATAATACATAATTCACACTTATTTTCTATTTGCTCTTAATGGAGGGTTTACGATTTTTAACTCTGAACTTCGTATGTATTTAAATTCATGCCTTAAAGTCATATTAAATTAAATAACTCATCATACTCAAATTCCAAACTCATGTTTTAGGGCTTTCGATCACAATGATAATACAGGTTAATTGTTGTAAAACCTAGTTTGAAAGGGTCCTCCAAAATGACGATACAGTGCTTTAATTCGGGTGTTTAAACTTTGAATTAACAAAAATCAAGTCGTTTTGGATCACCTTTTCGAGATCAATTTTACATCAATTGACTCGTATCCTCCTTCTATCAAAAGCTCTAAAAAATAATTTTGGAATTCGGGAAAACGTATAACGTCGTTAAGTCATTTTTAACGGAGGACCATTGGGGGCCAACTTTTTAAAATTTGGGACCGTAAGTAGTGATAAAATAAATAAGGGTTATTATCGGCCAATACCAGTCAATAGGGATTATTAAAATCCAATAAACCTAAATTAAACCATGAAAAGTTTGAATGGTATATAACAATGATGAAGAGAGCACAAATTAAAACAATGAAACTTTGGTGGGGCTATTGTAAACATCTAGAAAATTTTGTGACAAAAATAAATAAAACAAATGTTACATTGGCATTTAGTTGTGCTTTTATATATATAAATAAAATCACCACCTTCATGAACACAATTTAAACTTTTTGAAATGATACAATTTAACCCAAATTCATTTTGTTAAAATGTGTTTTAACATAAACTTGTTTAACCAGTCAAGCAATCTAACTCAACCATCCAAATTATTAACATAACATAATAAAAGTATGGAAACTTGGAAATTAATAATCTTAAATTAATACAGTTGGTCAATATTAATCCCAAATTTGAAAATAGTTGCCACTGGTCTCAACTTTCACACTATTTGTTTTCACTGGATCGCCGTTTTGAGGTAAGGTTTACATCAATCGAGTCGTATTCTTATGCCGATCAAAAACCCTAAAATATCAGTTTGAAATTTGAAAAAAACTTATCCACTTATTTGCATTTGAAGCATCACAACACAACATTTAGATTCATAATAAGGTTTTAAATGATGAGATTAAATCAATGCATTGGTACGCAAGAATGAATGGTATTCTTATCTGATTGATGCAAACAACTTATTATAGCCCTCAATCAATAATTTGCTTTTCCATCCAACCACTAACTATGACCACCAATATATTTGCACACTTGGATGACCTGCTATGTCATACGTTTCTACAAACCAATGAGTTGCTTCTCTAGAACCCCACAGCCATGGCATATAAACGTCTACCAACAAATGAATCTCATGGTCTGTATAACACTATCAGAAACCCTTTGGGATTATAGAATGACCCTTCAAATGACATAGAGTTTCGCATATTAAACGTATCACAGGTGTCCTTACAGGACACATTTATTTAACACAAACAACAACATGGACACAAATGCCCTTCAACACAGATAGGGAACATGTAAGAATGACTTCTGTGGGAAATGAAACTCCATGTCAACATGCATTGCACTTCTTCGATTAAGAGGCTTGGTCTGTGTTTATGAATTATTAAGTTTCAGACGAGGATGGAACAAGTTAAAGATATGGTCTTCCCTCATGTTCCATCAAAATCAACTTTTATGGCCCATTTGGGAAACATTGACAACTCCATTCAGATACTCTGGGAAGGCACAAAATATCATACAACCTATGGTCCCTACTCCGAGATAAGTGGACCCCATGTTCACAACCCCCGCAATCGCATCTATATCCTTGCACTCGTGGATCCCCATTACCCATTACGTTACAAACAGAAACTGTTTACTATGGTTGGCACAACAAAACTATATGAGATTACGATCGTTAACAAACTGTTAGGAAGACCTACTACATTAATTGGTTTACGGGCGAAAAGGGGGTAATCTTCATTGAGACCCTTGTCTCTCCCACTATAGAAGTTTGTTAATGTCATATCGTTTTCTTAATTCTCATCACATTCCTAATTTTTAGTTTGTGATGCCCCAAATAAAAAGTTCTGTTTCTAGAACTTAAGTACCCGGTAATTCATAACAACATTGATCCAACATATATGCATATGCCAGTATGCATGTGCACAATAAAATCACGTATGCCCACCACTTTACCCTTTTTACAATTCGTTGACGACAAATTAGTGGTCTTAATTTGGCATTTATTTATCTGCCGATTAAATTTCAACTCTAACTACTCACCAATTAACACACATTTAATCCTTTATGTTGATTAAAATTCACAAAACCAATAAAAACCTACTTTATTAGCAAATATTTCACAAAACACGATGTATCCAATGCGTATGAATATGGTAAAATTTTTGTGCGCAACCCCTCCCAAAAAAATCCACCAAACCATATGCACAAGTGGCAGCTCGCTCGCACGGATAGCCCATTACACACAACACCAAACACTGTAAACCAATAAGAGAAGATAATTTGCGTGAACCCGCAGCAACGCGCGGGCACTTTTGCTAGTTATATATAAAGGAAGAGTGATGGGCACAACGTCTTTTCATAATTGTATGCGAAGGTCATAACTGACATTTCATAATAGGGCAAGAAAAGTAATTTGTCAATGTATCCATCAATTCTTAAAGGTTTTAGTACAACATTATGAAGCTTCATTTTTTGTGAGATTACCCTTCAAATCCTTTAGAAAACAAAAGTTTATGGTTTAAATATGTTGTTGTTGTTGTTATTATTATTATTATTATGACTATCCACATTCGTAACTCCCATGTTTCATTATGTTTCTATTAACTTTGTTAGCATATATATAGTGGCTTCTTATGCTTGTATTATATATACGTACATAGATACCAATGACTAACAACCTCTCTTTTCTCTGCTTATCATGCTCTCTATACACTATTTCTCTAGGTTCGAAGAATGTAATAAGGAAATGTTGAGGCGATTTGGGCTAAGAAAGAAGATGCTATATAATGCCTGAATATTGTGAAAGCTTGGACTAAACTAACCACACTTTTGGTAGTGTTGTTTTTTGTAAAATTCATTGTGTTGGTTTACATCAACTGACGGCTTGAGATATGATATATGTAATACAATATAGATGTTGTTGTGAGATTATTATTATTAAACTTGTAATGCATATGAAGGAACATTATTATTATTATTATTATTATGTGAGTTAAAATGTGTATAGAAAGCCCCAACCTATTAATAATAGATTGATTGATTGATGATAAACAAGTAAGTAAATAAGTAAGCAATGAATTGAATTGAATTGGTAATACATTGAACAAGTAAGTAAAGTAGGTTGAGAGAAGTGACCAGGTCTCTTTAAGATGACGAATGCGATGTTGATTTGAGGCATCGAATTTAGACTTTGTTTGTCTATAAATTTGTGAACTTTGATTATATGGATTGTTATTATTATGCATATTTATGTAATATTGTTAGAAGTTTTAGAAGATAGGGAGTCTAAAGTGATTAATGACATTAAAACTGTATAGTGCTATTTGATTATTGTTTCCACTACTTAATTGATTCTAACAACAATTAGATTTAATTCCGTCAAGCTATTAAAATCAAACCAGCACATTACTCATTACTGGCTTGGAGTGGGAGAAATGGAGTTGGTTCAATTTTATTAACTTTCCGTTGCAGACAATTCTTGATGTAGTTTGTGTTTGTTGATAAATTTTGTGTTTGTTTCTTTTTATTCACTGTAACTTTGGACTCTTTAATAGTCCGATTTTGTTTTTTTTCCCTTTAAAGTTGGCCTTATTTTTTTACATATCTAGAATTTAGGGTTTTTATTACTGGAAAATTGGCTTCAAAGATATTGTTAACCATATTACCTCATAAATTTTTTATACATTATATGCACTTTAAAATATAAGTTTAATAATATGGGTAGAATAACAAACAATCTATAAGTCAGTTTCAAGTTTCAAATTGTCAAGCTTTTAAAATCAAACCAGCACATTATCGGCTTGGAGTGGGAGAAATGGAGTCGGTTCGATTTTATTAACTTTCCGTTGCAGACATTTGTTGATGTAGTTTGTGTTTGTTGCTGCAGTTTGTGTTTGTTTCTTTTTATTTCTTGTAACTTTGGGCTCTTTAATAGTCCGATTTTAGTTTTTTTTAAAGTTGGCTTTTTATTTGTTTACATGTCTAGAGTTTAGGGGTTTTATTACTAAAAAATTGGCTTCAAATATTTTCTCAAAAAAAAACAGTAAAAAGTAACAACGAACAACCACGAGTTTCTGATCATATGGATCAAACAAAGGATATGCTACAAAAGGTGCCATATTTTTAGTATTTAAAATAAATGGATAATAGGATAGTACATAATTCACACTTATTTTTCATTTGCTCTTAATGGAGGGCTTACCGTTTTTAATTCTCAGTTTCCTATGTATTTAAGTTCATCCCTTAAAGTCTTATTAAATAAAATAACTCATCATTTTATATTGATGAAATGAAACTCACACTCCATGAAGTCACCAATTAACACCTATTTATGCATGCATTGAACTTCAACATTTCCTACACTATATAATTTATTATTACCCTTACTTTCCTCCAACATCTATAAAACTCACACTCCATGAAGTCACCAATTAACACCTATTTATGCATGCATTGAACTTCAACATTTTCTACACTATATAAGTTATTATTACCCTTACTTTCCTCCAACATCTATGTTCCTTTCTTGCACCACTACAGCCCACAAATATGGCATGCTTACCTCTCGACCTCATAATGTTCTACATACTAAAACGCTTGGATGCCATCGAAGTTGTTAAATGTAGGTCTGTGTGCAGGAATGGCGTGACATGATATCAACACCGGAGTTTGAGGCCGCTCACTACTCCCATTGGCGTATTACAACAAAGCAAAGAACTATTTTAGTACATGATTTCAACTACTCAACTTATTCGATTAACCTGAAACACAACACTTATGATCCAGAGACAATAATTTCATTCTCGTTCCAGAACAGCCTCACGGGTGTAGAAATACTTGCACACCTAGATGGTTTATTGTGTGTTTGCTTCAACGAAACCAATGAGATGGTCCTCTTGTGGATTTGAATTTTCCTTAATTTTGCACACATTAATCTTTCAATCTGCTCAGCTGAGATAATAGTTAAATAACATATAATAGATTGAAGTTTAGGGTGTTGATATTTATAACATAATTGGCGGACCCAATGTGACTTGAATTAGCATAAACCCATTAGGTGTACGACGCCTTTCGCACGCCGGTTGAAAATTATCTCTACAACAATATGTCACATAAGGCAGGCTAGATTATGTAAAGAATTGTTTTTAAGTTTGGTATAATTGCCTCATGCAATGTTTGCCGCTTTGTTGCTAAATTATTTTTATGTTTTTGTTAAATTTTATATTTATATGAGTTGAGATAATTTAATAGGTAATATCGGACAACAATGAAAATAACAGATGGTCTTTCTTTGTTGCATTTAACTTCTTAAATAGCTTCTCAACTCTAAGTGGCATTTTAAACTAGAATGTGTAATGTTAATATACATTTTAACCGTGCAAAGTAATTAATATAATTTGACTATACATTAGACTTAATATATAATTTACGAGTATGGATAGGAAAATGATTGTTATCAAACCAAGTAACATTAAAATTCATAATGGAAATAAACCGTTTTATATCACGCTTGCTCAAAATAAAGAAAAGAGAATGACAAAAGTCCAGGTTTTCTATTGGTTTTTAAGCTTTTGAAAACCATTTTCTTTTGTTTATCATTTGGTTGAAAAATATTGAACCAAAATATTAAATATAGCTTAATCATTTTGTTAAGTTATAGTTAATTGATTATTAATTCATGTAACTAAAAATATTTGGGTGAGACGTCCATACGTCCAACAATGGTACATAATGTTATCAAGTTAGTTCATGATCAAGGAAGTCAAAGATAATACTTAAGTTAGTTTTACTCTAAACAAAGTTTATGTTATTATTCAATTTAACGATTCATCAATATTAATTTATATACTAAATTATATAAAAATATATATAATTATCCGGTTCTTGACTCTGGTTCGACTAATCCAATTGGTCCTACGGATATACCAACAAACATGTCATCGCCAACACCTTAATACGTTTATCGCCGCAACGCACGGGCACTTATGCTAGTATATTATAATTTTGAATGTCGGTCACTACTCTCAAAAGAACTGTTCATTCATTTTTAGGCTTAATCTATTGTACGCTGTGCAAAAGGTGTTGTCTTTTGTTTCTAGGCATGTCTTTACACCTGCTTTAATCTAATGCATCCACCTGTTTTTACACTTGGCTTACCAATGTGTTTCAGAGTTCTCTAATATATCATCGCCTCTTTTTCTCTGTCTTCACACCGTCACCCTCTTGCCCATAGTCACCTCTCTCTCTCTACCTTATCATCACCGGACCACCTGATTTATGTAGCGATATTTTGCAGGTTTCGTGGTGTTATGGCGATGTTGTGAGACGACCGGAAAAGGGTGGGAGATGTGCTTTACCTACTGTTTGGAAACCTTAGGTTGGTGGCGGCGGTCTTGAAAACCCCAAATTGAAGAATTCCTAGAACTCATTTGTTGAGCATATTGTGTTCTATATCCTTGAACATTGAAGGTTGTCAGATGCTTTGTTCATTAGTGGTTTACATTCATCGGAGGTTAGTTCATCTGTTTCTACACATTAAAGATTTGGACTTTTCATGGCTTTGATTTGTTTTAATGGACTTTTCATAGGACACACCAGGATTCGGTTTTTGGCTTGGCGAATTTTGTTGCAGCCAGGATTCGGTTTTTGGCGTGGCGACTTTTGTTGCATTCAGGATTCAGTTTTTGGCGTGGGTGAACTTTAAAGTCTAATGTTTTTTTGGTCTTAAAGTTCTAGAGCTTATTGTTGATTATAATTTCATTACATAAGTTATTTAAGTGCCTACAAGAGTTATAAAAGTAATCAAAAAAATGTTCAGCTGTTTAAATAGTGAACTTTCAATTTTCAAGTGAAAGTTTGTAAAAAAATTGTCTTCTGAAATCGTTCGATCTAATGACCGATTCGAAAGTTTAATATAAATAAGGGTTTCATTATGTGAGTGACATTTTTATCCTGTTTTTCAATAATATGCTTTTGACATTAAAATTGTAGATTACTGTAGGTGTTTACTGAAGTCTGAACTTAACTATATGGATCAGTAGTGAAACAATCACTTACAAATCCTCAAGAGGTTGAGGAAGCCAATAAGCAACTCAATCAAATGTAAGTATTTTAAATATTTGCTTATAAGATCTTTAGCTTCATGTCTACATATGAGTATGAATTGTTTTTAGTAAATCCTAGCTTCCGGTAAAATTATGTCGACGATGTCTTTTAATGGTTACTATATGAGCCGAACTCACCAAATTTTGCACTTCTCTAATATCTAAATCACGTGTTTTTCTAAGTATTTGGTGTGTAGCATTTCAATTTGTTTTAAAGCTCTTATTAAGCTTCTTTGTAACTGATGTTGATTGTTGTTTTCTTCTTGCAGTAATTGGACGTACAACTATAGTGAATTGAAGTTTCACGAACATGTAATTAAAGATTGTCATAAGGCTCTACAGCTCGATCATACTCTTCTTCAAGCTTTATCTTCTACATTTATGGATGTTTGGATTGATTACCCCTATGAAGTTACTCATATTTAGTAAAATTAAGCAGATAATTCCATGTAACCTCAATTTTTGGTAAAAATTAGGATGTTATGAATAATCAATCAAATTTTCTTGATCTTCTTATTTACTTAGTTATGTCTAGCCATAACTATATCTGATTGTGTCACTTCTACATAGGTGGACACCATGTATTCCATCGATGGAATGTCATTCGTTTTTTTTTGTTTTTGCATTCGGCTATGGCTTCACAACCCCCTTTTGTTTTTGCATTCGGCTATGGCTTCACAACCCCCGCAAACCGGGGTCGAAATACTAGTTCAAATACATATTCTATTCTAACTAGTTTCAAAATCAAACCCACAATATTTTGTAATTATGTAATGTGTTTTTTTATGGTGTGTCCTATTTTATAATTATGTTAACATTTTAACTATTTAGTGTTTAAATAATATTTAGTATATTATATTTAAACATATATGAAAAATAAATATGTTATGAAAAGTAGTTAAATTTAAATTAATTATAGAAGTATGTGATAATATGGCAGTTTTGTTGTGAAAGAAAATGAGATTTTTGAGAAAAAATTAAAATATGATGTGACGTTGACGTAACAATTTGTTGTTGTGGATGCTATAATAAGTTGCATGACTAATGCTTTCCTCATTACGAAAATTAAAAAAGTAACCTTTAAAACTGAATTCAAATTTAAATGCTTTCCTCATTACGAAAATTAAAAAAGTAACCTTTAAAATTGAATTCAAATTTAAAGTAAAAGAAGTGAAAAGTCTTTGTTTTCTTGTTTCTCATTTCCACGTTCACATATCTTAAGTCTACCCTCATAGAGGCCTCAGGCTCACAATGATAAACAATTGAAAAGTCTGGGCAAGAATCTTAACAAAAATTTTATCCCCAATGTACCAACCAATGGATTTTCCGTTGGTAACGTGTCCCCCGCAAAAATGACAAAATCTAGACTTTCCCATGACATGGTTCTGTTGGAAACCATCGGTTTAATATCAATATCGGGCATGGTTTCCATCGATAATTTACCAATGTTTAGTAGTGATATCGGTGTGTTAAGACCGAAACATTGTGTTCAAGTTGTCCAGGTATGACGCATGAACGAAATGTACGATCACGTCCTAAACTATGTGTCACACTAAAAAAAAATTTATTGTTTTGAGTATCCTGCCCCTGTATACTGTATAGACGGCTCATCTGGTATACTTAATAGTTTTCGTTAATTTCAACAATTCTATATTAATATATCAACTACAGTTTCTAATGCATCAACAAATCAGAGTTATGAGACAGGCAAGTATGTCTAATCTGCAGGCAAAATATAAAACAACTATCTTGTCTCATTGTATGTTTCATTGTTCATCTGATTCATATCATATGAATACACTCTTTGACGCCGAATGTAAGATCTATAGTTTCATTACAAAGAAATGTCGACATGTAACTCTACGAACACTAATTTCCACAATCATCGGCGTTCTCCCATGATTATAATCTTATGCTTGCTTTTCCTAGCACTTCCCTCTTCGGCAAAGCTATCGTTTAATTTCACAAGTTTCGACCCAAATAATCACGACTTAAATTACTCTGGAAACGCTGCGCCTTCTAGTCCGGTAATCCAACTCACCAGAAACCAACAGGACAAAGAAATGAATTATAGCACCGGTCGAGTCACGTATCAAAAACTATTCCATCTTTGGGACAAAAGTTCAGGCGAGTTAGCCGATTTCACCACGCTGTTTACATTCATCATAAACGCTGGCGAGCAGGAGTTGTATGGTGATGGACTCGCGTTCTTTCTTGCACCAGACGGGTTTCAAATTCCCTCTAAACAAGAAGGTGGTGGCATTGGCCTTGCGGGCGGTGACCAGGTGCTTAACTCGACTTTGAACCCGTTTGTAGCGGTAGAGTTTGATACCTTTCAGAATGGTTGGGATCCGGTTGGTGATCATGTAGGTATTAACATAAACTCCATGGTATCGGTTAAAAATGTGACATGGTCAAATCTTGTTTCCGAAGGTCAAATGAACGCAGCGAGGGTAACTTATAACTCTAGTGCAAAAAGGCTAAGTGTTGCATTTACAGGCTTCGACGGCGATCAGGTGTTCACGCAAAGACTTAGCACACAAGTTGATCTAAGAGATTATCTACCAGAAAATGTTAGCATTGGGTTTTCGGCTTCGACTGGTGACTATTTTGAGATTCACACTCTTCATTCGTGGGATTTCGATTCAAGTTTACCGATTGATGAACGAAGCATTGGTCCAATCGGTTCAGGGACGAAAAGCACCAATGGTTCTGCACCAACTCCGTCAACCACAGAGACGGTCCCTGGTCCTAAGCGTGCACGAACCAAGGTAGTGTTGGGTGTTGGTCTTGGTCTCGGTTTAGCTGTCTCCGTATGCGCGTTAATTACTGGATTTTTCATACGTTTTTCCTTGAAAAAGAGAAAGATTTTGTATGAAAAGAAAAACGAAGACGCGACTAATGCTACACAAGAATTTGGGATTGAGACTGGACCGAAGAAGTTCACATATAAACAACTGGCTCTTGCAACAAAGGACTTTGCGGAAGAAGAGAAGATAGGACAAGGCGGTTTTGGTGGTGTTTATAAAGGTTTCTTGAAAGAAATTCAATCGTATGTGGCGGTCAAGAAGATTTCTAGTGGATCAAAGCAAGGAATAAAAGAGTATGCGGCCGAAGTGAAGACCATTAGCCGGTTACGACATAGAAACTTGGTCAACCTCATCGGTTGGTGCCATGAAGGTAAGGAACTACTACTTGTTTACGAGTTCATGTCGAATGGTAGCTTGGATTCTCATCTCTTCAAAGGAAGTTGTTTGTTGACTTGGTCAATAAGGTATAATATTGTTCGAGGATTAGCCTCTGCGTTGCTTTATCTTCAAGAAGAATGGGAACAATGCGTTTTGCATAGAGATATTAAATCAAGTAATATTATGCTCGACTCCAATTTTAACGCCAAGCTAGGGGATTTTGGTTTGGCTAGGCTTGTTGACCATGACAAAGGGGCACAAACCACAATATTGGCGGGTACAATGGGCTACATGGCTCCTGAATGTATCCTAACTGGGAAAACTGGCAAGGTGTCAGATGTTTATAGCTTTGGAGTTGTGGCTCTTGAAATAGCTAGTGGTAAGAAACCACTTGACCCGATGGCTAAAGACGGTCATGTGAGATTGGTTGACCATGTTTGGGACCTTTATGGAAGAGGGGAGATTAGTGAAGTAGCTGATTTGAATCTTAATGGAGATTTTGATGAAGCGGAGATGGAACGTTTGATCGCCGTGGGACTTTGGTGCGCTCACACGGATCCCAATGCTCGACCTTCCATAAAGCAAGCAATTCAAGTTCTGAACTTTGAAGCACCACTTCCCAACCTTTCAAAAACTGTGCCACCAGCTGTTTTTGCAACACCCATAATCAAAATGTCTGCATTCTGGTCTTCACCATCCATTGATCTCACGGGTTCTGGGAGTGATGATACCGGTTCATCCAAGCTTAGTGGTTCATCTTCTGCTTCGTCAACAGCGTCTTTAATCTGTGAGACACAATAAGTAATTCAGTTTGGAAGTGTTTTATTTTGTTCTCTTTTTGTTTCAAGAAAAAAATGTATGCAGTGATCGAAGCATTTTTCAGTTTAACATTTGTTTTCTGTAACCAGCTTGAAATTATGAGATTTTATTTTAATAAAATCCTGTAATAAGTTTATTAAATTAATTTCTAGGTGTAGCACATGCTTGCAGTAAGTAAAGATATAGGTTTTAATGGAATGCAATCCTGCTATAATTGAGTAATGGATCTTTCCAAAATACAACTCAGCTTGTGTTGTATCCATCTAGTAAATATCAATCTTAATTAAATTTTATTGACCTTAATTCTAGCCCATGCAAGTAAAGCTGCTTGCAGTACGGATATACACTTTTCGGCGTCTTCCTCTTCTACTAGATCCTCGTATTCCAGTTCATGTTTTTCTTAAATGAAACTTCTATAAACAAGCTAGGTAGTTGCTTTTGGGTTCTAAAATTATACATATAAAACAACACTCAATAGTCCACTACTTATTGCTTCAAGACGAGTACTCTCTATCCTTAAAACAAATTCGCTCTACACTTAAAAGTTGTGCATAAGGTTTTGTGGCGAGTAAGTTTTCAATATACAATGAAGCAGCGTATGTAGAATCTCTTATATATCAACACTTCACTTCCTGATTGAACTACTGAGTTCAATTTCAAGTAACTAAAGAATCATTCTTGGATCCTAACATGATCATTTAGCATTTATCAATCTATCCTTGTAAAATCGAAAATTTTTTAAAAATAGGAAATATTAAAGGGGTGTAATAGTTTATAGGAGAGAGAATTTTTTTTTTGGTTTCTAGGAGTTCCGCTATTTCAAATGGCGGAACCGACCATGATAACATAACTTGTCAGAAGCTGTCTAGTGACATGGAAGTTAATTTTGTGTTCCGCCATTTCAAATGGCGGAAGTGAACAGTGACTTTATGACACCTTTTATAGCATGCTTTCTTGACCACATATTTAAACTAACACACTATTCACTTCCGCCGTTCAAGTGAACAGTGACTTTATGACAACTTTTATAGCATGCTTTCTTGACCACATATTTAAAAACTAACACACTATTCACTTCCGCCATTTCAAATGGCGGAAGTGAAACAAAAACCACTATTTAATATGTGGTCAAGAAAGCATGCTATAAAAGGTGTCTTAAAGTCACTGTTCACTTCCGTCATTTGAAATGGCGGAACACAAAATTAACTTCCATGTCACCAGACAGCTTCTGACAGGTTATGCTATCATGGTCGGTTCCGCCATTTGAAATGGCGGAACACTAAGAAACCCAAAAAAAATTTCCCTCTCCTATAAACCATTACACCCATTTAATATTTTCTATTTTTAAAAAATTTTCTTGTAAAATCAAACAAATAACTATCACAAAAATATATATGCCATTCCAATCATACATCAAATGTAAAATTATGTTTTAACACACAATGCTCAACCAAACCACTTTCCTCTCAAAATAAAGTAACAACTTTTTATTTTAAGAAATTCTAAATAATATGCCATCGATAAATAAAAAAACGTAAACCCATTGGATAAGTTCACAAGAGATGTTTCAGGTAGAAGTTTCCACAACGGGCGGTTTGTTCAACGCATGCGTGACAAGGCTGCCACAGTGCCAAAGTAATTAACTTTACAAAAATCCATTTTCGTGTACATATTCAAGTATCTTAACTTCTTAAGTATATATATTATTTCAGTGTGAGGCTTGAACAAGGAACAGTGACATCCCTAATTGAAGAAAAAGGGTCTGTGACAGGCGTGCTCTATAAGACCAGAGTTGGTCAAGATATTACCGCTAATGCCCCACTGACCATCGTCTGTGACGGCTGTTTTTCGAATCTAAGACGCGGCCTATGCAAACCTGAAGTAGATATCCCATCTTCTTTTGCTGCATTGCTTTTGAAGAACTGTGAAGCTCCATACCCGAATCATGGACATGTTATTCTAGCAGACCCTTCACCAATATTGTGTTATCGTATCAGTAGCACCGAGATACGGTGTTTAGTTGATATTCCTGGAAAAAAGATCCCTTCTGTTGGCAATGGTGACATGGCCCTTTATTTGAAGACCAAAGTCGCTCCTCAGGTATTTTGTTAGTTATATACTTACTATATCTAAATATGATTATTCTATGCAAGATTGCTTTTTGGCTAATCATATTTTGTGGTTTTAGATCCCTCCTGAGCTGCGATGTAGCTTCATTGATGCGGTGGACGAAGGAAGCATAAAAAAGATGGTTAATAGAAGCATGCCAGCTGCCCCACAACCCACCCCGGGTGCGGTTTTACTTGGGGACTCATTCAATATGAGACATCCTTTGACAGGTGGAGGAATAACCGTGGCCTTATCGGATGTTGTTATTGTTCGTGATCTTCTCCGACCTATTGGGAATATGAATGACTCATTTGCCCTCTGTGATCATCTCGACTCGTTTTACACTTTGCGCAAGGTCATACATGATGTCAGTTAATTTAGTTACAGTCAGATTTTAAAGAAACTGAAGGTGCATTTTTTTTTACAGCCACTAGCGTCTACAATCAACACACTGGCCGGAGCCTTGTACAAGGTGTTTTCTGCATCACATGACCAAGCGAGAACAGAGCTACGCCAAGCATGTTTTGACTACTTGTGCCTTGGTGGCGTGTTCTCAAGCGGGCCCATTGCACTCTTATCCGGTCTAAATCCTAAGCCATGGAGCTTGGTGCTTCATTTCTTTTCAGTTGCTGTCTTTGGAGTCGGTCGCTTATTACTTCCATTTCCTTCACCACAGCGCGCGTGGCTAGGTGTTAGATTGATCTTGGTACTTATCTACTATACATCTATATATATAGTTTTGGTATAATCATAATTAAGTTGTTTAAATAAGCTTGATGTTGATAAGTAGTTTGTGAGACCATATTGTCATGTTGGTTAAGTATAGATTTTCCAAATGTTTGATAAATGTTTATGTTTTGATTGGCAGGATGTATCAGGTATTATTTTCCCCATCCTAAAATCCGAAGGAGCTGCACCAATGCTATTATCGTCTTCAAGTGCAACGTATTATAAATCGCCTTTTCTGCATTAATAAGTCTGTTTAAAATGTAAACACACTTATCTAGTTTGCAGTTTATTTACAGTGAATCACTTTTCTAGTTAATTTTTTTAGTTTCTTCATGCAATGAATTTAGAGGCCGTATATGTTAATAGTGTCGATTTTGGTCAACAATTATTGGTGTACGTCTATTAAATAAATTTTAGACGGTAAATCAGTGTCAAAGAGTTTGATAAATCACATTAATACGATAAAAAGGCGATAACATTCCTGTTTTCCACATTTAGCTAAAGGTAGGTTACAAATGCAAGGATCTTCTTACAATATTCTAAGGTTTGGAATTATAGTTACAATTGTTTCTATGTTGTCGATGCCGAGTTTTGCAAGTATATATAGATGCAAGGATGTTACAACTAATAATTATCAGAGGGATCAAAAAAACAGGTTTCAGCCAGATGCTAGTGGCATCTTTAACTCAATCAAATATCATTTTCAAAATCCTAAATTCAAGTCAAGTTGCTATCTGTTGAAATAATGAGTTTAGGGATCGAAGCATCAGGAAATAAAGAACATCTGCACATTCACAGTCTGATTTAAGCTACGGAAAATCGAATTCCTTTATAAAAATTTGCAGGTAAGAGATGTTACCTACCGGTCTGCCGCAAGCATAACCTCTATACCGTCAGCAATAGTAGCAGAAAATAACTGTTTTGAGTCTTTTGACAGACATTTATTAGGACGGAATATCATATTTTATGTTTGTATCGAATTTCATCACTTTTCCTCTATCTTACGTTTCATTAAATTAAAGAAACAACAAAATCATTCTTATATTTGTCATACTTTATATTTTTAACTAACAGATGCTATGCCATGTGTATCGAATTTTATTAGTTTTACAGAATATTACATGTTTAATAAGAATGTAGCTAATCTTAATGGTATATTGATACATGCTTGATTAGCCATATACCAAAAATGTGTTGCTCATTTGTATAAAATACATGTTTTGTTAGTTTTCTTGTTTAAAAAAACTGAAAAATGAGAGTGGTTTTATAGATTTTTATGTATGGGGGGTGTTTGGGATTCCTTATTGTTACCTCCTTATAACTTTGTCCATAAGTTAATAAGTTACAAAGTTGTAACTTAATAATTTATCCTCTCACAAATAACACATAATAAAAACACTTTCTTACTTTTTCAAAAGTTAATAAATCATAAGTTACTTAAATAAATAGATCAAATATTTCATAGTTCATACTATTCTCTATTTTGGAAAAGGACCTATTACGCTAGTTGACACTGGAAACTTTCTTAGGAATTAAATTCTAGTTATTGAGTTCAAACACATAATAAGAAAAGTTTAATAAAAGGTTTGCAAAAATAACAGTCTTTATCAATAACATAAAATTAGATTTTAACTTGGTATAAAAGTCCTAACACCAAAATGGACACAATGGTGAAGAACTTGCATATAATAATAATAAAATGGTAAAGCAAACAATAAAATGATATGCGTTTAAAAATGATAAAACACATATGCTTGATAACAATATGTGCTCATTATTCAAAGTTGATGAATAGTGATATTTATGAGTGAAGAAGAAGTTGGTTTTTAATATAAAGGATAGAGTTAACATACAAATAGAAAAAAACGTGTGAAACGTACGAACTACAACAAAATTTGAGGCGGTGACATTTTTGTAAATAAGTGAAAATCATGTTTGTAGTGTAATTTAATTGCACTATATAGTTTACAAATAAAGTAATAATTTACAAATAGAGTAATTATAGTTTACAAACAGAGTAATAAAATTACTATTTGTAAAATATGTAATTGTTTCAATTAGAGTAATTATTTTGTTAGTAAAGTAATTATTGAATCTGTTTCTTCTTCTTTCTCAAATAGCTTGCTTTAAAAACACCCCAGTAAGTACGAATTGATTGGCAAATCACACACTTTCTTGTTTCAATATGCCATAACAAGCTCCAAATCGGCGAAATTGTAAACATATATATTCTCTAATATTATCACAATAATCCGGTCTCGTTGGAGCCGTACAAATTTAACTTCCGATCGAAACGATACATCGGCTATAGGGGTCGTTCGCCGCCGCCGACTAGAGCGAGTATGTTGCAGTGTGAAACGACGGCGATGCTGCTACCAGTGTTAAAGTCTCGCCGGAATATTTGTCGTTATTGTATATACGGAACAACGCTTGGTGCCAGCGGCGAAGCAGTGGAGCCTTGGTTGAAGGAGATGTGGCGGAGGCTGGCAGTGAAGTGATCGGAGTCCGGTGGTTTGGTGGTGGATGATGAAGAAGATGGAGATGGATCTGCGGTTGGTGATTAGTGTTATTGGAGAATAAGGGGAGATTCTTCAGTTCGTATGTTTAGCACAGATTTTTCATTTGTATTTGATCTTTATCCTTACTATATATATATAATGTTTCTAAGGCTAAATAACAAAATATATTACCAACATATTATATTATTATTTATAAAAATAAAGATAATAGGTGAAATTAGAAACCACCATAAACTTAAAATCTTGTATGATTATCTATTTGAAGTGGGGGATAAGTAAGGGCCCTTTGTGAGTTTGTCATTACTATGCTTGTGAGCCCAGCCCAATAGCCCAAATTCGAACACAGACAAACAGAGACAACAAAGCGTTCCTAACTGCTGAGTTGCTACGATCCCAAGAGAGAGAGAGAGAAATCAAACTAAAATACAACACTCAACTCTCACTGTTTCTTTCCTTCTTTTCTTTGTGTGTGTGTGTGTGTGTGAAAGATAATAATAATAAGTAAGAAGAGTAAAGTAGCATAATAATACACGTTCCTTTCTTTCTTCTTTACCCCTTTTATCAGAAACACTCTGAACCCCTTTTTCAACATCCCCATACCCAACCTTATTATCTCAAATGTCGTTTTTGCTATACCATTAACTAACACCAATCCCAAATTAACAACTTAGGCTTACTTTATTGTAAAAACTTTTGTTTCTGGTAGTTTATGTTTACAAATAATGACCACCTGTAAATACATACAGGTAAATCATAATAAATTATGACTTCAAGGAGACCTTCTGGCTTATCTAGACGATTGGGCGATGGTTCATTACACCCGAAATCACGCTCATCACCTTACTTATCCATCGGCCTACTATTATTGGTATACTCATTTACACACATATATTATATTGCCATTTGTGTAATTATATATAACCTTTGCATCCATCTTTCAGGGAGCTTTTCTTATTATTGGATATCTTTATACTGGTTCAGGTTAGTTAATAGTTAGTATATCTGAATTATAATATGCAATTATGCATCATTTGTTAATTGTTATATATATGTTATCTCTGTGAATCAATCTAAACACAAATTTTGTTTGTCGCAGGTTTTGATAAATCTGATTTAACTAGGCTTCAAGGTAAACCATTCTAGATATAGCTAAACAACTTTATATCTTTTACAGTCTAGGGGTGTAAATCAGCTTAGCCGGGCCCAAGCTTCAAGCTCTATTTCTAAAGCTCGAGCTCGGCTTGTGAGTTGTTTTTAAAGCTTGCCTCGTTTATTACGTATTAATTAGTTTCTATATATTTATTATTTATAATTATTTCTATATTTTTTTAAGTATGATTTTACATATAAGATAAGTTATATTATTTAGTAGTTATTTTTTCATAAGTTTGTATATAATAAGAATTTTTAAATAAATACGTATATATTAAACATGTTTAATAAAAGCTATATAAATAATAGGCTTGTTTTGGAATTTAGGCTCAAAAGCCAGCTCGGGCTTAGGTGCTGTTTGTTTTTGCTTCAAACATCTTCAAGATGGCTGATGTCTGCAGGCGGGCAGACATCAGTTGTGAAGACAGTTTGGTTTTCTAAAAATATAAGATCTGCAAACATCTTAATACATCTTAAAAAAAAAGCTCCTTGGGTTAGCTTCAAACTTCTTCACATTTCTCATCCATCCCCTGTGCACCTCTCCGTCGCTCCTCCACTCGCCGGTCGGCCATCGCCACCACCTCTGCTCCTCCAGACACACTCCTTCTCTTCCTCCTCTCCCTTGGTTCCGGTTGGCCATCGAAACCGCCGCCTCCATATATATATCTGTTAGGTGCCTCCATGAAAACCGCCGCCTCCATGGACCATCGAAACCGCCGCCTCCATGGACCATCACGACCACCGAAACTGCCGCCTCCGGTACACTCTTTTGCCCCATCACGACCACCGAAACCGCCGGAAACTTCCGATTCCCCACCGCCTATTCCTCCTCGGCCATCTGTTACCTCCACCGCCTAATCCACCATCTCACAACCGACCATCTGTTACCTCCACCGCCTAATCCTCCTCGGCTTTTCGATGTGACAGGAACCAGTTGTTGACCAACGTACATATTGAATTTTAAAGTAACAAGAAAAAAAAAACCTCAAACTACACTTTTTAGTTTAACATGTAAACTTATAAAAACAAACGGTCTTAAAATTTCAGCTTACAGATCTTCAGACCACATCTTCAGTTGCAGACATAAAAACAGATGAAATCAGCTTACAGACAGTTTATGTCTGCAAAAACAAACAACACCTTAGACTCATTTATTAAACAAGCTTATTTTAAGCTTGAGCTCGGGCTCAAACTCAGTTTATTTCAGCTCGATTAAAGCTTTTAACGAGCTGGTCTCAAGTAGCTCGCAGCTTGGCCCGTTTACACCCGTATTACTGAAATATAATCAGTTTAATTAATTTATTGAAACACCACAAATCTAAACTATCATGTAATTATTATGCAGCCGGTTCTTCATGCACATCTGAAATTTTTCAAGCATTACCGTATTTAAAGAAAGCGTATGGAGATAGTATGCATAAAATCTTGCACGTGGGCCCCGACACGTGTACAGTGGTCTCCAGATTAATAAAAGAAGATGAGACTGAAGCATGGGGTGTAGAGCCGTATGATTTAGATGAGGCTGATGCTAAATGCAACCGCCTTGTAAGAAAAGGCGTTGTTCGTGTATCCGACATTAAGTTTCCTTTACCATATAGATCAAAATCTTTTTCACTTGTCATAGTATCGGATGCACTCGATTATTTGTCCCCAAAGTATCTCAACAAGACGCTTCCCGAATTAGCAAGAGTATCTTCTGATGGATTTATTATATTCTCAGTTAAATTTCCAAATAAATGTTTTTGCATTGTATAAAACTATAAATTACATTTCTAATTTTATTGTCATTTTTGGAAATAGGTTATCCTGGGCAGCGTACGTTTAAAGTTGACGAGCTGTCAAAGTTCGGTCGTCCTGTAAGTCTTCTTTTTTCAATCTAATTTTTAAATTTGTGATTTTTATTTATGTTTTTTGTTTGTTTAGGCAAAACTGCGAAGTGCGACTTGGTGGATTCGGTTTTTGTTCAAAGCAAGATAGACGAGAATGAAGACGCAATCAAGAAGTTTGAATTAGCTGCAGCCAAGAAACGATACCAGTCGAGCTGCCAGATTTTCCACCTTAAATCGCTTATTTGAAGCATACCGGTGTTCTTTGATTCTTTTGGAGTTAAGTTATAGAGTTAACAGAGGTTACATTACATATATGTTCCCAAAAAGAAGATAAGTTTGATATTTGTGGATTGAAGATGCGATGTAGATTGTTAATTATATGATGCTTTTGTATACTTATGAGGTCTGCTTCAATCAATATAAGGTTCTCCATTTTGCTATTATAAATTGTCTGAATCACAAATATCAATCAAACTCACATTAGTGCAATGTGAACAAATGTTTGAGTTGATTACATTACTGCATATGGCTATTTTGGTCATTTAATGACACGTTTCCTAACATTTCACTAACAGAAGTTAAAAAATGTGTTAAGTCGATATAAAAAACGACAAGCGTGTCCTTACTTGAAAAACCAAAAACAACACCAGTTATGCATAATACGTAACATGTCTTCTAATTCCCGCCATATCAATAGGTGATGGGGACGAACGAAGGCATCGAGCAGAGGAGAGACAAATGAGCGAATTATGTTTTTAACGGGTTATTTTCAATACAACGTGTTTTTGGTGGGTTTCGTGTACAAACTTAGACACCTTATATAGCGAAAAACGTTCAAAAGCTTTTATTTATAAGCTGGCCACAATTGTTTGCAAAACATAATAATAAGGGCTTTGGCATAAGTATGTAGCATAGGTTTGGTAAGAAGTCATAATAGTACGGATTTTCGGTCTCAATATATTTTTGTCTTTGGCCGGCTTATTTAGATTTAAGTAGAAATTAAGCAACTTAAATGGTATGATATCAGCAACATATCCTTCCTTAGCTTTTATATACTCACATTAGTCCTTCTAAAATTGAGATTGATCATTACAACAACCAAGATGTTCAATCACATTATTCTATATGTAAATTGTTGATGATTGAAAGAGGATCTTGACCGGACCCCCTTACTTTTCTTTGTATTTTTTGTTGAAACCAACCTAAGAGAAAGAGACCCATGTGATATGAATTCACTAGGACGGAGTTGTTGTCGATTGAGGATAGGCCGATTGAGGGGAGTGCTATCATGTAGCTGAATACAAATAAGCCAGTGAAAGAGGAGTAGTCAGGGTACGACGAAACACGCCTGGTCCGTAATAACTTTTTAAACGTGGCAATCCTATAAACAAATTAACTTATGCTTTATTATTCTAGATAAGAAGTTTAAGCTAATCTATCTATATGTCATAGCCAAAGGCCACTATTAACGGTGACGTTATGTAGCTATTGACGTGGTAAATGAAGACATCATCAACATTCCATGTGTGTTACATCTTATTATTTTATTTTGAAGAATATATAACTTCACACGCAAAATGTCAAAAACCAGGCTCCTTTAGGAACTAGATGAGAACACCGTATCGCTCCCGAGCTTGATCTAGATGATGGAGATGGGTACGATAACTCAGGGGACGCGACTAACCCGAAATCCTTCTAGTACCATAACATACTTTCTTTTGTAAACCACCTCAAGAAACGACATGCATATGGAAAACAATACAATATACAAAAGAAATGTAATAGTAGTTTATATACACGTCATGTTATCACCTCTAACACGGTTTCAAAATAGTATATTGTTTTAGTAAAAGAAAAAAAAATATTAATAATAATAATGAGGAGTTGTTTACATGGGATTGGATGGTGTAAGCCCAAATGAGGTATGAATCGGTGTGTTTTAAGATTTGAAGCAAATGCCTTTATGCACAAATGGAAAGTTTTCTTGTTGATTTTGCTTTGGTTGATATGTTTTTATAATCTTTAAACTAATCATGTTGCCATTTGTATAATGCAAATCATCTATAAATAGCTAGCCTTAGTTCATGTCTACCCATCATCAAACGCCTACGGACAAGTTATCGACATACTAAATGGGGTCACTCAAACTCTCATTTGCTCTTATTTGTATCTTAACTACTATAGCCACCATCACCCATGCACAAAACTCCCAACAAGATTACTTAGATGCCCACAATGCGGCTCGTGCCCAAGTGGGCGTTGGTAACATGGTATGGAACACTACTGTGGCTGCCTATGCTCAAAACTATGCTAACCAGAGAATAGGAGACTGCAATTTGGTGCACTCTGGTGGACCTTATGGTGAGAACCTTGCCGAGGGTAGTGGTGCCTTCACCGATGTCAACGCTGTGAACTTGTGGGTAGATGAGAAACGTTATTATGATTATATTACTAATACATGTGCTAGGGGACAAGTTTGTGGACATTATACTCAAGTGGTGTGGCGTAATTCTGTTCAACTTGGTTGTGCAAGGGTTCAGTGCACTAATAATGGTTGGTGGTTTGTTATTTGCAGCTATTATCCTCCTGGAAACTACATTGGTCAAGCTCCATACTAGTGAATAGTGAACTATATGTTTCGCGTGTACGTTGTTGGTTAAAGTATATAAATAAATTATGAATGCGCATTAATATTGTGTGATAATTAATTAAGGAATGAAACATAGACGTGAAACATTAACTGGCTCCGTTCTAATTAATAGTATCATATAATTTTGGGTTTCATGCATCCCTTTTAAAACTAATCAAAAGGGTGGAAAGAATATTCAGTAACGCCCGCTATAAGTCTAGTTGCAAGACTGGTAGAACCCGAATCAAACCATATATATAGTGATACTAAAGATAATACCCAAAACTTATTGGTTGTATTTGCTGACTTGATTATCAAGTAAACATCGTATCAACAATTGAAGTATGCTAGTACACACGCAACACACATGAAATATATAAGAGTTGAGTATCTTAAATATAACTAAATCAAACAAATTACGTATTAAAACAAGTATTTGTTTTTCTTTTTCAAAAGACACCCCATTTGATATAGTTTCGTTAATTACGTTTTTTTTATTGCTTTTGGGATTGAAAAATTGATTTCATAAGTGTATGCGGGTTAGAATTGATGTTTTTTCACACGTATAAAAAATATGAACCCTATTTGGATTGACAATTCAATCCACCAACACGCAACTGTCAACCAGACACATTAACACCAGCCTTAGATATAATAGTTATTCAAAGATGTAATTTTGTACCTAGAAAACAAATCTTAAATTAAGATTGTTCTTCTTGTAAGTTCTAACCCCATTAGTCAACTTCACTTCGTGTGAGCTGGAATTAGATCCATCCCCACACACTCGGTTAATTCTGTGAAACAGAATCTGTGTATGGCTCATCCTACTGTTAAAAGCCCCTCAAATTTATTTATCATCTGCTGTTTTTGCTTTCCATAGTTAGAATTTGATTGTTTATTCTCGTTTATTTATCTTATGTGTGGTTCAGGAGCTGTTTGCATTTCGTTAACTTGTTGGTAGTTATATCACTATATGTTACGTCTCTCTAGGGAAGTTAAAATATTCATATCAATATGTATAGACATTCACACAAGTCGAAAGGAATCGAGATCAAACAAGCTGTGCAAGTTTGTTTATTGATTGTTGTTTGCTTTTGGTTGATCTTCCAACTCAAAAGGTCACATGACAAGAAGAAAGAGTTTGGTGCTAACGAAACCAAGATCTCGTTCAACACGTGTGCTGATGAAATTGTTAAACTTGGAAGGAAACATATTCAACCAAAGTTGGAACAAACAAATGAGACACATGAAGAAACACTAGAAGATGAAGAGAAGATTGAGCAGGAAAATGATGATGAAACTGAACAAGAAAAGTCAAACATGGAGATTGACCGTGAAGAAGTGCACATCATAGATGAAGATAAGGAGACAGGAGAGAAGAAAAGGAAGAGATGGATGGTCAAAGTCAAACCGAATACAGGGTTGACCATGATGAAGATGGATCAAAAGAACATACTAACGAGGCACGCGAAGAACATTATAAAGCAGAAGATGCTTCTAGTGCAGTTATTGCTCATGATGCTGAAAATGAGTTACATAATGGAACTTTAGATGACAACTCCGTTGAGAATGTGGGTTTAGTTGAAAACCGTGAAGCACCCGACAATGTGCTACCTTAATTCAAGAAAAAGTTTCTAAATCCATCAATGCCACATCATCAATAAATTTCCATGAGAATGGGCCTCAGTCAAATACCACACTAATGACTGAGATAGCACAAGGATCTTCATATTCAGATTTGCCAGAGATGTCGGAGTTAAATGAATCAATCGATGAAGAAAACAAATGGATCCTTTAAAAATTGCAAATTTGGAGGCTAAAAATGAAGATTTCAGCGCACATTTAGAGAAAAACTAGGTCTGGAATGATCTAGAAGTATTACCTATGATTAAAACACAGCATGGCAATTGTGAAGAAATAAATGCAGAATGAAACAAGCAGATAAAGATGTTTTCTGAAGATGGGTTTTGTATTGATTTTGATTTGTAGTTCTTGCTAGCTAACGTAGTAATAAGATATCAAAAATATTTCTGTGTATTTAGTAATTTTTATTGTAGACAATAGATAGAGTGACTGCAGCAGAAAAATAGAAATGCGAATGTGTGTTTTCTGGTGTACAACAGTTGAAGCAGTTTTACCAAACACCTGACATGACATGGTCAAGATTTAGCTAGAATTTGTTGTGTTCATCTCCTAAAAACAGAATAGTAGTATGTGTATCTTAGTGTGTTTCTAATGAACTTTCAATGTTATTAGTTAATGGAGTAATTGATGAAATGGGTTGAAAAGATGCGTGAATGGGAGTTTTTCATGAAAAGTGTTGTAGTTGGCCTATGTATATGATCTACGCCTAAAATTGAATAATGAGAGTGGTTTGTGCTCATGATATTGCTAGCTAGATTACTAATTTTAATCGTTTTGGGATTATGTTTAAGCATCATAAACTATAACGTATATTCTTGATCTGTAAGCATGCTAATATGTTAAACGTACACTTGGTAAAATGCATTAAATGGATAGCAAGAAAGATCAAGTCTCAAGATGGAAATCTGAACCAAACTTTTACTTGAGTCACACTGTTTTCTATTATATATGTACTAGTCGGGTACTATAAATATATCGTGATCATGCCTACCGTCTAACTTTTCAAATAAGAGCGATGTTTGTATAAACAGAACTTACTTTGAACTTTGTTGATCTTGAGAGTAAAGGATAAAAGAATTAGAGTGTCCCCAATGTGATCATTTTGGGGTCGTCTTTCTGTGACTAGGCCGTTCTTCACCATTGTGGAGTCTAGTGTGATGCTTTTGTGGCCGTTTTTTAGTGATTAGGCCATTGTTCACTATTGTAGAGTCCGGTTTTAGCTAAGTTCATACGAGCGAGTGTTAAAAGAACGGATCCAAGAAGGCGATTATTAAGTGATTTTCTAATTTATCAAGCGTGTATTTAGATTTTCGTATTGTAGATTCTCGACAAAGTGAAAAAGAGTGAATCTATCCCACAGTATTTTTTTCATTATTAAAAAGTACCACAACTGCTAGGAAATTTATTACAAACCATGTGAAAAATACGACCGGATCCGATATCGTAATAAACAACAACTGTACATGCATTAATCACCCAAAATCACATCTTAATCAAAACAACTCATCAAGCAATCTCACTGTACACTCTGCTCCTCTGTAAATCATAAAAAAATAATAAAGAAAAGATCCTCTACTAAAATTAACAATCAACTCCGGCGCCTACTCGCCGTCATGTCTCAGCTCCTTCCGTAGCTTCTTCGAAAACGACTGACACGCGTCCACACTCAAATCCACCGCAGCATCCTCCGTACACGTCACCTGCTGAACCCCAATCTCCACCTCCGCCTTACTCCCCGCCACCTTTAATGACATCACAAACCCCTCGTACATTACATGCGCCCATGACCCTGACCATATATCCGACCCAGAACCCGACCCGGAATCAAAACTAACCGTCGGTGTCGTCATCGGTGACCCACCGTTACCGATGTCTATAGTAAACTTCCCACCATGTTTAGAACTGATGGTGGAATTACATAAAGTGATCGGGTCAAGTCTCGAGGTTGCAGCATCGGGTAACAGCTCAAAATGGTACCCGATGCTTTGCCGGGCCCGGCTGGAGGACTCTCTCCACGCCTCCAGCCGGCCCCATGGCTTCCATGTGTTGTAACCCGGTCGCATGATAAGCCATGCGCCCGGGTTCGACTTACTGACGCCGTTTGTACCGTTGGATGGCACAAACGGCGTCACCATGGAAGCCATGGCGACCGGTGAGCCGGAAAGGTCATGGATCGTAACCGACCATCCTTTCCGCTCCTTCCGGTCGTCATTACCACCTCTAAAACCGAACTTGCAAGTGAAAACCGCCTGACGGATGTTTCCATTCACTTGAAAAACTTGCGGGCTGCACTCGGGTTCACCGTCAAACTCGAAAACAAATCTCGGGTCGGGTTCGACCCAAACATTTAAATGCAACTGAACCGGTTTCTTGGAGCTCCGGTCGTTCACCATAACCCACCCGTTCTGAACCACCACCAATCCACGGTTACCAGCATCATCAATCGAATCCAAACCAACTGACACAACTCCAAGAAGTTTACCAGATCCAAACCCACAAACCGGGTTACCTTTCCGACCCGAGAAGACTTCGATCTTCAACCCGTTTGACTTTTCAATCAGTTTATCGAACTCTGATTTCTTGAAGTTGAAGCAGGCTTGAACCTGATCGGTTACTTGATTCACATCACCATCTACACAGTACGAAACATCAGCGATCTGGGTTGGTAAGTTCTTGAGTTTAATCTTGCAGTAACAGTTTGTCAACGGAGGGTTACTACCGGAAGACTTCAAAGCTAAGTTTCCGACTACAAGTCTTACGAAAGGACATGGATCCATGACACCTTTCGTTATATTATTTCCTCCACGATTAGTGGGTTGTGTTTTGTTTCCGAGAATTTGAGGAATGGAGAAAGCTAGGAAGGTGGTTTTTTATATATACAGTTTATTATGATAATATATTATATAAATATATAATAATAGAATAGATACAGGGTGAGAGAGAGAAAAAAACAGCTGGAAATAGCGGGGAAGAATAATGGAATGCATGGACATGCGTGCAAGAATAGGCTGAGTGCACGTATGCAAACAGAGATGCCAGCGATGTGATGGAATCTATTTAATTCATATCTCCTCCAACTTGAATAAGTTACTATCAAGCCAACTATTCAATGTTTTTAATTTCGATTTATAGTTAATAAATCAAATCTAATATTTAAGATTCAGGAGAAGTTGATAAAATAATAAGTAATTAATAAGTAATGTTGTTTAATATAACGTTCTTGTATATGTTACCTCATCATTGACTTTTTTTTATTAGGTGTCAAAACTACACTTGATTAGAGTATGATCCAAATTATGGGCATATTTGTCAAATGTTTTATTTATAAGAGTTCTTGATGAAGTGTTATCGAGATTGTTTTTAAAGGTGATTGTTCTAGTTCATAGAAGCATATAAGCAATTAGGCATTAGCTATAACCTTATTGGTTTGGTGAGTTGTTGATTTATTATATACTTAGACTATCACACTATCTAAAATTTTATCTGAAATATAATTGATATCTAAATGGAGGAGACTTTCAACACGGGCTGATGAAGAATGGAAGTCGATGGTTGAGAGAGGAGAGAGGGTGAGTGATGTTAATGCGATGGTATCTAATGTACAGATCATTTAACCAATGAAGATGCTCTAATTATATGTATACCGTTGATGGATTACATAGATACTATCATTCCTTGTGTTCATATGCTTGTTTCCTTTATGTCATGTACGTCTAAGCAATGATTCACAATAAATAATATAGGGCCTCTACATTTCTTATTTGGTTACATATGTCTTCTACTTAAGACTAACTGTTCCACTCTTAATGCAAATATGTCACTGATAAGGTTCATTATAATCATTCAATTACTCAAAGAACATGACACCTAATATATATGTGTTGTAACCTAGGTAGTCAAAGACGCTTAACATATTCAAGGAGTAAAGGGTGAACCTTGGGCCTAGTCGCCTAGACATAGAACAATTATAAAGCATGGGGTGTTAAGTAATGCGTAAAGGGTGAGCCTTAGGGCTAGACAAGTTTAATATATTTTAACTTCGTTTCTGGACCATTTCGAATATATATGACCACTTTTAGTCGTTGAAGCCTAAATTTTTATAATTTGAAGTTTGAACGGGGTGTTAGTACGAGATTCATTTCATATAATAAATAATCTTGATCAGGAGTCATGGCAATTTAATTTATATATAGTTGAAGAAGAATGGCCACTTTTTTTTCTAAACATGTAACAAACCTTTAATGTTGTTTAAAGTAAAGAGAAAACCACAAAAGTTACATTTTTCTTGATGTTTTATATAATTATAGTCGTGTCATAAAACATTTATGCATATAGTGATAAGATACACGAATTCATAATAACATATACATTCTCTCTTTATGTGACTCATATCTCATTAGTATACATGTTGTGCCATGTGTGATTTACATTTTGTTTTTGTATACTATACACTAATCAACATTTGTGAGTCACCTTCACTCGCATACTATCAGGTGTTACGTGATATAATGAAGATAATCCATAACACCTAAATTTTA
The DNA here is from genome assembly GCF_021521415.1 of Bidens hawaiensis. NCBI lineage: Eukaryota > Viridiplantae > Streptophyta > Magnoliopsida > Asterales > Asteraceae > Bidens > Bidens hawaiensis. Next base: position 233,475 of record NW_027492634.1, read on the forward strand.
AAACATAATACGCAATATATAACATATTTATTCAACAAAAAAATTACAAAACTTAAATGACGACAATATCTTTCAACTACCTTGAGATAAGTAAACTATATTACCTAATAATCGATAATACGATATTGGGAGATAGGTGAACTACCATGAACTACAATATTACATAGCATATTCTTTTCATCTTATGTTAGCTTTGGTGTAATACATTTACATGTTTATACATGTTTAACTACGTTTCTAAGTAGACACAAACAACATTTTACATTTAAACCATGTTATTAGCAACCAAATGTTGTCGTCTTATGTTATGTTGTAGAGTATAGAAATTGTTCTGAACCTATTAATTAGCGCTTGATTTAAACAAAACAATAAGACCTTCATATGATGTGTACGTGATAGAAAACCTGAAGTAAGTGTTTGGCAATGTATAAACAGCTGATTGTCTTCGATATTTCCCTCAACATGTTCCTTTATTGAAAAAGTGTATTCAAACCATCACTGTAAGATACTTATATTGCATATGGTTGATGTAATTCGCTAAATTTATAAGGATAAAGCAATGTTGGTCTAATGGAAATTAAAGTATTTACCATTTTGTGCTATTTAAATATCAAATCAGTAAAGAACATTACTTATATGAAAGTATTTTTAAAACGAAGATTGTTTCACCATTGAATACTTCACTTGTGAGCAATAACAGTCAAATAAAATAAAAAGAAAATGTATATTTAATTAAGGAAATAAGAAGAGAAAAGGGTGATTGGGTGGTAGGGAGTTGGGTAAGCAAGCAATGGTGATTACCATGAGTTCGTTGTTCCAGCTCCATGTCTTCTCTTCTCACCACCACAAGTACCTGTACCATCCCCACTTTATTTTCTCTCCTTCCTTTTTTATTAAATGTTTTATTTTTATTCTAATAAAGAAACGTATAATTGGTCAACGAGAAGTAATTGACCGATATACGATATATACTCTTACTTTGCCATCAAACTCAAAGTGTGTCCTTTTTTTTTAATTCTGCAAGTGATACTCTCAAAATTTTCGCTTTCAGAATTCGAATCTATGACCGTCATCTATGATCATCTCATGAAGAAAACTTTTAAGGAAAACCTCCATTATCACCCCTACCACAGTGGTGATAGCCTTTTATCAGTTTCCGTAAATGAGTCATGAATATTGTAGTTTCCTGTTTTCTTATTCATGGTTTCACACACATGTATTAACAAACACAACTAACTTTAATGAATTAACTGATTAAAAATTTAATTTTAGTAATTTGATAAGTGGAAAAGTGAAAGTTACATAAATCACTAAATTTAGTGACATGATTGATAAAAAATAGTTTTTAAAGTATAGGTTACTTAGGCGGTGTTTGATTAGCTTTTAGATTTGTTTATTTGATTTTTCGAAAAGCAAAAACAACTTTTAAAAACTGAGCTTTACCAAACACATGTCATATATTCAATTTTGCCCATCTAGCAACAATTTATTCACATTATATGATTGTAAATGCCGTCTACGTGACTAGCAGTCATGTATTACCTTTACTTGTGTATATTGTGAATTTTAATGAAAGTTATTGACGTACGATTAAAGATTAAAGTTTTGTTATAGAAAGCTCACTGATATGATATTGGCATGTAAACGACTGAAGGTGATTCCAAAGGTTATCAAATCACCTGATCGATCACTATTAATAGTTAGTTTATGATGTCTGGACCAACTAGTCATGCGAGTCATGAACTCATGATATGTATGATTTTCTAACTTAGCACTGATTAAGTAATAAATATACGTTAATATTAGATGATAAGAGTTACAATTTGAACTATAAATCTTATGAAGCATAGTACTTTGACCGGGTTATATTATTGAAGGTCTAAACGGAAAAAAAAAACATGAAGAAACTAGCAAATGGGGCGTTGGTCAACTCCGTCGTTGCTTGGCGGTGAACATTTGGACTTGGTTGTCATTATGATTAGTAGCATCTAGCGGCAAAGACGTTTTGTCTACTAGCTAGGGTGTTGGTCAACTTCGAACTCGGAAGACTTTAAAATTTAAAGAGTTTTCAACAATTTGAAACACCATCAGGATAACTCTTTGGCATTTTTTTAGAAAGGAGAAATAGCTAAGAAACATCTAAAACTAGATTATTGTTACCTGATTGTCATTTTTTGGATTGTAGCATCCGAAATTGTTGTGATCTTTGTATAAAACATTAGTAGTTGTGCACTATAAAAACATTGAGTATAAACAATCCCAATAGAAAATATTTAGAAAGTGATGTAAGTTACATGCAGGGCCGGTCCCTGGGCCAGCAAAAACAAGTTAGGGCTTTAGGCACATATTTAATTAAAGCTTTCAAGTCTAGAAAAAACATATATATACATATATTATAATGGGTAAAGTAAATTCAAAGTAATGTATAATGTATTTGTGTGAATGTAGGCTTGGTTGTTACTAAAGTATTGGTCATAAGTTCAAAACTTGTAATAAACAAGTTCTTTTCTTAACAATTATCATAAAAAATCCACAAAATCTTATTTCAATTTAGGCCTTCACAATTGTTGAGCCGGTCCTAGTTACAGGACTTATCTAGTTCTGGTATCTGGGAATGCCTATTGTAATATAATGATTAAAGCATTATAAATATGAAATATGCAAAAGGGTGTAGTGTTCCAAGACTTAGGTTCTATTAAACAAGCCCTATATATGTTCCTTGTAAGTTAAGGCATTAAAGCCCAACAAAAGTTCTAACACTTGGTTGCTTAAAATGGAAGGTTTTTACGTTAAACTTTACTGTCACATGGAATCCGCATGCTTATACAAGTAATAAAAGGTTAACTAAGTAGGAAAAGTGGAAAACATGAGTTTGTTTTGAAACCATACTGGGCTGTATCTTGGCCCAGTAGGTCTATTTTTCATATTTGGGCTAAGTTTTATTTAAGAAAACATGTTGGTCAGTTTGGTTATTAATGAAAACTTAATAAAGGCTTCTTGCCTTCTTGGGCCAAATGGGTTGCAAACGAGGCTACAAGACATCTAATATATAGCTTAGCCTGGTCACTATGGTCAGGGGCTTCGAAGCCCCTCCCCAGTGCCACGTCAGCGCCACGTGTGCATTGGGGGCTTCAAAGTCCTTCTCCAAAGATGCCCCTTAAAGGTGACGTGGCTTCGAAGCCCCTTAATTTTTTTTTAATTTAATAAAACTAACAAAGTTAATATAAAACAAACTAAATAATAAAAATCAAACTTAATTAAACTAAAATACATAAAAAAAACATACAAATAGAAAACAAATTACAACTAATTTTCGGCGTCCGAGTCCTCGTTTGCATATTTTGCCATTATCCTCTCTTTCTTTTTCTCCAAAAACGCCCGTGTGGCCGAATCTAGATGCGAGAGATCCTTTGCGAGGAGCTTGAAGTCCTTCTCTCGTTGTCGTTCCGATTTAGCCTTCTTTCTTTCTTCATGCATGGCTTTGTATTCCGCATGCATCGCTTTTCTTTCTTCGTGTATTATCTTGAGTTCCTCTTTCGAGTGTTTTTTTTCCTCGCGAAACTCTTTAAGTGCAAGCTCCAAGTTGTCAAACCGCGCGTTCACGTCGGAACTCATCGAGGATGTCGGAACTCATCAAATTGAAAATCGGGATCAATCTCGTTCAAGTTAAATTGAGAACGAGCATCCGACGCGGCTTGAGACGGCGATTGATCGGCCGAAGTAGACGTTGTTTTTGACCGTTTAGACGGTCGCGGTGAAGATGTCGGGATCAGATGCCACTTTGGCGAGCTCGTGCATTTCATCCAAATATCAAACATCCTCATGCTGAATTCGCTACCATGAAGGCGATTGTATTGTTTCAAAATATCCTTAAGAAGGTCGGCGTCGTTCGTGCCGCTTCCTTTGTTGTTCTTAAGGCGAGTGTGAATTGTGGAGAAGTGGTTCATTTTTAAAACCATTGCCTTCCATTTGTTGGAGACGGAATCATCCCCGCGGTAGCGACCTCGACCCATTATCTCAAAAAATTTACCACGTTTTTCTCTCCAAAAATCGCGGTGCGTTTACCGTCACCTAACACCGAGTCTTCGGATGAGTCAATCTACGCTTGCGCCAACGCCGCTTCCTCATCGTCTTCCCACTTCTTCCTGTCGTACAATTCGGTTGGTGTTTCATCGGCAACGACCTTCTTTTTATGGCTTCGCTTGCGACGAACTTGGGTTTCGTCGACTTGGGTTTCGGGAATTTGGGTTTCCACAACTTGGGTTTCGGGTGTTTGGGTTTGGGGTGTTTGGGTTTGGGGTGGCGGAGGCATAAACGGCATTGGCATTCGATAAAACATATCGTTTGGAGGCATTGCGGGTACATTCTGGTTGGCAAAGTAAGGGTTGGTAGGGTCATTGTTTGCGAGTAAACTAGCCCACCACCTTTGAGACGGATCCCACGGGTTTGGGTTGGTGTTCGGGTTTTGGTTAGGGTTTGAGCTCGAGCTCATGTTCTGGTTTGGGTTCGGGTTTGAGCTCGAGCCGGTGAAATTTGAGAAATGATTCATGGTAAAGAGTTGAGAGGTTTTTGTTTTGAAACTTGATAGTACTTGGTATTTGTTTGTATATAGAATGATAAAATGAGTTAGTATTTATAAATAAAATAATTAGTTTTTTGTTTTTTTTTAAACTAGCCGTTCAAATGAACGTTGGTGGGGGGGACCCACCAAAACCCACCAAGCGCGCCGGCCGTTTGAACGCCCGAATCAACGGCGCCCCTGGTCCAACGGAGCCCCACTATGGTGTTCAGCGCCCATCGCCCCTTGCCACCTCAGCCCACCCCGCCCCATAGCGTATAGTCTTACCATATTCTATTTCCTTTAAGCGCATGTCTTAGACCGGATAGTTATTGTGGCGGGCCTTAAGAGGACATGGAGGGGTCACGATCCTCCCATTTTCTCTCATTTTCCTTAAAATTAGGGGTCGGTGTTTACCTTTTCTTGGATGAAAAGCCCATCAAAATTTTCTTGACATCCTCCTTTTTGAACTTGATTTGACTAATTGACTAACAAATATTGAAAAACCGAGGAATACACCATATGGGGCAGCTTGGGATTTTCACTTCTCCAATGATGTCATGGATGCCGCTCCGTGCACTCATTACCTTTACTTGTGGTCAGTGTTGCAAAAATCCCGACTATGCACATATTAATTCCCGATTAATCGCTAGTTCCCACTTCACTGATTAATTTTGGGCTAGTCAGCCAATTAATCGGTCAACGGTCAAATCCGGCCAAAATCAGCGGTTTCCGGCGAGATTACGACCAATATCAGCGATTTTCAGGCTAAATTATGTTTGTGTGTATATAAAACTAAAAAATATACATTAAGGTCCGATCGAATTAATCTTAACTAATCCCTAGTCCATCTTACCGCCCGACTAGTGATTTTACGATGCTGCTTGTGGTTCGATAACAAGGAATATTCCCGCCTTAATAATAAAAATTCTTCTTCCACGTTGTAAAACCCTAAATAAAAATATTCTTTTGTTCCTTTAAATACAAACCCTGCCGGCGGAGTAACCTATAATAATAATATTACCTATCCATAAACTAACTAACCCTTTTCACCATTGTCACTACCACCAATGGCTGCCCTCTTGCCCCATTACCCGATCACCAAACCTTACTCCATTAATATTAATATTAACATTCCTCCTCACAAATTCCTTAATGTTTCCGTTTCTACTCCAACAAATGTCAGAACCCGTAAACCTTTGGCCACCAGGGCCGTAATGCAGGTCAATACAGAACCCAAAACAGAGGATCGTTTGGGTCTTGATATCGTGACGGGAACAGAGCTCTCACAAAAGGGCTTTTTGGGCCTCAGGAAGACCAAACTGGTGTGCACGGTGGGACCCGCGTGTTGTTCTTATGACGAATTGGAGAAACTGGCATTGGGAGGTATGAATGTGGCTCGGCTGAACATGTGTCATAATAATCAAGACTGGCATCGAGATCTTATTAGGAAGATTAAGAAGTTGAACCAAGAAAAGGGGTTTTGTGTGTCGGTTATGATCGATACCGAAGGTAGTCAGATTCATGTTGCTGATCATGGTGCACCTTCTTCCTTAAAAGCTGAGGTGATAATTATGGGTGTTTTTGTACTTTCGGGTTTCTCGGGGTTGAAAATTTTAAATGCTGGAATGAAACTAAGGGTGTGCGTGGTGCGGTTCGATGCGGTTTTTGGTTAAAACCGAAACGAAAACCAAAACTTCGGTTTTTGGAGTATTTGAAACCGTTAGGTTTCAGTTTTTTCGGTTTCGGTTTGGTTTTTTCGATTTTTTTCATTTGATCTTGAAAATTTTAGGTCAAAAGAAAGGTTTTCAAAATATAATTAATTTAGGTATAAATAATTTTGTAATTGTGAAATAATAGACTATTAAACATTTTACCAAAAATATTTGAGTTACATGTTTATTAAATTCTTATAAATTACTTAATATAAAATAACAAAAATTTAGGATTTCGGTTCAGTTTTTTCGGTTTTTATTATATGCAAAATCAAAAATCCGAACCGTTAATTCAGTTTTTAGTTTTTTACAAAAACATAAAACCAAACTGTCAGTTTTTTATTTGGTTCGGTTTGGATTTTTCGGTTTTTTGGGTTCCAGATTGGTTTTTTCGGTTTCTTGCACACCCCTAAATGAAACCCTGTCCTAATCTTTCCCGGGTATCGGGTTGGAATAATTGGGTTTCGAGTCTTTGAGCTAGAAAACTAAAAAAATAATTAAAAAGTAATTACTTGATCGAGTATTGAGAACAGAGATGTATACGATCGAAAAAAAAACTTGTAGAATTTGGGTACGGACGGGTTTCATGGATACGGTACTGTCGGGTTTGGTTTAACAGTTCATAGTGACAGGCTTAGTGATACTTGACAGTTAATAAGTTATAATATATTTGTTTCTTAATTTGAAGATTAATAAATTATTAAATGTTTACTTAAAATCGTACTTTCGTTGCATATCAGGATGGATCAATATGGTATTTCACTACTGAAAAATTTGACGGTTGTCGACCGTTCACAATTCAGGCAAGCTATGAGGGTTTTGCTCAAGGTGAAATAAGTTGTCTGTAATAAATTAACAATTTGATATTATTGGATTATTGATTTTTACTTTAGTGTTATACATATTCTGGTTTCAGGAATTAAAGAGGGTGATGAGCTTGTGGTTGATGGAGGAATGGCAACATTTGAAGTGATCGAACGTGTGGGGAATGACTTACGTTGCAAGTGTATCGACTCGGGTCTACTTTTACCGAGAGCAAAACTAAGCTTTTGGAGAGATGGAAAACTTGTTGAAAAACATCATGAGCTACCGACGTTGTCAACAAAGGTTTGAATATGTTTTTGTCATTTTATTCGCTTTGATTAAGTAAATATGATATTATAAGTGTTTGGAAGGGTAAATATGATATCATGATTAACAGGATTGGTCGGATATTGAGTTTGGAATATCTGAAGGTATAGATTTTATAGCCTTGTCATTCGTTAAAGATGCGGATGGTGTGAAGCATTTAAAGAATTACTTATCTACCAAATATAAGTAAGTGCACAAAGTATGAACCAACCAATAACTGTTGTTTCTCAATAGATGTAAAACATGAATGTTTTTATGTGCAGATTCATTAAGGTTTTGGCTAAAATTGAGAGTTTGGAATCTCTACACAAACTAGAAGAGATTGTGGAGGCGTCTGATGGAATAATGGTTGCAAGAGGGGATCTTGGAGTTGAAATACCACTCGAGCAGATTCCTACCGTGCAAGAGAAAATTGTTGATCTTTGTAGGCAGCTCAACAAGCCGGTGATTGTAGCGTCACAGTTGTTGGAATCCATGATCGAATATCCTACACCAACTCGAGCCGAGGTATTACTTTCTTAACTTAACCGAAACCTCAAAATCAATTTTTTTTATTAAATGGATTTCGTTAAAAACAATATAATTCTGTAATCACACCTGATTTACACAGTAGTTTTGGGGCAAAACGTGGTTGATCCCATCTGCGCAAATTTATTTGTATTGACACATTGTTGTGTTTGATGTGGCAAAGGTTGCAGATGTTTCTGAGGTGGTCAGACAGTATGCTGACGCCTTGATGCTTTCCGGTGAGTCAGCGGTTGGATCATATGGAGACAAGGCTCTTTCTGTTTTAAGAACAGCTAGTGTCCGAATGGAACTATGGAGCCGTGAGGAGAATCAACAGCCGCCCGTTCTTCAGCGTGAGCTTGGTTTCTCATTGCCAGATCAGATTGCCGAGCAGACCTGCAATTGCGCTGCCCAAATGGGTAATTATTTAATTTATAAACAATTCAAGAAACGTAATATATATTTATCACAATTGTTATATAATAATATATGCAGCAAATAATCTTGGAGTGGATGCGATTCTTGTGTACACGAGGCATGGACAGATGGCGTCACTATTATCACGCAACCGACCAAACCCGCCTATATTTGCATTTACAGATGAACAAAACACACAAATGGCTTTGAACTTGCAGTGGGGAGTGGTACCTGTTTTGGTTGACCTATGTGATGACATGGATGTTAATATTCATAGAACGACCGAGCTTATAAAGTCGAAAGGAATGTTGAAACAAGGGGACACGGTATTAATAGTTTCAGATGTTATTCCAACTCGTACGAATCGGACCGTTTACCAATCGCTCCAAGTCAAAGTTATCTCATGAGATTTTACAAATCCATAAATGATGATGATTGAAGTTCTTGTTACACTTTTATATTTGACTTTTTGGTGAAGCATCCCTATTTAGCATAAAACATATGTGACATGAGTTTAGTTAAATTTTATTTGTGCTTCTACAGATTTCGAGTTTTTGGTCAAACACTCATTGCTTCACACACGCGGGTATCATAATATATAAATCTGCAATACATCAACACAGACACAATATAAGAGAACACAAGAAGTGTCATCTTTTACTAGTACACCATTGTTATTAATTAGCTCAAAGTATACGATAAAAGTATTAACGAACTACTGCTCCTTTTGCTTCGATCTTTCCATTGCGCGCTCATAAAACTCGTGAGGACGAGGAAGAGATTTGGAGACGCTTTCTCTTTCCATGCACCGTGTCACCCAATCAGCCAGTTTCGGGCAATCTTTCTCTATGTTCATATTCACAACCTTGTTCAACGTATAGAACCAAAAGCTGAAGGGAATGAGTGCAATGTCTGCAAACCCGAAGCTTTCTCCGACCAAATATGGCTTTTCACCAAGCTGTCCTTCTAACACCTTCAACACATCCATGAATCCCTTTTTTGCAGCCTCTTCGCCGTCTTCGCCTCTTGTCTTCCATATCTTTATTCCACCATCATACATCTTCAAAACACAAAAACCAACAAAGCTTATTACGTATACACAATATTACCTATTAATTAATATTGCTATTTTTTTAAGATAACACAGCAAGTTGGTTTAAATTATTTGTTTTATACACATAGACCATTCAACGCAAATATTAAAACATAATACTCAATTTTCAATGTAGTGTTGACTACTAATTTGTTTTTATTTTTATTTTTAAAATTTTTTGTCATATTAATTATTCCTTCATAACTTTTAATAGGATGTTAAAAATTCCGAATATACCGTTACAACATTTTATTTATATCCGTGTACAAATATGAATTTTGGGCATATTTTATTTGTTTTGATACAATGGGGAGTTTCAGTTTCTTTACTCACATGGGCTACTATAACAAATACAAGTACCGTAATAAACTAAACTAATACCAAACTAATTCGACTGTGTTCCGCCTTAACTAGTTGTTGTTGTTATTATTATTATTATGGGGAAAGTGAATACGGTGCTGTCCACCGCCTAACCTTACACCATCAAAACTAAACTAGGTAGTTTTGGTATTAACTTAACTAGTTCACATCTAACAAATCCTAAAATACATCGTCGTTTTCGGTGGCAAACTGAAGACGCAGATTGATGACTGGATCAACCCTAAACGTCTGATGCTTCACCCCTATCTATAATGATTCTCGATATTAGCCCTACCCTGCATATCTCGGATCGACCCTATCGATTTTATGAGAAAGGCTTGGGAATTACAAGCGCTACCTTCCTCTGCAGGTAACCTATACTTATCTATCAACAATAATTGATCATCGCCTATTGAAATTGATCATCTAATTATGTTGTTAAAACACATATTTACAGAGAATTGCTTTCAGTTTGATTATAATTGGTCTATAAACCTCAATTCCTCAGCAATTATGATTTCAAGAAAGCAAAGAGGGAAGAACACAAGATTGATATTGCAGATAAGAGAAATACCATTAAAGATACCAATGCACAAAGTTCAACAGAGTTTGCTCACTTAAATCTTGTTGATGCTAAACGTACAAGCAAAGCTTTGGTTTGGGGTTCTCATGTTTTAAGCCTTGATGATGTCATTTCAGTAAGTTTACCAAAAAAAAAAAAACGTTTTTTTCATGCCCTGGGTTTTATTTGTATTTACGAACTAATCAATCAGTTCTAGAGTTGGGGACTTGGGGTGTTCATCGGTTTGGTTTTCGGTTCATCTGGTTTTGGATTTTATTTGGTTGTAATCGAAAACCTAACCAAATAATCAATTTGCATAACCAAAAACCCAACTGGCCACATTTGGACGCTCAAGAGTCTATAGAATTGAAAACTTTTTTGGAGAAAAGTGCCTTAGACAAATTAATTCTAAATCTTTACTCTTCAAAACATGAAGAAATCAATTCTAAATCTACACCTGAAAAGGCTAACATATTGCCAAATCTTCACAATTGTATGTAAGGGTGAGCATTAACCGACGGAAGAAGCTAACATATTACCAAACCCAAAAAACTGAACCGAAGCATTAACCGACGGTTTTTTTGTTTTATTGAAAAACCGAACCGAACCGACATATTAACCGAACCGAACCGATGTATAATCGAACCTAATATGCATTTTCATAATACAAATTTTAATTTATAAATGTATAATCGAACCGATGTCACCTTCTTTCATATTATAATACAAATTTTATTTTTTTCATTATTTTCTTTATTAAGATGTAGGCAATGCATGTAAAACATCGTTTAATGCGTATAACCGAAAAAACTTTTAGTGTTTTTTATATTAAGAACTTTGTTGAATTTAAACTCTAGTACTCTTTCAAGTTTGTATTCGTTTGGTTCCACGTAACACACACACACACACAAAACCCGAACATAACCGAACCGAAACCGAAAAACCGAAACGGATTGGTTTGTATATTTGAAAAACCGACTTTTTCGGTTTCGGTTTCACCTAAAAACCGAACCGAACCGTGCTAAGTCCTAAACGTTAAATATCTTAACACGTTTAATAATGCAACAAAAAGTATTATTTTTACACTTTCGCTTTCACATGTAAACCTTTGTAGTTACTATTGCAACCCATAACATATGCAGGTATCCTACAACTACGGACTGAGACATTTTATAGTGCATGCGTACCCTATAAAAAGGCCTTCATACAACCTTTCTTGTTTTATGAAGTCTGGTCAAAGCAGGAAGGATTTTTGCTTTTTGGCTTCAACTTCAGATGATGCTTTTTAATGGGTTACCGAGTTTGCATATCAGAATTGTTAATTGTTCACCTCATCCAGTGGCTACTGATTTTTCTTATTCACATATTAAAAGTAAAAGCCCACTTAGATCAAGAATGATCTGCAAGCTATAAGGAATAAAGTCGAAGATAAATGGAAAGCAACCGAAGATGGTGCAAGACGAACGAGGAGATACTTAATTTATAGTTGGATTGGTTTTTAAATTTTTGTTGTTACTTTTAAGCCATTTAAATGCACATGTTACTTTTAAGCCATGTAAATACTTGATTTATCTGTTGTTACTGTATTTAGAAGAAATGCAATAATTTATTTTTTGTTATGTACTCTGTTAGCACCTATGTTTGATCCCTTGAATTACAACTCGTTCTAATCAATATCTTAGATCTAATTCAGATCTATATGTTGATATTAAATATACGGATCTAACTCTTTTAATACCTTAGCTTGATTGTTATTAGTGTAGATATTATCAATAATATTAATCGTGAAGCTTGAGAGAGAGAATACTTTAAACTTTCTGAATATAATTAGTTCTCTCAAAACTTCAACTTTACAAGTGAACAGTGGTTCACTATTTATAGAAGATGATCTGGTTCGCTAACATCCCCTAGCGAACCAGCTTCCCCTTCGTTAACTAAATTAACTTAACGAACCACCCCCTGATTCGTTAACATCCCCTAACGAATCAGGAGGGAATACATTATAAAGTCCTAGTTCGCTAACATTCCTAGCAAACTAGACTTAACCTTAACGAACTAGTCTTAGTTCGCTAACATTCCCTAGCGAACTAGACTGAACATAACGAATTAGATAAATAAACATTAAATATTACATTAAAATAATCAAATAAACATTACGGATAATTACAAAGACTCGAGACGCAAAACCGTGCACTAACAGACACCCCCTCGTCTTGAGCTCTTTGTCTTTAACTTATTTGAAACGTTTTGTCTGCCAATCTCTGCAACTATGAATCCCATGTTCATGGCATACACGAACAACACGTTGGAATTGCATAGCCAGGTCGTAATCTTCTTGGCGTTCAAACAAAATCTGCTTCCTGTGTAGCACGTCATTGTCTGTCTCTGATAAATTAACCAACCACATCGGGTCGATTATTTTGATGAGCTCAGTCTGTAGTCCTCGACCACGAACAATAACGGCCTCGCCAGTACGATTGTCATAGTACCAGCGGTTGAAAGACAGATGAATATCTTGAGGCATTGTCTTCACAGGAACCCTTCTCATTGTCTTTGGTGGCTTCACTTTCAAAACAAGTTTCTTCCAGCCGGTCCTTGGATCAATCTCATCAGTACATTTACGTCTTGGGACCTGGGGCTTGAAGAATTTGAAGCCATGATTGACCTCTAATAGTAAGTGTTGATGAAACCACTCAGTAGTTCGGTTGCCCCCACGATTGATAAATGGACGTCTCGCAAGGGTGCCAACGCGGTAGTGTCAGAACATCCATTATCCTTTCGTAATATTGCACACCTTTTTCCCATTTAACAATACATACCTTAAGGTCTGAATCATAGAGCCAGGAGACAATATCACCATGTACCTTAGAAACAGTCTTGAAGGTAGTCATTTGATTTGCCTCAATCCAAGCAGCAGCGGTATCCTTTCTTTCTTTATCTACATATCGAAAAGCACTGATAATCTTTCCCACTTTCTGGCGTTTGAACCATCTTTCAATGTCATCATCAGTCACTTCTTTGAGTGAAGGAACCGTTCGCTGCACGATCTTCTCCAAATCATCCTCAGTTTCTTTAATTACGTCTTCATGAAATACCGGAGCACCTTGATCAACATTTGCGTGTTGATACAAGTCCGGGTACTCTTCAGCTGTAACATCCTCCATTTCAATCTCCTCGTTCTCATAAATAAAGTCTGTATCCATAAATACTGGATTATCTTCCATTTCATCCTCATTGATCACTTCAACATCGGGCTCAGTCTCTAATACAGTCAGCTGATCGTCATTTAGCCCAAGTAGAATCGAGATCTGCTCCCTTGTCAAAGATCTAACCACAAACTCACCGATCTGTATTTCATCTTTGTTCACCATACTTCTAACTATCCCCAATTCATCAATAAATATTACCGTGTTAGCCTCAATCATCTCTATCGGCTTGGCCGCTGTTGGATCTTGAAATGAAATTATCTGTTTGTTTGAATCATCAGCGCCACTCACACCAGCACCAGAGGATGAACCGTGTGATTGTTTAGGCTCACCTCCTGCATCAGACTCGTCAGGATCATCATCATCATTTTTGAGTTTCTTGAGGGCATCTTTTTTACAAGTTAATTGTAAAATTAACTCATCTTGTTCTTTTAATTTCACCCCCTGAGACTCAACAATCGCACGCAGCGACTTGTTCTCCTTCTGACAGAACGAAATGTAACTCATCATTTTTCGTTGATTCTCCATGAGTCGTTCTTGATTGAGTCGGTCAGCTGCCATTTGAATTTCAAATAAGTGTAACAGATTAAGCAGCATTTCCGTTTGACGTCCAGGTGACAAATTGTATACTGATGGATGAACTGGTTGAATAGGTCCCTGAGGTCGAGTGATTCTCATGAAAGAGACATCACTAGGTAGAGGCGGAGGAAAAGTAGTTATTGGAAGAGGAGGAGGTCCCATTGTAGTGGTGGAGGAAACAGTTGACAGCACAGCAGGAGGCCTCGGCATCTCGGTCAACGCCATTTGAGGAATCAAGCCGAGCCTCTCATGTGACACCATCGTCGTTGTCAATGTGAGCATCGGGGTGCTAGTAGTTAGCGGCACCGCCGAGCTTTGAGTAGTTGATCGACGAGGTGGTGGTGATCCAATAATTACACCAGCCCCAGAGGATACACGGGGCTTCTTAGGTGGCTCATCAGTAGCTACAGCCTTACCCTTTCGTTTTCTTTCTTGCTGAGCTTTCATGGTGGCAGCTAGAGCAGCATCGACTGCATCTTGTTGTTCTTTCAAAGCTCGCTCACCTGCTCCATCATCATTATCACCATTGTTATCATCATCATCCCCACCATCATTGTTCCCACCTTCTCCCCCTTCACCTTCGGAATCCGAGTCATCATGGATCCAGCGCTCATTAGGAGGACATACATAATCTGGATTGATTATATGACCAATCATCCTTTTGTCCTATGGCTTATCCTTTCGATAAATCAACATCCGATGCACCGTTTCAGCTTTCATATGTTCCATATCAAGAACATCATTCACCAACGATCGATCAATCACCAAATCCGGTATCAAATCTTGAATAATTAATTGTAGAAAGCGTGGATACATCAAGAACTTCTTTGACGGTAGACTTTGCTGAACTTGCTCTTTCAAATGATCAAAGATGAGTTCTGAATAGTTAAATGGCTTGTTCAGGATTAAAGCAACACATGCCGATTGTAGGCTCAGTCTACATTCATCGAAACCACCGCGACGTCCACTCAAGCAATGAAGCAAGACATGCAACAAGTACTTGTAAGGTGGACACAACCCATTCTTGTTCAACATGGATCGACGAATATCACCCCCATAATTTAATCTTGTGAATAACCCCCTAACCAGCGTCCTGTCAAATTCACTCGGGTAATCATCACTATCGTCAAATTGTAGTACCCGACGATTGACCTCAACATCAATCGTGATTGGAAGTTGATTAATTGTAGCTTGAACCCAATTACTTTCCTCAACATATACTGCCGTGTTCCAGAACTGCGATTTTTTTTTTAATTTAAAAACCAATTCGTTAAGTTTTTTTTTTTTTATAAATGTCATTCGTTAACAATCACACTGATTCGTTATACAAAGATAACGAATCAGGCGATTCGCTATCAAGTAAATAACTTAACGAACTGGACCTAGCGAATCACTAATTGATTTTAACGAACTAAACTCTAGTTCGTTATATTTTAAGCGAATCAAACTCTGATTCGTATGACGTCTTATTCGCTAAGCTAGTTCGTTGGAAATCTTAACGAATTGAACACGAAACAGTTCCAATTCGCTAAGACTAACGAATGGTCAAAATTATGACTTTTTCTTTGACTTCACAAAGTCAAGGTCAAAATTATCAAGAACAATAATATTCAACATCTTAATCCAGATTCAATTCAGCCATAATCATCGTTGAACTATCACAATAATCAGCTCGTTGAGCTCGAAAACACATTCGTTAATGTAGGTAAATGAGATTGAGACTCATTACCTAAGTGTACTAAGGATCAACGAACCAACAGCAATCATCAAGAACACACAACAATAATTAACCCAGCAAACAATAATCAAAAGATGATTAGAGTCCACCAAGGGTATCGGAAAGGGATTCCGATCAAAATTATATCAAAATCAGACAATTTAAGAACATAAATTATACACAAAACTGTTTCAGAAGTTCAAAACCCTTAAACCTCTAATTAAACAGTTAAATCAATGTCATTGTTGACGAAAATGATATCACCAAAGACATGTATACCTTAGAAACTCAAATTAATCTTTGAAATGTTCAAACACAAAGATCGAAAATATCAGAGAGAATTTGAATAGTTTCTGAAAGATGAAGAAAGAAGACGAACAGTGGAATCCTATTCGTTATCTTGTCTTATATAGCGATACACGAAACCCTAGGTACAGCTTGCACGAATCAGACGATTCGTTTAACTTAAAGTTAGCGAATTAGCCCATTCGCTAACTTAATTCGTTACCTTATGATAGCGAATCACAATGTGATTTGTTAAATTAAAGATAGCGAATCAAGACACGATTCGTGTCATGATTCGTTAAATATGTATAACGAAGGGATGATTCGTTACAGAGTGCGGAAGCGAATTAGGTTAGCGAACCAGAAGCTAGTTCGCTAAAGAATCATCTAGTTCGTTAACTATACATAACGAATTGGATTTTAGCGAATTAAAACCCTTTTTATTTAATTTTAAAAATAAATAAATAAATGAATAAATTAATGAAATAAATCAATAAGTTAAGTTATCGAGAACCCTTTATATCCCGACAACCTAATACGTTAAAATTGTTTCAGATTTCCGAAACTTAATTTAAATCTTATTTAAATATTTTGTATAAAGAAAACGAAAATATTTTTAGTATTTTGTAAAAATTTAAAGAATTAAAGAATGTATTTACAGACGAATATCCGAACTATTAAAAATAGACAATCTTTTTGTAATTAACGATTTTACCAAAAGCAGTACATATTTTTGTAATTTTGTCGAGTTTGAGCAGAGAATCATATTGACCAAATTGCCCTTCCATCACAGTTTTATATTTCAGCGATATTATGACTGGCGATAAGTCGGTCATTGGTATTGTTGTCCACATAAATCTAATAACACACATTCAAGTATTTTTGTGATATGATTAAATAGTTCAATTAGAGCACAGAATATCAGAGATTATCAGCCTCTAATCTCGGTTCAAGCGTAGTTTGATTTTTGCCAAATCACCCCAACTTGACTTAAACCATTATATTGTTGATCAAAATTTTGATTCCAATTGTAGAAATTTTGAGCAATGCATCAAGTTTCTTTTACTGTGAGTGAGGATGCACGAGTCCATCTGTCGGCTTACATACATTGTATCCCCTGGGGTCCGTTTCTTAATTGTATTAAGACGCACGCAAGGGAGGAACAATTGTATGACTAACAGCGGATTTTGATCAAGTCAGTAATGTAAATTGTACGAGGTACAGCGGTGATCAAGTTTAATGACTTTGGGTTTGCTCTAGAAAGCGAGTAAAATATTCATGCATATGAATACCCAGATGGTTAAGCCGCATAAAGGCTCACAATGTCCAGAATCTTAGCGCTTGTTATTTGCTTTATTTGATTTTTGGGTGATCAACAAATATAAGGCTTGAGTATGACTGGTTATTACATTTCTGCCATCCTCACCAAGACTTTTGCTAGAGACCAACACCCCATCAATTTGGCGTTTCTTTATATTTATATCACATACTTTACTCTACTGGGTTGTTTTAAGACCTACCAATGCACCAATGCAATTAAGCACACAGTCTTTTAAGCTTACTTTTTGCTGAACTTGGGGTCAAGAAAATCAATGTACTATCATTTTCTCTTTTTGCTTCAAAAACTCAAAATTTGAGGAGCATAATAAAAAAAAACAAAATAAAGATAAATTTAATCGCCTCAGTTAACTTAAGTGAATAAATAAATGGCTAACCTTCAATTCACAAGTGAATCATAGGACCAATGTGACACCCCGACCAAAGGCGGATTATACATCGGGGCGCCACATATTGTTTCATTACTCGTGACACTATTGGGTGTCAATATTTAATAAATATATTCATTCACGCATGCGCAACGTATACACAAGATATAAATAAACCAACATAAATCAATATATTATAAATCAAAATATTCGAACAGCAATAACTTGTCTTGATACATTTTAATCTAGGTCCAAAATAAAGAACTTCCTACGTGTCCTCAAACTCCAAAACAGCTACTGCAAACCTGAACATGTGTTAAAATAAACGTCAAACACTTGCGTGTTGGTGAGAAATCAAGTTTAATAGTTAATACATAGATAAATCTGCACGCAACATGTGTATGTCTGGTTTTCAACAAGGGTGTAATCCGATCGGGACCAACTCTAAGATTCATAGACTGCCAGTGCTCACAATTGAGCTCACAAACAAGACAACTGTGCATGTGTAAACAAAAGAGAAAATCATAAACGATAGTTCTCCCGTGTTCATCTAATGGTACCATGAGAACTGCGGAATAGACCGACAAGACGGTTAATGATCCACACATACAAATAAACAGCCAAGTCTACGTCCTCAACACATGGGATACTGCGCGACTAAAGTTCATAAACAAGTTTAAGACTCTAAGTTTGTATGAACACATGAACATCCCAAAACATTAAAAGCAAAAAAAGGGATTAGGTACGAGATTACTTACTTGATAAACGATGCGGTGTAAGATAAAGCAAGAACCAACTTTAAACAAGCACAAGTTAACCTATAAATAAGATTATTGTTTTAATGATTTGTTTTAAGTCTTGATTATGAGTTAGCATAATTAGTACGTAAATTATTATATATACTATATATTACCGGAAAAGCAGGGCAGAACAGGAAGGAAGGCGGAGGCAGAGAGGAAGGCGGCAGAGAGAGCAAGGAGCAAGAGAGAATAAGAGAGTTTAATTTTAAGTGTTGGTGTGTGATGTGTTAGGAAAAATAATATCATTATTTATAGAGAAACCCTAGGGAACACAATCCCTAGAAAAGGAGAAAAGATCTTCAACAGGATCAAGCAAAAGATATCAAAAAGCATAAGAATCCAAAAGCAAAAGATATCAAAAGATATGACAGCTGCAGGGGGCAAAGGAAAAGCTGACAGGGAACAGTAAACAGGCATGGGCGGTTCAGATAAAGGTACTGGTCAAAGCATGGAAAAGCAGATCTCCAAAGATATGGTCAGTCACTTTTTCTGTCAACCAATGGGGTTGGTACGCATGCTGCGCCGAAAGTAACTTTTCAGACAAAGCAGATTAGGTCAACAGCACAGAAGATAAGACAACACAAAAGCTAACGGCTAGATTAAAACAGGAGACTCAAGGGTTAAGCGCGAGAAGGCTAAAGTGCGAAGGCAAAAGTGCGCGAGCGCGAAGGCAGACAGAACCAACCTTAACACGTCGCGGGAAGAATTACATTTCTACGCGCGCCGCGGGAAGAACTTTAATTCTAGGCGCGTCGCGAGAAGAACTATATTCCTTAGCGCGTCGCGGGAAGAACGGTATCCATAGCGCGCCGCGGGAAGAACTAAAATCCTTAGCGCGCTGCGGGGACAGTTCGTCTCGCGTATCGCAGTAACAGGTGGTCTTCACATAGGCTTCCTTGTAAGGAGTCTGGCGCGTGGAGCTGCGCAGACAACCTTAGGCGGGAAGGAACAAAGGACAAAAAGAGGGTTCAAGGCTTAAGGGCGGGACGGCGACAAGAGGGAAAAGAAGGCGGAAAGAGAGAAAGAGGCGGGAAGGAAAACATATTATTATTAAAGGTAAAATATAAGTATAAAATAAATATTAAATCACAAAAGAAAGAGATCGGGTCAGAGAAACGGGTACCTGGGTCGGGTCGGATGGGGCAGATGTCACAGTCTCCCCTACTTTAAGAAATTTCGTCCCGAAATTTATCTCGAAGTAGGCTGCGCAGAGAACAGGTGCGGGTACTTGATCTTCATTTGATCTTCCCTTTCCCATGTAAACTCGGCTCCGCGCTTGGACTCCCAGCGAACTTTCACGATAGGGATACGACTGCGCTTGGTTTGCTTAACCTCGCGATCCATAATCTCAACAGGCTTCTCAACGAAATGCATAGATTCATCAACTTGAACTTCATCGAGTGGAATGTGAAGGTTCTTGTCAGCTAAACACTTCTTGAGATTGGATACATGGAACGTTGGATGCACATTGCTGAGTGCGGGCGGCAGGTCAAGTTTGTAGGCAACTTTTCCCACACGCACGAGAATCTTGAATGGTCCAACATATCGAGGAGCAAGCTTACCTTTCTTCCCAAAGCGGACAACACCTTTCCAAGGCGACACTTTGAGGAGAACAAGATCACCAACTTGAAATTCGAGAGGCTTTCGCCTGCGATCTGCGTAACTCTTCTGTCGGCTTCTGGCAGTCAGCAGATGATCACGGATCTTGGCGATTTTATCGGTTGTCTCTTGAACAAGTTCGGGTCCTGTGATTGGAGTTTCACCCACTTCGCTCCAACAGATCGGAGAGCGGCACTTACGAGCGTAAAGTGCTTCAAATGGGGCCATACCGATACTGGAATGATAGCTGTTATTATAAGAGAACTCGACCAGAGGTAGGTGCGAATCCCAATTACCTCCAAAATCAAGAACGCAAGATCGGAGCATATTCTCAAGAGTTTGAATAGTTCGCTCAGACTGACCGTCAGTCTGAGGATGATATGCCGTACTCATGTCCAAGCGAGTTCCTAGCGCAGATTGGAGAGATTTCCAAAAGCGAGATATAAAACGGCCATCGCGATCGGATATGATGCTCAAAGGAGTACCATGGCGGCAGACAATTTCCTTGACATAAAGCTGCGCGAGTTGCTCAACACGGTAGTTTTCACGAATGGGCAGAAAGTGAGCAGACTTAGTCAATCGATCCACTATTACCCAAATGCTATCATGTTTGCTTGTTGTCAAAGGTAACTTGGTAATAAAGTCCATCGCTACACATTCCCATTTCCATGTAGGAATTTCTGGTTGTTCGAGCAAACCAGATGGGCGTTGATGTTCAGCTTTTACTTTAGAACAAGTCAGGCATTTAGCTACGAACACAGCAATATCCTTTTTCATACCGGGCCACCAATAAGTAATGCGCAAATCCTTGTACATCTTATCAGCGCCAGGATGAATAGAATACCGAGATTTATGCGCTTCACTCAGGATATCAGCGCGAAGATTCTCATCAAAGGGAATCCAGATACGGTTAAGATAGCAGAGAATCCCACTCAGATTGGGCACAAAATGTGCTTCCGCGCCACACGCTAACTCGGCGCGAAGGTTACCATTACTGATGGATGCGCGCTGCGCGTCACGAATGCGCGATTCAAGGTTGCTTTGGATCGGCGCAAAGTGAAGCTGGGTGCGCGGCAAGATACAGTTAAGCTGGCAGGGTTTACGGCTGAGCGCATCGGCTACCACATTAGCCTTACCAGGATGATACCGGATCTCACAATCGTAATCGCTGATGAGTTCGTTCCATCGGCGTTGTCTCATGTTAAGTTCCTTCTGATCAAAGATATGCTGAAGGCTTTTATGGTCAGTGTAGAGGATACACTTAGTACCATAAAGGTAGTGTCTCCAGATCTTTAAGGCAAAAACAACTGCACCAAGTTCGAGGTCGTGAGTTGTATAATTCTTTTCATGAACCTTGAGTTGCCTCGATGCGTAAGCGATAACCTTGCCTCGTTGCATAAGAACACAACCGAGACCTTGGTTGGATGCATCGCAATACACGACAAAATCATCATTACCCTCAGGTAGCGCAAGAACAGGAGCTTCACACAACAAACGCTTGAGCGTTAGAAAGGCTTCTTCTTGCTTCGAGCCCCAAATATACGGTTTACCTTTGTGCGTCAGAGCTGTTAAAGGCAATGCGATCTTTGAGAAGTTCGAAATGAAGCGCCGGTAATAACCAGCTAAGCCCAGAAAGGAACGGATCTCGGTAGGAGAAGATGGCGTCAACCAGTTCTTGATTGCTTCAATTTTGGATGGGTCGACATGAATACCCATCTTGTTCACAACATGGCCAAGAAACTGTACTTCATCAGACCAAAATTCACACTTGGAAAGCTTAGCATAGAGTTGCTCGGCTCCAAGCTTTTGCAACACCAACCGAAGATGTCGCTCATGCTCGGCCTTGGTCTTAGAATACACCAGAACATCATCGATAAACACGATCACGAATTTATCCAAGAAAGGCCTACACACCCGATTCATTAGATCCATGAAAACGGCGGGTGCGTTGGTTAAGCCGAAGGACATGACCAAGAATTCAAAGTGGCCATAACGAGTTCGAAAAGCAGTCTTGGGAATATCTTCATCGCGGATACGCAACTGATGATAACCAGAACGGAGATCAATCTTCGAGAAACAAGAGGCACCTTGGAGTTGATCGAAGAGGTCGTCGATACGCGGTAAGGGATACCGGTTTTTAATGGTGAGTTTGTTCAACTCGCGGTAATCGATACACATGCGAAACGATCCATCTTTCTTTTTAACGAACAACACCGGAGCACCCCAGGGCGAAGAGCTAGGGCGGATGAATCCTTTAGCAGTCAACTCTTGAAGTTGGCTGGCCAATTCTTGCATCTCAGCGGGTGCAAGACGGTAAGGAGATTTAGCTACGGGGGAAGCACCAGGGACAAGATCAACACGAAACTCGACTTCACGAGCGGGAGGGATACCAGGAAGATCATCAGGAAAAACTTCAGGGAAATCACGCACAACAGGGATATCGCGAAGCTTCTTTTCTTCAGCAGGTTTAACCACATGGGCTAGAAATGCAATACACTTCTTCCGCATGAGTCTTTGGGCTTCGGCGCAAGACATAAGCTTAAGACCGCGGGAGGGTTTTTCGCCGTAAATATGAAGATCACCATATTCTCGAGGTATGCGAATCATCTTCTTGGCGCAAATAACTTCAGCGCGATTCTTCGAAAGCCAGTCCATACCAATGATAACATCAAAGCTTCCAAGAGGCATGGGGATGAGATCGATCAGAAAATCGTTTTCGTTAAGGTTAAGCGTACAATCCTTGATCACAGAGTTAATTAAAATAGTTTCACCATTAGCCAATTCAACTGAAAAATCTTCTTTTAAGTTATCACGCGGTCGCGCAAGCTTCTGCTCAAAGGCGCGAGAGATAAAACTTCGATCGGCGCCAGTATCAAAAAGTATAGAAGCATAATGTCCGTTAAGTAAAAATGTACCATTAACTACGTCATTATTCGCTTGCGCTTGGTGCGCGGTTATGTTAAAAGCTCGTCCGCGTGTCACTTGGTTCGAAATCTGGTTCACCGGATTCGCTTGCGTAATCTGAACTTGTAGTCTCGGGCACGCGTTCCGGAAATGACTGGGATCACCGCAGTTAAAGCACGATCTGGGTCGTGGGTTTTGGTAAGTTGGTTGTGGGTTCTGCGGGTAGACTGGTGGTGCTGGCGCAATTGGATTGGCGGGAAGGACTCTACAGTTTTCTGCAAGGTGACCAGCGCGGCCACATCGGGTACAAAGTCGACATGGGACTTGAGGTGGGTGGTGGAGTCTACAGGTTGGGCAAAAGGGGTGGTTTCCTGTGTAAGGTTTCTTAGTTGGCGGGGCAGGGAGTGCTGGATTGGTTAAGGCATAGCTGTGGACTACATGGGGAGTTGGGTAGGCTGACAGGGGTTGAGGGGAGTATACTAGAGGTTGGTAGGCGGGTTGCTGGACTATGGGCGGGCTGGTAAGCGCGTAGACTTGTCTGCGCCTACGTTTCTGGTTATGGTTTGAGGGTTCTGGTTTAGTTTCTGTTGGTTCAGGGGCAGATTTGGTAGATTTGGTCTTCTCAGTTCCCCGCAGGAACAGGGTTCCTGCTCTGACATGGTTGTCGCTGAGCACAGCGGCCAACTCGATGGCGTCAGAGAGGGTTACTGGGTTCCTGGCCCATACAGAATCTTGAATTTCCATGGGGAGACCCCCAAGGAATTTCTCTATGGCTCGGCGGGAAGGGGTAACAAGGTGAGGGACAAGCAGGCTTAGTTCATGGAAGCGCGTCGCGTACTCGCGCGCTTCACCGCTGTATTGCTTAAGATTCCAAAATTCTTCCTCCAGGCGCTTAACTTCGTTGGGAGGGCAGAATTCTCGCGTCAAGAGATCCTTAAATTCCTCCCAGAGCATGCTGGTAGCAGCTTCTGCGCCACGCGCATGAGCTACTCCATTCCACCATGTAAGTGCTCTAGATTCCAGGACACTGGAAGCATATAGGGTTCGTCGGTCTGAGGGGCATTGGGTGTGGAGGAAAGTGTTTTCTATTTTCTCAAGCCACTGGAGCATCACGATGGCTCCTTCAAGACCTGTGAACTTTGGAGGGTTACCCGCATTGAAGGACTTAATGTTGTAACCGGAGGTGTTGGTATTGTTTTGGCTCAAAGCTTGGGCTATTGCGGTGGCCATTTCCTGGGAACGTTGCTGCGATCGTCTGCGCGAGGCTTCTCTCCTCTGATGTCGGCGAGATAGCGGAGGCATTCTATAAAAGTTTTAATTTTTGTTAATGTCTTAGCGTAAAGTAAATCTTATAAAGCTTAGTTTCGCGAGGTTAGATACCATCAATAGTTAAAGTAAAACAAATGACCCTAAATGCAGACTTAATAAAGGTAACAAATTCGAATCAAGAATCGACAATTCATGTATCACCATGACTTTCCGAATTCCCAATTTAAAATATACGAGTAAACGAGTATTGGAGATTGACGATTCATGTATCACCATGACTTTTCAATCCTCAATATAAAATATACAAGAAAATGAGTATTGGAGGTTGACAATTCATGTATCACCATAACTTTTCAAGTCTCCAACCTCAGAACATAATCGTAATTGAAAATTGAAAATCAACCATTCATGTATCACCATGACTTTTCGGATTTTCAATCCCAACAAACGAATATGTAAGTAAAATCAATAAAAATCGAAATATCGCGGAATAAAACATAAAACCATACGCTGCGTCTGCGCAAGCATATTTATAAATAACAAGTAATTAACAATAAGCGCGCAAACATGAGATTTCTCTCATGCGCGAGAGGGGACTCTTAGGTATTCTAGGCCGTTACGTCTAACCACCTATCCTAAAGTCACGGAGCTCTGATACCAATCTGTGACACCCCGACCAAAGGCGGATTATACATCGGGGCGCCACATATTGTTTCATTACTCGTGACACTATTGGGTGTCAATATTTAATAAATATATTCATTCACGCATGCGCAACGTATACACAAGATATAAATAAACCAACATAAATCAATATATTATAAATCAAAATATTCGAACAGCAATAACTTGTCTTGATACATTTTAATCTAGGTCCAAAATAAAGAACTTCCTACGTGTCCTCAAACTCCAAAACAGCTACTGCAAACCTGAACATGTGTTAAAATAAACGTCAAACACTTGCGTGTTGGTGAGAAATCAAGTTTAATAGTTAATACATAGATAAATCTGCACGCAACATGTGTATGTCTGGTTTTCAACAAGGGTGTAATCCGATCGGGACCAACTCTAAGATTCATAGACTGCCAGTGCTCACAATTGAGCTCACAAACAAGACAACTGTGCATGTGTAAACAAAAGAGAAAATCATAAACGATAGTTCTCCCGTGTTCATCTAATGGTACCATGAGAACTGCGGAATAGACCGACAAGACGGTTAATGATCCACACATACAAATAAACAGCCAAGTCTACGTCCTCAACACATGGGATACTGCGCGACTAAAGTTCATAAACAAGTTTAAGACTCTAAGTTTGTATGAACACATGAACATCCCAAAACATTAAAAGCAAAAAAAGGGATTAGGTACGAGATTACTCACTTGATAAACGATGCGGTGTAAGATAAAGCAAGAACCAACTTTAAACAAGCACAAGTTAACCTATAAATAAGATTATTGTTTTAATGATTTGTTTTAAGTCTTGATTATGAGTTAGCATAATTAGTACGTAAATTATTATATATACTATATATTACCGGAAAAGCAGGGCAGAACAGGAAGGAAGGCGGAGGCAGAGAGGAAGGCGGCAGAGAGAGCAAGGAGCAAGAGAGAATAAGAGAGTTTAATTTTAAGTGTTGGTGTGTGATGTGTTAGGAAAAATAATATCATTATTTATAGAGAAACCCTAGGGAACACAATCCCTAGAAAAGGGGAAAAGATCTTCAACAGGATCAAGCAAAAGATATCAAAAAGCATAAGAATCCAAAAGCAAAAGATATCAAAAGATATGGCAGCTGCAGGGGGCAAAGGAAAAGCTGACAGGGAACAGTAAACAGGCATGGGCGGTTCAGATAAAGGTACTGGTCAAAGCATGGAAAAGCAGATCTCCAAAGATATGGTCAGTCACTTTTTCTGTCAACCAATGGGGTTGGTACGCATGCTGCGCCGAAAGTAACTTTTCAGACAAAGCAGATTAGGTCAACAGCACAGAAGATAAGACAACACAAAAGCTAACGGCTAGATTAAAACAGGAGACTCAAGGGTTAAGCGCGAGAAGGCTAAAGTGCGAAGGCAAAAGTGCGCGAGCGCGAAGGCAGACAGAACCAACCTTAACACGTCGCGGGAAGAATTACATTTCTACGCGCGCCGCGGGAAGAACTTTAATTCTAGGCGCGTCGCGAGAAGAACTATATTCCTTAGCGCGTCGCGGGAAGAACGGTATCCATAGCGCGCCGCGGGAAGAACTAAAATCCTTAGCGCGCTGCGGGGACAGTTCGTCTCGCGTATCGCAGTAACAGGTGGTCTTCACACAGGCTTCCTTGTAAGGAGTCTGGCGCGTGGAGCTGCGCAGACAACCTTAGGCGGGAAGGAACAAAGGACAAAAAGAGGGTTCAAGGCTTAAGGGCGGGACGGCGACAAGAGGGAAAAGAAGGCGGAAAGAGAGAAAGAGGCGGGAAGGAAAACATATTATTATTAAAGGTAAAATATAAGTATAAAATAAATATTAAATCACAAAAGAAAGAGATCGGGTCAGAGAAACGGGTACCTGGGTCGGGTCGGATGGGGCAGATGTCACAACCAAGACATGCAAGCATGCTTCATAAACTTAAATAACCGACATAATTTTCAGCGAGAAAATAATCTCAAAATCTTTTTGGTTTTTCTCTGTACAAACTTTAAAAACACAATATTTTTGTCTTTTTCAATTTTCTTATAAACAAAGTAAACTTCACAATCTTTTTGAATTTTCGGATTTTTCTGTACAAAAACATAAATCACATTCTTTTTGGTTTTTCAAAATTTTAAAATGCTTTTGATTTTTCTAAATTTTAAAGGAAAAGACAATTAAAGAACAGAAATCACAATATTTTTGAATTTTGAAATTTTTAATGTTTTTGGATTTTATCTATACAAACGAAAACACATTCTTTTTGTTTTTTCTAGATTTCTCCCCCTAAAACCTAAAACATAAAAAAATAAGACTAAATCTATAAAGCAATTAAAAGATAATTATCCTAATTTTAGGATCTCAGCAAGGGTCTTCAATCCATTTAAACCAAGCAAAAAAGTAAAACGTGTTTTATCAAACGCTTTGGTAAATAGATCGGCTTTTTGAAAATCTGTGTGTACTTTCTCAAGATCAATTAATTTCTTTTCATAACAATCCCGTATAAAATGATATCGAATCTCGATATGTTTCGTTTTAGAATGTTGTACGGGATTCTTGGTGATACTTATAGCAGCAGAATTATCAATCAAGATGGGAGTAGTAAGAAACTTCAAACCGTAGTCGCGAAGATGTTGTTGTATCCACAGAACCTGGGAACAGCAACTCGAGGCTGCAACATATTCAGCTTCGGCGGTTGAAGTAGAGACCGTTGTCTGCTTCTTACACTACCAGGAAACAAGCCGGTTTCCTAAGAATTGACATCCTGCAGTCGTTGATTTGAAGTTGATCTTGCATTCTCCATAATCTGAGTCTGAGTAGGCGGTAAAATCAAAAGTATTATCTTTGGGGTACCATAACCCGATGTCAGGATTTCCCCGTAGATATTGCAAAATACGCTTGACCGCTGCCAGGTGAGTCACTCGGGGACTAGCTTGGTACCTAGCACACACACAAACAGCAAACATTATGTCGGGTCGAGAAGCAGTTAAATACATTAGAGAACCAATCATAGCACGATAAAGGGTCGGATCAACGGTATCCTCCAATTCACCCGGTGATAAATTGTGACCCACTGGAAGAGGAGTTGAAGGGATTTTTCCGGCAGTTATCTTGAATCGGCTCAAGACGTCGTTCACATATTTAGTCTGATGAATGAAGATTCCCTTATCAGATTGATGAACCTGCAGCCCTAAAAAGAAATTCATCTCTCCTATCGAGCTCATTTCGAACTTTGTTTGCATAGACTTCTCAAACTCCTTACATAAAGTGTCGTTTGTAGACCCAAATATAATTTCATCAACATAAATCTGGACTAGAAGAAGATCATCACCAACAGTTTTATGAAATAAAGTGCAGTCAACAGTTCCTCGTTTGAAACCATTATCCGTCAGATGGTCGGCGAGTGTGCCATACCAAGCTCTCGGGGCTTGATGTAGACCATACAGGGCCTTGTTTAAACGGTAAACACGGTCAGGATAATCAGGATCTTCAAAACCAGGTGGTTGTTGAACAAACACTTCCTCATGTAGTTCACCATTGAGAAAAGCACTTTTAACATCCATTTGATAAACCTTGATATTCTTGTAAGTAGCATATGCCAGGAAGATCCGAATCGACTCTAATCTTGCAACTGGAGCATATACCTCAGTATAATCAATACCCTCTTGCCGATGAAAACCTTGCACCACTAGACGGGCTTTGTTTCTGACAATCACCCCTCAATCGTCCTTTTTACATTTAAATACCCACTTGGTTGGAATAGCTTTCTTGACCCTAGCAGGCTTGAATATTAAATCCCAAACACCCAATCGTGCAAACTGCTGTAATTCCTCTTGCATAGCTTCTACCCAAGAAGGATCTTCAAGTGCCTTACGAGCTGTCATTGGCTCAACTTGAGATAGAAAGCAATTGAATTTAGCGATATTCACAATTCCCGAAGAGTGTAAATTAGTGTAAGCACACAATACATTATTGTCGCTTGTCGAAGCAACTTGATGACATGTACGAACGCCCACATCAAGTTCTCCAATGATATTGTCCTGTGGATGATATCCATGAATTCAAAGAGTAGGATTTTCAGGAACAACAAAATTATCAAATAAATTAGTGTAATGTTCACCCAACCCGGGAGACGAAGCATTATCACTATCAAGATCAATAACTTGAATTTCAGCTTGATCATCATCGGAAGAAGTAGAAGCACTATCAATAACAATTGGAGGAACAACTTGAGATTCTTCAATCGTAGCATCGGGTTGAACTTCTTCTGAATTAGAATTTGAAGAGCTTGGAATGTTCAAGTGTTCTTCAAAGTAAGCTCTAACCAGATCTTCATTGATGTGATCAGTCGAAGGAGTAAAAGAATTAAATAAACTATCGTAGTCAAACATCCAGTCTGGACCTTTCTCTTGAGGAGGAGTTGTGTACTTTTGACAGTCCACATGGTACCATTCTTCAACACAGTCAGATGTAAAATTAAATACTCTTTTCTTTGGAGACGCATATCCCAAGAAATATCCTTCGATAGCCTTGTCATCAAATTTACCCGAATCCTTCTTCAACATTGTACACGGACACCCAAATGGTTCCAGGTACTTTAAATTAGGTTTTCTGTTTTTCAATATTTCATAGCTTGTCTTCTTGAGTCGTTTTACTGTTAGAACCCGATTAAGTGTATAACAAGCTGTGTTCACTGCTTCACTCCAAAATTGAATAGGACGCTTTGAATCAGCAAGCATTGTACGTGCAGCTTCAATCAGAGTTCTATTTTTCCTTTCAGCAACACCGTTTTGTTGTAGTACATAAGGTGCACTATATTCTCGGTGAATTCCCTTTTGAATACAAAAGAAATCCAAAATAGTGTTTTTGAATTCCGTACCATTATCACTTTGGATTCTCCTCACCTTTTGTTTGTACAATGATTCGATCTTAGTAATAAGGTTTTGTACCAAAACAGGTGTTTGATCTTTTGAACTCATAAATAACACCCTTGAATATCTTGAATAATCATCTGTCACTACCAGACAATACCAGTCTCCAGAAATACTCGCACGATTCACTGGACCAAACAAATCCATATGAAGTCGTTCAAGAGGAGTATTAATGGAATTCAATAACTTAGAAGGATGTATCTTCTTCTTCTGTTTGCCCTTCTTGCATGCAACACAGTGATCAGATAACTTAAAGTTCTTTAACGAGACACCCTCAACTAAATTATTTGCCATTAAATAATTCATCTTTCTAACATGAATGTGACCCATTCTTCGATGCCATAGAATCGAGTCTTTCTCGGTTGCTTTCGAGACAAAACATGTTTCGATCGATGTTGATATCTTAGAACTCATGTTTAAGACATAAATATCATTTGATCGTGGTGATCGCATGACAACCATGTCCTCGGGAATAATAAAACCCGGTTTCAAGATAAGACACTCTTTGTCAGTAAATATTGTAGTGTACTTTTTATCACAAATCTGCGATACACTCAATAAGTTATGATCAACCTTGTCACAATAATTTACTTTTTCAAATGTAATATGACCATTTGAAACGTCACCCTCTTGTGTGATCATGCCTCCAGAATTCCCAGCAAACGCTACATAACCTTGAATATTTCTTACGTTGGTTAATAGGTCGAGATTTCCGGTGATATGACGAGAACATCCGCTATCCATGATCCAGTTTTCACCAGAAATGGTCTTGGATGAACCCTACACATAAACAAAAGTGATTAGTTCAAAAAGGCAGCCCAGGCCTCAGTCTTGGGCACCTTTTGGTTTCTCTTTGATCATTAACTTTAACAGTTTTCAATTGTTGTTCAGCCACTTGTTAATAAGTTACAGGTTTTTTAGACTTTCGTCTTAAATAAGCTGCTTGAACAATGTTTGAATTCCTGTTTTGACATATAGGTTCAGTTAGAATGAATTTTGGTTTCACTTGACCGTGTGTCTCATTGATCTGAAACACCTTCCGAGGATTCACATCAGAGAACAAAATATGAGTATTATCAGCAAACGACACTGGTCGTTTCAGAATCTCCTTAACCACTGGAATTGGCTTAGATTTGTCCTTGATAAAAGGATGAAGATTCTGATAGTTTTGCTGATTACAATTTCTCACAACATGACCTTGTTGACCGCATAAAAAACAAGTTCGCATGTCCACATGATGATGTTTAGAAGAAATTGGAATAGATGATGCCGATGGTTGATGATGACTCACATTTTTAGTCATGCTTTTAGCAAACTCATCAGATAATTCAAATTTCTTCTTTAAATAAAAATCTAAATTAGAACTATTTGAAAAACTTTTTATTGTATCTGTTCCAGTTGACTTAACAAAGTTAATCCTCTTAGCTTGTTTTAAAAATTGTTTTGCCTTAGTCAATGGATCAGATTGAACAGATGTTTTCGTTTGAGCATACACACGTTCAAGTTCTTGAATTTTTGAAGTTTCATTGACAAAAACACTCTCAATAAGTTCAGGTTTGATAATACTTATTGGAATGTCTTTTTCAGTGAACATTGTGTCCATTCTTTTTAACTTAAAAACTCTAGCAGCAGATAGCTTAGAACTAGAAGGATTAATGAAACACATTAATTCCTCATCAAAAATTTTTGGTTTAACTGACTTCTTTGCCTTCATAGAGTTCACTTTCTTTGAATTTTCCTTTGTCTCTTGAGGTTTGTGTGAACCATACACTGCTTCCTCAAATTCGTGAGGTTCGCATAGAATATGATTAGAACTGGGAATGTTCTTATTCTTGTGTATAATATCTGGTTCAAACACATCCTCGATAATGACCTCATCAGTGTATTCAACAAACACTTTTTTGCTTTGGACATGAGATTTTTGAGGAGCAACTTGGGGTTTAACAATTTCAGGTTTAACCATTTTAGGTTTCTCAGAAATCACAGATTCCTTTTGAATCAAATCCTCTTCTTTTCTTGTAAAAGGATTAATTTTATAATCATTGTGAAAAGGTGGTGGAATTTCAACAAAACCAATACCTTTCTTAGAATCTTTCTGTTTTCCATAAACTTCAATAATTTCATTCAATAAAAATGAAAAATTTTGAAATTTACCCAACTTTTTCTTCAACTCAAGAACCTCATTCTCAAGCTCAGTTATCTTAGAACGATGTTTCAAGATTTCCTGAAACTTTTGGTCATTAATGGTAATTTTCACAGATAACTCGGCTTTGAGATCATGATTACTTGTCGACAATGCTTCAATCATTTCTCGAGATTTCATTTGAGACTCAAGAGATTGTCGATAAGTGTCCTTAAGAGAAGCAATTTCTCTTATAAGGTTATCATTTTAACTTTTCAAAGCTTCTAACTTAGAGTTGTTAGATTCACAGTCAACACATGATGCTTTAACAAATGAAGTAGAAGAGATAGAATTACTAACCTCATTGATCTTAGCCATGCAAGCAAACATTGATTCAGAAGACTTGTCACAAGAATCGTCAGAATCAGATCCAGAATCATTATCTGAAGACATCACACTAACAGTAGCATCTTGACAATCTTCATGTAACCCAAACATAGCTAAATTTGCTTGAACATCATTGCATAGTAGTCGTTGTGACCAATCAGTCCCGTCTGCTAACATTGCTTGTGTTGTTGAAGAAGATGGTTTCTTTTCAGCATCACTTCCTCGTTGTGAAGAAGCATTTTGATTTTGACCACGAGATCCAGTATATTCTTTTCTTGGTTTGTCACATTCCTTCGCGAAATGCCCGAATTCTTGACAATTATAACCCTTCACCTTTAATTTGTCAAAACCCAGCTTCTTGTTTAACGCTGGAAGATCTTTTCCAGTTCTCTGCATGAATCTTTTAACTTTACGAACGATCATGGCCATATTCCATTTCAAATCCATGATCTCTAGATCATCCGGATCTATCTGATCATAATCCTCATCAGTTAACTCACCCGTGGCAATTTTACTACTCACCAAGTTTTCATATGAAGACATAAATGCCGTCAGAAAAGCAAAGTTTTGCTCAGCTTCCTTCATATTCACACTAGGTGGTGTAGTAAATGGATTGGTACTAGTAGAAACAAACTTTTGGATCATTAAATATAGCAGATTCTTTTTCATTTGCGACATGAGTAAGAAAAGCAGTGATAGGTGAAATTGTTGAACTCAGAGGCATACTTCCACCATAGAAAGCCGGATCTTGATTTTCTTTGGAAGATTTTTGACACTTAAGATCATATTCTCTAGCTTCGATCTTTTGTAGAAATTCAAGTGCTGTCAAATCTTCATTCAGAAAATAATCATTCTCTTTCAAAACCATGAGAAATGTTGAATAGGAACTAGGAAGCACACTCTTGATAGTGTCAATTTTATCTCTTTCAGAAATTTCCATTTTCATTTTATCCATTTCAGCAATTATGTGACTAAATCTTGTAGTCATCTCTTCAACTGTTTCTCCTTTCAATAAATTAAAGTTTCGAAATTGAAACTTGAGCATCACTTTCTTACTCTCAGCTGTGTTTCCCATGCTTCTCATCCGCAGATGTTGAAACAAAGATGCACATCTCTTGATACTTCCAACTTGATGAAAAATATTCTCTAGTAAAGCCATAGTCAATGTAGAATATGATTTTATCTCGATTTCTAAAGCTTTCTTCTCTTCTTGTGAGTATTGAGAAACAGCTTTAGGAGTATACTCAATAGTATCATCACCAATCATTGGTGCAACATAAACCTCATCAAGACAATATGAACAGTCAGGATGAACAGATCCCAAATGTGCACGAAACCGAGGTTCCCATTTGGCAAAGTCACTGAACTTCATCAATCTTGGACATTTAGAATGTGAACCTATCTTCTGGTATCAAGTTGCAACATCTGTTGCATCAACATATTTTGAGACGCCAATGCATACATACCAGCCATCTTTGAAAATTAATCAAATAATAAAATATCTTAACGAAACAGTGAACAGTAATAGCGAACTATGAACAGTTGTAGCGAACTGTGAACAGTTGTAGCGAATTGAGTCTTAACGAATTAAATCTTAACGAATGAGGTGAGTGTGTTAGCAAATCAAAAGTCAACCAAGAGAGTCAACTTTAACGAATCACAAATAAGTTTAACAATCACCCAAATGGCGAAACAGATAACGAATGTGATGAAGGTTTAACGAATCACAAGTCAACTTAACGAATTGACTAAACTAATTGACCAAGTCAACTTAGCGAATTGATCAAGCGAATTGACCAAGTCAACTTAACGAATTGATCACACGAATTGACCAAGTCAACTTAACGAATTACTAAGGAGTGCTTAGCGAATTAAGATAACGAATCAGCTACAGTTGATAGCGAATCAACACTATAGCGAATTATAATATAACGAATCAGGTTGTTACAACCGTTTGTAACAAACTTGATTCCTTTCTGCCACGTGGCAAAAAGTTGTTAGAGCACAAATTCCAAGACAAACACGTGTCAAACGAATCAGTTATCTAGTTAACGAACTAGATAACACGAATTAATTAACTTACACGAATCAGTTAGCGAATTGATTAGCGAATGGCAAGAATTGATAGCGAATCAAATTAAAGACATAGCGAATCGCCTGGAACTTTATAGCGAATTGCATTCATCTTCAAATCTTCAAACATTCAAGAACAATTTTCCAGAAATATGAAGATCAAACCCAGAAACCTATCAATTCCAGATCTGTAATAAACACTCAATTCTTAACCAAAACTAACAAATAACATACCAAACTCTTCGTAATCACAACACGAATTCAACTCGACACATCTCGTAACCGATTAACACCATACACGAACCAATTTCGACCAAAACAATCCCCTGTTCACGGACTCAAACCGAAAACCCAATACACATCACAAATCTAATCCACAATCCAATTTCACTCAATTGAACACCAATAATACTTTAATCAAACCAAATTCACTCTAATCCATCCAGATTCAATCCAAATCAACTCGAATTGATTCAAACTCAACCCAAACAGAAAATAAACACAAACACTATAACAATAACAATCAAACCAAGTGAATTGAGCCCCGAAAGCTCTGATACCACTTGTTTGATCCCTTGAATTACAACTCGTTCTAATCAATATCTTAGATCTAATTCAGATCTATATGTTGATATTAAATATACGGATCTAACTCTTTTAATACCTTAGCTCGATTGTTATTAGTGTATATATTATCAATAATATTAATCGTGAAGCTTGAGAGAGAGAATACTTTAAACTTTCTGAATATAATTAGTTCTCTCAAAACTTCAACTTTACAAGTGAACAGTGGTTCACTATTTATAGAAGACGATCTGGTTCGCTAACATCCCCAAGCGAACCAGCTTCCCCTTCGTTAACTAAATTAACTTAACGAACCATCCTCTGATTCGTTAACATCCCCTAACGAATCAGGAGGGAATACATTATAAAGTCCTAGTTCGCTAACATTCCTAGCGAACTAGACTTAACCTTAACGAACTAGTCTTAGTTCGCTAACATTCCCTAGCGAACTAGACTGAACATAACGAATTAGATAAATAAACACTAAATATTACATTAAAATAATCAAATAAACATTAAGGATAATTACAAAGACTCGAGACACAAAACCGTGCACTAACAACCTAGACAGATGTAATACACATGTTTGTATGAAATTAGTTTCATCTAGTTGGAGACATGTTGCACAGTTTTACATTAATTTTGACTTTGGAAGTTAAAGATTTCATGTCATTACTAAAATAGTGAGAGTTACAATTGACAAAACTGCACATTAGTGAAATTGTGGGAGTTTTACATCAGTATTGACACTGTGTACTAGTTTAACATATGGTCGTAATTTGCAAAGTTATGCATTTGCACAAATGTGCAGCAATGCGACATCCACCATTCATTTTGTTTATTATTTTTCTTCTACTAAGACATGATGTTTCACGTTTCATCAACTTTATATGTTAGTTCAAGTATGATATGCACAAAGTGGATGTAATAAATAGCTGTAATCTGTTATGTATTAAAACTTAGTTCCTGATGAACCGATTTTTGGCCTGCTATTGTACCATTGCTTTTCCAAATCAGCCGTCTTGAATCCTTAAAAGAGACATAGATGGGCATTTATGTTATCAATATAGAAACGAGTATACTATAAGCTTTTATTTCGTAAGTTGCTACGTTTTTACCGCTTAAGTTTACATTGCTATATTTTGGCCCGTTTAGCTTTATATTACTATATTTTGACCGACGTTAGTTTATATTGCTACGTTTTTACCGTTTAAGTTTATATTGATATATTTTGGCCCGTTTAGCTTTATATTACTATATTTTGACCCGTTTAGCTTTATATTACTATATTTTGACCGGCTTCAGTTTATATTGCTACGTTTTTATCGTTTAAGTTTATATTGATGTATTTTGGCCCGTTTAGCTTTATATTACTATATTTTGACCCGCTTCAGTTTATATTGCTACGTTTTTACCGTTTAATTTTATATTGCTATATTTTGGCCCGTTTAGCTTTATATTACTATCTTTTGACCGGCTTCAGTTTATATTGCTACGTTTTTACCGTTTAAGTTTATATTGTTATATTTTTTGGCCCATTTAGCTTTATATCACTATACTTTGAGTGTCCTTGAAATGAGCCTGTGATTTCAACAAAAAAACCATTGCAACATTTTCACTTTCAAAGAGTTAAACAAAAACATACCATCATTAAAATATAATAACTACTGAAAATAAATAAAAACTGTAGAAACAAGTTTATTTCGTACATAGTCTCAAATAAGTAGTACCAAAGCAAATCTACAAAACTGCTAAGCCTCCAATTCGATTCATAAATCATCCTTCTCTTTCAAATAAAGACTCGTCTTCCTGCGAAAAATTAATGTAAGTACCTTACTAACAAACACTAGTTATTAATAAGTACAAACTGACCTTTTTTTTCGGGCATTCGCTGATGTAACGACCCGGTTGCTTGCAGTATGAACAAGCTCTCTTTTTTGGTGCTTCCAAGGAAGACTTGATTCTAGTTGCACTTTTAGGACGACCCTTAGTATTTGTTTTTACTTGTGGATCACGAATAGAAATTTGAGGCATCAAGTTTACTTGCGAACTTCCTACGTTAGAGTTTTGTATAGTAGTTTCCAGTTGTTCAGAATTTGTTCGAACACTTTGTTCTTCTAAAAAGTTCATCAAGATGGAATTTAGTTTCTTTATCTCAGATGGGGAATCTCTTGCATATTCGATTGCTTTTCTAAAGTTTGATTGAACACACCATAAGGTTAACGCACTGACTTCATTTTCACTATGTATGTCTTCAAGCCCAATTTTGTGATTATCAGACTTATACCTAACATCAAGTGTCCACCTGGGTAAAATATAATGATCAGGAAGGGTTTCAACATTCCTCTTCTTCAACACATATAATATATGCTTGCATAATATCTCATATGTTTCGAACTTTGCACATGAACATGTTACATCTATCTAATCTGAGATCCGAAAGTTAACAATTCTCCAATATAGTTTGTCAATATCGAGTTGTCCAACCTTATATTTGATCTCTTCTAAATTTTTGCTTATCGTAACATGGGTTAAATTAAGAGTAGCTTCGGTCCATTCTTTCTTGAATACATCAAAGAACTTTCTAGTGTAAAGTTGACCTGCTTTTTTCTCTATCATATTTACAGAAGAAAGATTTGGCTTGGAGTCGATGGTCCTGAATTCTTCATCATCTTCGGAACCCCCTTCGACACGCAACAGCTTTATCATATTGGATTACAAATTCATTTAACATCGTATTTGAATTCACAAATCCATCAAAAAACGAATGTATGCTCTCACTTCTTCCACTTGATGTCATGCCAGCAAAAAAACAATCTTTCAAGAAGGCTTTAGCCCAATATCTGCGTTGCTTATACATCTCTGTTATCCAACTACCACTGTCAAATTGGGATTTACTGATATGGTCCAAATTATATATATTTTTATATTAATATTTCCTACACTTTTAATTGTTTTTAGCTAAGTTTTATATAATTTTAGTCTCAAGTGGTTTATATTTGAGTTTTAAAATGTTTCATGAGACAACGAGCTAAATCAATTAACATGTTGTCAATGTCTCATAACATTTATATAGGTGACTATTATTATTGATGTTGCTATGATTCTGTTAACAAAAAAAAGTGGAAAATAAAAAGAAAAAAAAAAGAAATGAAAACAAATAATAATGTGAGAGATCTCGATGGAATTGAACTTCATGCGTTCACATGGAAATTAGTTTTATTTCAGTTATTTATTTTGTGAAGGTAATAAATATAAAAAGATGATGGGCCTGTATGGAAGGCAGAAGAAAGAATTAGAGATATTGGTGGGTTTGGCTTGGGAGTTACGAAAGAAAGAAAAAGAAAAAAAACCCTACTAAGAATTAATATAAACGGAAGGTTATTTTGATAAGAGGGGCACAAGATATATTATTATAGTTTTGTTTTCGACGGCGACATTCATCAAGGCAGAAAAGAGAATATTTTTTGTTCCGAGGAGCAGCAGCACATACGAGGAAGGAGTATTATTTGGCGGTGGAATCTTTTGGCGCAGGTTTATTTTGGAACTAAGGGATTTTTGGTTTTGTTGCTACGTATCAGAACACGTAAGAAGGATTATTTTGTGAGTCACTTTTCAAATAAAGAGATTTTAACAATTTA
This sequence comes from Bidens hawaiensis, assembly GCF_021521415.1. Lineage (NCBI taxonomy): Eukaryota > Viridiplantae > Streptophyta > Magnoliopsida > Asterales > Asteraceae > Bidens > Bidens hawaiensis. Next base: position 272,270 of record NW_027492634.1, read on the forward strand.
GTAATTTTAATCTTTCGGTTCATTCCTTTTTAGATCATGTTTGCTACTATTTTTTATTTGGTTTTTAAGATTATTATTATTATTATTATTTTGAGTAGCTAAACTTATTATAACTACCTATGTTTGGTTAATTGACGATGTTTTGACGATTATTTTGGGTTGAGTAACGAACATATAATTGATTTTCTAGTGTCAATTTCATATTATTTTGATTTTATTCTATGATTGCTATTGAGTTGTTCAATATTATATTAATTAAACCCCGTGTGATTTTATCTTTACATGAATTAGTTTCGTGTTTTGTTTAGGATTGCATGTTAGACTAATTACTTGGTGTTTTTGGTTGTTTGTGGTAGACGTCACCATAGGGTTTGTTTGGTTAAAGTTGTTCATATCAATGGTTCATCTCCTTTTAGTTGGACCAAGACATTAAGAGTTGGTTTATCTCTTTGGTCTATTTGATTTAGTTTGCCGTTGAGAGACCACGTGCGGTTTTCTAACCGTTGATTAGGTTAATTTGTAAGCCGAATTATTTAATCTTTAATATTGAATTACCCCTTATTCCCTAGGTTTGTTACGATTACGAGCTTTAGAGGAATTTGTGATTTTGATACGGACCAAGTAATAAATCAATTGGGTACTTAGAAAATCGACCGTGCTTTATCATTCTTTCTAGAAGTTTTTAGGGGTCTTTAGTAAAACTGAGCGTGGGGACCTATTTTCCATTATTATTGTCTAGTTGGATTATCTTTTGAACCCGGTTTTATGTGTTCGTTTTCACCCGAGCGTCGTTGATAGTCGTCAAGATAACTTACCTGGGCGGTTCACCTTCATCATATTTGAGAGCTCCGTTAGTACCGTTAAGTCTTGTTAAGTTTTTCAATTAGTTTCGTTAAGTTAAGTTGGTTTAAATTAATTAAAATAAAAAAATTTAATAATAATAATAATAATAAAATCAATTAAATATTTTAATGTAGGACTTGGATTGGGGTTTATAATCTGAGCCGTTCTCACGTGTCTTCGAGTTCGATATCCGGACTTTCCTCATCTTTGCTATACGCGACTGGTACACTTGCCGTTTGTGTGAACTAGGATAAATTGTTTGGTTTTTAAAGCTTAGTTGCGATTCGTGTTTATTATTTATATATGTTTTCGCACATCATTTACCACATAAAATTTTCCAATTGGTTTCAAATTCCTCAATTGTATTACTCTTTACCCACCGCTTGTATGGCTCTTCAATGTCACTATAACGAGCTGTAAGGTATCCGAGATGTTCGATTTGATGTTTCTTTGTATGCCATGAGCAAAACCGATGTCGTGTTTTAGGAAAAATTGTTTTAATTGCATTTCCAATAGCTTTGTCTTGATCAGTAATTATTGCCAATGGGTGCTTATCAAACATGCACTTTAAAAATGTTTGAAATAACCATTCAAAGGTATCTTGTTTCTCATTCTCCAACAGTGCACCGGAAAAAAGTATGGATTGGCGGTGATGATTCACCCCGACAAACGGAGCAAATGGCATTTTAAATTTGTTGGTCATGTATGTGACATCAAACACAATAACGTCCGCAAATTTTATATACGAGTCTCTTGATCTCCCATCTGCCCTAAAAATATTTCTAGGAGACCCATCATCACATAAGTCCACAACAAAATAAAGGTTGGGGTCTTCTAATAATTTGTCTTGGAAATGTTTAATTAGGCCGTAAAACTCCTTACCTCTGTATTGTTTCCATTGTTCATTCAAGATATCGGCGCATTGTTTTGACGTGACATCATTTTCACATGGATTTTTCATGGTATTTACGACCTTCTTGATTTTACAATGTCTCAACCCGGATTGACCAAGTTTCAACATTAGAGATTTGCAAGCCATTAAGCGGTGAAACTTTCCATGAGACCTGTGCTTCATTACTTTGGTTGGGGTTGCAGTTAACTCATGGTTGTGTGCATCATTAAATTCATCCACTAACCATTTACCATCATTACCAATTGAAATCCTAAGATACGCTTCACATCCCGTCCTTAAATCCCTACGACGTTTCACAACATCTCCCCCAGAATTACCACGCTTCAAATCTTTAAAACCCTCTTTGTTGCATACATATTTCCATCGATAGGCCACATTTGTTGTCCTATTCTTAAAAGGCGAACATTTGCGTATTCCAAATCCATGTAAAAACGCATATCTATTATAGAAAGTATATGCGTCATCAGGAGTATCAAAAACCTGTCTGATTACTTCAGTTGTTATTTCTTTTTCAACTCCAAAATCCAGGTACACGTCTTTTGTTTGCTCTACTTCAACATCGGAACCGCTATTCATGGCCAAATACCAATTTGCATCAATATGTTCAATCAAATTTGTTTCGTGATCTTCATTCTCTGATTGAACTTCTAAATCCATTAAGGCGTGGACGTCCTGTATCAACAAAAGCGGGATTTCAGAAAACATAATGCTAATAATCAAAACATTAATGAATACATATCTCATAAACAATCATCGGATCATATCAGTCTTTAGTCTTTATTACTGAATAGTAGGTCAAGAACTTATTAAGATTGATTAACTACTATGTTGATCTTACTTATTGATTTAAGAACTGAATGATTAATTGTTGCACGCCATAATCAAGAACCTGGTCAATTATTTGAAAACCTAAAATTTAAGAATCATTCAAGAGCTATATGAAATAGAAATACCGTCAAATCTGAATGATTAATTGCTACACGCCCTGCTGCATCCATCTTCGTCTTTGTTATTTTCCGATCACCACATACTGGAATGACCTAGGGTTGTTGTTGGGTTTGCAATGAAGCAACTGAGAGAGATGTGATTGCATGTACGTGTTTCTATCTCTTTTAGTTTTAGGGTTTTTTAACATCAAAACTACGTAGCTTTGATGTGTTTTTTGTGTAAGGTTAGGCAGGGGACAGCACCGTATTCACTTTCCCCTGTTATTATTATTATCACATAACATTTGCATACATGCATGCACTAGATTAGTTTAGGTAATTAGGTTGTACCTTCTTGTCAATGAATTCAGCCCAAAATCTTGCCTGGGCTCGAAGATGAGGATCAGAAGGCAACAAGGATGGAGAGTTGGTGTGCCATGCGTCATCGATGTGCTGAACAATGACGTTGGATTCACATATGGATCTTCCATTGTGGATGAGGACCGGGATTTTCTTGTGAACCGGGTTCATTTCAAGAAGAAGCGGGCTTTTGTCGTGCAGGTTTACTTCTCGGTACTCATACTTAACCCCCCTCTCAGCCAGAGCAACTCTTACCCTCGCACCGAACACACTAACCCAGACGTCTAGCAGTATGACATCGGAACCATCCATTTGCTATGTATATTATATGTTATGATGAATGTGAAATGAGGCTATTGGTATTTATATATGTAGGGAAAGTGGAGCATCAACTGAAACTCTGAAAGTGTGGTGTTTAGAAGAAATTTGAAGAAGTCAACAAGGAGTATAATTATGTCACTGCTTACGCCATCTTAACTTTCAATATACGTTCTTTTTGACTAACATTATGGGTATCAACATCATCAACAAAGTGCGTTTCAGCTGATGGTGTACATATGTTAAAAATTAACCTTTATATGAGGGTTCGTCGGTTCGAGCTCTAGCTAGTAAAAAAAACTTTTAACAAATTAGGGCATGGGGCTTAAATTCTATAATCATTTTGGTTTCTAGAACAAACACAGTTGCATTTATCAATTAAAAAAGCTCATGTGCCCCTCACCTGAGGGGCATTTTAGTCTTTTTGCCAAGACGATCTTCTTTCCCGGCCGCTGTTTCGTGTTCATAACTCATAAGTATTCATTCCCATCTAGCTAGTTTGTAAATATTATGAGCAAGGATGTAAAGTTGTGAATGTTAACAAGTGTTTGATGTTTGATAAGTGTGTATAAACTAATAAACGCGTTATATGCGACAATGTCTAATATGGTTGACATGGTAAGCTAAAGTAAGCGTTTCTTGTTAAATGTTTTGAACTATGATCTCACTAGCTAAATTAACCTGATGTTGGTACTGTTAAACCTTAGACAAGTGAATCAAGAATATCAAACACTATATTGCATAAAACGTTTATGCGACTTTTTTCATTAATAAGAAACAAGAACAAAATATTTCTACTCGAACAAAAGAAAACTAATGATGGGTTTATATAACACCCAATACCATAATCCTACTCAAACTAGGAAACATAAACATATTAGACTTCTAATTTATTTAATAATAAATAAAATATAACTATGACACCAAGTTATTCAACTTGGTCCCTGAACTTTGGATCTCCACCAAACCGTCCCTTGAGATCTTCCGTACCACCCTTACACTTTTCGTATTAGTCATTCGGGTCCTTCAAATTGGTTTTGCTCCATGTTTTACATGTACAACAAGGCATCTCTCACTATATAACAAAAGTGAGATGTATGATATTCTGCCCGTCGTGTGAGCCCCCCACCGGGGGCCCACTATGCCAAAAGCGAGAGAAACCCCATCCCTCTCTTTCCTTTTTTCGTCCCCATGTCACCACACCGGCGGCATGGGGACGAAAAAAGGGGGATCCTATCAACTTGTTCCGACCTGAGATAATAAGCTCATGAGCTTGGTCTTACTTCACTGTCGAGAAACGAAAGAAGACTTCCATCTCCAAGTTTAACTCAGACGTAGCTCCCTTCTTTTTGGGTGTGAAGCAGTGTCAAACCAAAATACCCAACAAGCATTAGCTCTCCCTAAAAAGGAGGTGATCCAGCCGCACCTTCCAGTACGGCTACCTTGTTACGACTTCACTCCAGTCACTAGCCCTGCCTTCGGCATCCCCCTCCTTGCGGTTAAGGTAACGACTTCGGGCATGGCCAGCTCCCATAGTGTGACGGGCGGTGTGTACAAGGCCCGGTTTGAAGTTAATGTTTTAAATTTTTTTAATTTGTAATGTAGTTGGAAGTTGTTTCAAGTTTTGAAAGCTTGTAAAGCCAATCACAGTCAACAGCATCTCTCAGAATTTAAAACACTAATTCAAACAAATACACCGGCACCATATTTAAAAAACACAAGACACACCCAAGTGTCATCTTTTACAAATTGCAACATTATCATATATTATCACAATTATTTGCAATTATTAACTTAAATCACATGATATATTATTAATTAATTAACTACTGGCCTTTTTTCTTTTCCCTTTCCATGAGGAGCTGATAAAGCTTAAGAGGATCAACAAGAGTTTTGGAGACACTCTCTCTTTCCTTGCACCGGTTCACCCAAGCTGCTAGTTCTGGGCATTCTTCCTCTATCTTCATATTCTTCGCAACCTTGTTCAACGAATAGAACCATGTGCTGAAGGGAATCAATGCGATATCCGCAAACCCAAAGCTTTCCCCAACCAAATACGGCTTTTCACTCACCAAGCTGTCCTTCTAACACCTTCAACACATCTACGAATTCTTCTTGACCATCTTCGCCTTTTGTCTTCCATATCTTCATTCCACTATCATATACCTTCAAAACACAAAAACAAACAAACCTGATTATTGTTATTATTATTATTATTATTATTATTTCAAAAGTAATAAACTTTTTGTTTATTTTTGATCGTTCATTAAATGAACGAACATAAATGAACTTCCTGCCAAACAGTTCACTGGACGTTCAGTTCATTTACATGAATGACTAATCATGAGATTAGTTAAGGACTTAAGGTACCTTCTTGTCGATGAAATCAGCCCAGAACCTGGCTTGAGCTCGGAGATGAGGATCGGAAGGCAACAAGGGCGGAGAGTTGGTGTTCCATGTCTCATCGTTGTACTGAATAATGACGTTGGATTCACATATGGGTTTGCCATGGTGGATGAGAACCGGGATTTTCCTGTGAACCAGGCTCATCTCAAGGAGAAGTGGGCTTTTGTCGGCCAGGTTTTCTTCTCGGTACTCATAGTGAACACTCTTTTCAGCCAGAGCAATTCTTACCCTGGAACCGTACACGCTGACCCGCATGTCTAGCAGGATTACATCTGAACTAGCCATTGTAAATAATATGATGAATATGTTATGAGGTGATTGGTATTTATAAATCATATGAAACTCAGGTCCTCAATATAAAAGTATCTATTTATCACTACTTACATCATCTTAATCTTAACTGTAATGTCACTGCTTACGCGAATTTCTTTTAATAACATAATAACATATGTCTTATGGTCTTTTTATATATATAGATCTGCCTACTCTCCCCAATCTAGTGACTAGTGGTACCATATGATAGTCATTAAAAGGTAAACATGCATTCATGGGCGGAGCTAGACTTGTGGGTTCAGGTTCGTCAGAATCCATTCTATTTTCGGTTTTATATAGATTTAGAATGATGGATCCGTTAGAAACACAAAACAAAATTTATTGCTCCTAGATTTGCCATTCACCAAAATATCTTTTTATCATGTTTTATTTAAATCAAAAATTAAAATATTTATCAACTATAAAGAGATTGAATTATACATTAACTTGTACTTAGTTAAAAACATTAAAATACCCCTCAGCTTGACATGTAAAATAATAAACCTTGATGCAACTGAAAGTTTAAAGCGAAGAATAGAGAGTTAGGGACTAAAGGTGAAACTTTTCTATTTTATAAGAATATAGTAGTATGAAATTGGTTGATATGGTCATGTTAGGTACTCTATTCAATTTACTCATTATTAAACTACTACCTACTCTATTCTTATAATAAAAAAGTTACGTGTATGCATGCTTTTATTTATTTTATAGCTGACTTTCTGTCTCTATCCACTAACAAACAATTTTATCAACAACTAAAGATACTTTGATTCTTTTTTAGTGTTCAATACATTTTTCACCTGTGTACATATGGTTCACATAAATTTGCAACCTCATTTTCAAAATTAACCCACCGCCCGATGTCTACACACCGATACACTTTGAGTTAGGTGATCAAACTCGTTAGATTATTTCGTTAAAATAATGATGAGGCCATGGCAAAAGTCGTCTTTTCACATAAACATAAAATTTTAATAATAATATACAGCATCTTTAAAGGATGTTTGTCTAAGCTTATAATTTAAATCCAAAAGTGCTTTCTTATTTTGGCTTTTTCAAAATTAGTTTTTTGAAAAAATTTTTGAATTAGCTTTTGTGGTTAAGAAAATACCAAAAAGTAGTTAAAATGACCAAAGACGGTGTTCTCATATATTTACTAGTTTAATAGATAATGGAATGTTGTGTATATTTGTAATTTGGTAATCCAAAAGCAAAAAACAAAACAAAAGGCTTTGATTGCTTGCTTCTGTAAACTATCTTTTTAACACACAAGGAAAGGCAAAACATAGAAGTGCGTTTATGATACCCAAACATGATTAGTTGGTTATTTGTCTTTTGAAAAGCAAATAAGCAACTTTGAAAATCTCAGCCAAACACACCCTTACTTGTACTCCTTCGTCTTCTTTGCCGACATCACCACCAGCAGTCACCACCCCTACCCACTCGGCCACACTGCCAACCACGACTCCCACCCACTCCACACCCCCATCCCCCACCACATCCCATAGTGCCCTTCGTCTGGATAAAGCCCCAACCCTTTATCACCCCGGCACGGTGTTCCACTTCCATATAGCCCCCTTTACTGCCCTTTTAAAGCCCACAGCGTGTGGTCTTGGTAAAATTCTGTCAGAAGCTATAACTAGCTATATCTATATATATACTTTTAATGACTTTAATGCAACTAGTTAATAAAGAACTCTGAAAGACATACCACATTTATACAACCCACCTAATTAATCTGTATTTGTGTTTCTATATACTGTTGTATGTCAAACTCGGGTGCATTCTCTCACCTTTTTTGTTGTTGCCCTCCTATTAATTATACACATTTGTCGAATTGAATTTAATAAATTTTTATTTTCAGTAATATACTTCTTTTTTATAAGAGATTTTTATTTTAACAAAAAATAATAATAAGTTTGTTCACAAAGATTATTATAACTTTATTATAAAATGATCATACTTTTCATTATTTAACTCATGTATTATAAATTATACCGTTTCATATTTATAAAATGCATTATTTTTGTTACTCAACTTGTGTAATACACGATATATTTAATATAATGAAACTAACAAATACATCGACACAATATTAAAAGCAGAAGACACATGACCGGAGTGTCATCTTTTATTAATAGTAGCACTATTATCACATTATTCTCTTATTACTTCATCAAACTATATAATGATAATTATATAGTATTAACAAACTACTGGCCCTTTTTCTTCTGCATTTCCAGGACGAGCTCATAAAACTTATGAGCATCAGGAAGAGATTTTGTGACGCTCTCTCTTTCCATGCAGCGTTTCACCCAAGCCGCCAGTTTTGGGCATTCTTTCTCTATATTCATATTCCCAATCTTGTTCAACGTATAGAACCAAATGCAGAACGGAATCATTGCGATATCCGCAAACCCAAAGCTTTCTCCGACCAAGTATGGCTTCTCTCCAAGCTGTCCTTCTAACACCTTCAACACATCCATGAATTCCTTCTTTGCCGCTTCTTGTTCTTCGCCTTTTGTCGTCCATATCTTCTTAGCACCTTCATATATCTTCACAACACGAACAAAACTTATCATTTAACATTTGCATACATGCATGCATTAGATGTATATATACTTGTGATCATGCATTATTATTTTTAGAGAAAACCACAAAAATATGCATTTTATTAAAGAAATTATCAAAACAGCCATGGAATTTGTTAAATTATCAATTAATCATTTTGACGCAGGAGAACGAAGTATGGTGCAAGAGAAACAGTGGTGCATGAGAGGACGGCGCCAGAGTTTAAGGTTGAAGCACGAGATAAGGTGATGTGTTGCCTCATATGAGGCAGGAGAAGGAAAATACTGACGATGGAGGTCATAGAGATTGGTACAAGCCGCAAAAGCACAACGTTAAGGCTATTTTATTAACTTTAGAAAGGAAAGCCTATTTTCATAACATTTTTGGTCAATGAGACTATTTTGAGAATCTTTTTAGAAGTGGGGCTAATTTCACACATTGATTACAAGGGGTGTTGGTGTTTTTGAGGTTAGTATTGACGAATAAAAGAATGAAAAAGCTTTTATTTCATAGTAAGAGTTAATTGCCACCGATTGTGGCGAATAAAAGTTAATTGCAACTACCATTGATGAATAAGAGTTAATTTCCATTGCTAGTGACGAGTAAGAGTTAAATTGAAATTGTTAGTGGCAAATAAGAGCTAAATTGCAAATGTTATTGGCGAATAAGTCGTTTACAATTTTGATCTCTCTTACACTCTATTGTTTTCTTATTCGTCAATACTAACCCCGAAAACCCTTTTTGTAATTAAAAACAAAATACCCCTTGTGATTTATTTGAAACAAGCACCACTTTTAAAAAAATTTCCTAATTTGATGATTTTCCGTTTATTATTATTATTATTATTATTATTATTATTATTATTATTATTATTATTATTATTATTATTGTTATTATTATTATTATAACTATTATCACTTAAACATATACGTGCATGCACTATTTTAGTTTATAGGGTACCTTCTTGTCAACAAAGTCAGCCCAGAATCTAGCTTGAGCTCGGAGATAAGGATCAGAAGGCAACAATGGCGGAGAGTTAGCGTGCCACGTCTCATCGATGTACTGAACAATGATGTTGGATTCACATACGGGTTTGCCATGGTGAATAAGGACAGGGATTTTCTTGTGAACCGGGTTCATCTCAAGAAGAAGTGGGCTTTTGTCATCCAGCTTTTCTTCTCGGTACTCATACTTAACCCCCTTTTCAGCTAGAGCAATTCTCACCCTCGCACCGAACACACTGATCCATAGGTCTAGCAGGATCACATCTGAATCAGCCATTTCAAGTAAGAATTATTATGTGCGTACGTACGTGTTGAAAGCAGATAATATTTTTGATGGATTGAATGTGAAGTGATCAGGTGGTGGCAGTTTGGTATTTATATAGGTGTATGGATAGTGGGGTATGTGTTCAAAAGAATTTTGGTGAATGTTCTCAAGGCATCCACTATATTATATGTACAAGTTGATGTCACTGCTTACAGCATCTAACTGTAAATGAATCATTGCTTACGCTATAATTAAAACTAGCGGGATAAAAAGAAAACGTATATTGTAATCAAGATGTTCAACCAATTTAAATTATAGGAAAATTATGACTTCATGTTTATAGTTTAGCTCAAAAAGAAGTGTAATCAATTTGTAAATTAATCTTTCAAAAACGGATTCTACATAGAAATCAGTATTGGATAAATTTCTAAGCGGCCTCAACCATTTATATAACATTTGGCATTTGACAAATATGGTCGGGAGAGTATCGACAAAACACACACTAGTATTAATTGTTCCAATTTTGGTATCTATCCGATCCATTGACCAAATCATCGTGTGGCAAATTTGTGTATCGGTAGAAGCTGTGGCGGTTTCAGGATTTTTTTTTCAGTGGTGAGAAAGGGCGAGTGTTTAACAGAAGTTAAAACTTTCCAAACATAGATCAGTTAAATTGAGTCAAATATGCAAAAAATAGATCGATCAAACATGCCAAATTTATAAATTCCCAAAACTACGTAGTAACTAATTAATCTAAAATTCGATTCCACTACCCAAGTCCAAATAGATGGTAAGCATGAATCAAATTTTTACCCACTAAACTAAATTATTAATACCAAGAGTGCAAGAGATTAATCAATATCAGAAAACATTAATTAAATATTCAAGTCAATATCAAACCTATATGATGAAAAAATAAAATGTTGACGTATCTTAGACCTATACACGGAACATGCAATAGTCCTAGTTTTATGTGTCTATTAATTTGGCAAATTAGAAATACAAAACCACACTTTTTGTATATTGACTTATAATAATGGCACATTTATAAATCATTGCCAACGTTTTAATATTTTGACTATTTTTCTCTTAGTTGACCTCCAATAAAAAATACCTAACATCGTTAAATGTTTTTCCGAATTTCAAGCCGATGTATTAGAGTTTTTAATCGGAAGAAAGATACGAGTTTAGTGATACTTATCCTGAAATGGTGATTCAAATGACGTATTTTTTGTTGATTGAAAATTCAAACACCTGAATTGAAACATTGTTTCGTCATTTGGATCACCATTTCGAGATAAGTTTTAAATCAGTTGACTCGCATACTTATTCCGATTAAATGCCCTAAAACATCGGTTTGAAATTAGGGCGCAAAAACATGTTAAGTGTTTTTCAACAGGGCCCATTGAGAGAAACATTGTTGAAAGAACTGTTATTTTTAAATGTAGGATTATTATCTAACAATACATAGAATGTGAGATCATTTATTTTTAATTAATTTGCCTATTAATTTTTGATCAAAATTAGAAAAGAACCTATATTAGAAAAGAATTATGAATTCCCGATGGCGATTTTCAAACTTGATTTTGGCAAAAGGATGTTATTTATTGGTATTCAATTGAGGAGAATGTCGAGAGTCACTGTTATATATTCGTTAGCAGGTTAGTATTTAGAACATTCACAACAACAAACTTATACAAACTGTCACATCATAGTTCAATTTTTTCTCAAAAATCTCACTTTCTTTCACAACAACAAACCTTTACAAACCTTGTTAAAAAAATATTAAATATGTATGAATGTGTATAATATTATATAATATGGATGTGTAAGAGAGAGATGGGAGGAGGGGGGGGGGGGATACTCCAAGTTTGCATATTCAAACTTATAACAGTCCTTAATTCTCCATAATGGTGAAGTTTGGGTTCCTTCAAATTTACAAGTTGCCATATGGATTTAGACATTGGGATGTGTAGTCCCTTGTGAATGCTCTTCAGCTTCTAGGTCCCAAAGCTTCGTTTTTAGCAGGATTGGCTTTGCTGTTCAAAAGGGGGTTGCGGCGCAGCTTGTTGCCCGTTTGCCTGCCACTTTATTGTAATCGTTTTATAGTAAATTATATAAAACTCATTATGAATAAAAAAAAGATATTAAATTTGATATTGGCAATTGGTTTTGGAAAATAAATATGGGGCATTGGGGTTTTGCATGGGTCACTTCTTGTTATGGCCTTACTTTTAAACAAAAATAATGGACTATTAGTATGTTTAGTCCCTTGAGCTAGGGCTGTTCACGAGTCGAGTTGAATCGAACAAAGGCTTGCTCGTTGCTTGGTTTATTTACAATCGAACGGAACCGAACGACTGAAATTCGAACCGAGCCAAAATCAAAACGAGCCAAAATCCAATCGAGCATTTTTTAAATGAACATCGAGCGATTTTCGAGCATTATTTATTTCTTTTTCACTTTAAACATTTAGATATGAAACAAGTTTAAAGGTTGTAAATAGTATATCTTGTAAACAAATTAGTGGTTTATAGACAAACATGTAATATGTTGTAATTTTTTATAAGAAATAAATTTGAATTGAGATATAATGAACAAGTAAACAAACTTTTGGTATTCAGAAAACTTGAAGCGAATAGGAGAAGGTGTGAGACACAATTGGGCCCAATGGGCATGGGTCTAAGCCCAAATGGCACGTTCGGGTTGGTCATTCGTCAAATGGTAAGCTTGGGGTGGACGCTCGATCTAAATGTTAGGCCCGAGCGGGTTATTAGTACGTCCAAACTTAGCATGTCATTTGTGTAAATCAATATTTTAGATTTTCATTTTTTCAATATTTCAGCCTTTTTTTCGTATATGTAATTATGCATAATGATAATGATGGTTACAACCTAGTAACAAATAAAGTTGTGATAAAAGCTATTTCTTCTTCTACTTCTCAATTACGTGGGCGGGCCAACTCTTCACCCCACCACCAACCGTCCCTAGCAATAATAATATTCCAGGCCCAAATCATAGTTCCAACATTATTTTTCGTATCATGATTATGACGTTGGACCCCCTTTCATTGTGGACCCAAATGCAATTTACAACCAGCAAGACAATAAACTAAAAGAATTCCTATTATGTTGTGAAACCGCCGACGACCTTGCAAGTTGTACGTCATTTTCGTCAAAAATTTTGGCCACATGAACACTCCACATATTTCAAATGTCTGAGATTTGTCCCCTGTATATTTTACCTTTTGTGTAGTATAAATACTGCTTCGATAGAAATGAAATATCACCCCAGTACACTTCTCATATATTTACTTATTTCTATCATATCCAATATTCTTATAATTACGGTAATATTATAACACGTTATCAGCACGAGCCGCTTATATCCTAATCAAGAAAGCAACAAAATGTCAAATATAGCAAAACTCGAATTCCCTGCACTCAACATTTCTGGAGAAAATTATATGTCTTGGACAGCAAATGTCAAAAGACATTTAAAATCTATGGATGTGTTAGAAACAATCCAAGAATACAGTGATTGCTCTGACCAGGATAAAGCAAGAGCTGATGTTTTCATCCATAAACATATTGATGAATTACTACAGCATGAGTATTTTAATTATGATAACCCATATATGATATGGGAAGATTTGAAAAGCAGATTCGGTCATCTAAGGGAAGTTTTACTTCCTACTTCTAGAGATGAATGGAACAGTCTTAGGTTCCAAGATTTTAAGAGGGTAAATGATTACACCTCTGCTTTATACCGAATTTGCTCAAAGCTAGAATTTTGTGGGTATCCCGTAACAGAGGAAGAAAAGTTAGAGAAAACTTTCTCCACGTTTCATGCATCAAACATAAACTTGCAAACACATTATCTAAATGCATTGCTCCTTGTAGCAGAGAAAAATAATGAATTATTGATGAAAAATCATCAATCTCGTCCCACGGGTTCATTAGCAATACTAGAAGCACATGTTGCTCACAAAAGTTCTCATAAAAATTCTGGTCATAAATGGGAACAAAGTCGAGGACGAGGCCGTGGACGTGGCCGTGGTCATTTTGACAAAAGACATTTTAATGATCGTAAGCTTTCATTCAAATGGTACAATAATTCTTACGGTCGTGGTCGTGGCCGTGGCCGTGGTCGTAACCAGAGAGCCAATAATTATCATGTCCCACACAATACCAATTCCAACCACCAAAATAAATGGAATGAAGCTGGTAGGTCCGAAAACAATGGCACTTCATGTTTTAGATGTGGAAGTACAAACCACTGGGGAAAGGCTTGTCGCACAGCTCCACATCTGTGTGAACTGTACCAAGCCTCTCTAAAAGGAAAAGAGAAAGAAGTGAACTATGTTGATAACTTTAATAATCTCAATGCTGAGCTGAGCGTTGAAGGCTTTGAGGTGGAACTTTGAAACAAAGTCGCTTGACTACTATAATTAGATGCAATTATTAAGTGTGTTCTCATTATCTTTAATTATGTAGTTCCTCTTTCATGTACTACTTGTGTTTCAATTAAATAAAGTTCTTATTAAAATATCATGTTTTCGTTATACACTTATTATTTTTTCTTAATATTTTTCAAGATTTAAAATGAAAATCACCGGAGCACAAGATCAAACAAATGAAGAAGATATATGTATAGCAGATAGTGGAGTCACGCATACTATACTTAGATCTAAAAAATATTTTTATAAACTCAAACCAACAAAAGGGATCATCAATACAATATCAGGTCCTACAAACTTGATAGAAGGAGTGGGAAAAGCTAATTTAGCATTACCAAATGGTACAAAGCTCAAAATAGAAAATGTTTTATTTTCCCCAAAATCAACAAGAAATTTGTTGAGTTTCAGAAACATATATCATAATGGATATGATACTCAGTCAAGGACTGTTAGTAATGAAAAATATTTGCATATCATAAGCAAAGATCAAATATTGGAAAAATTGCCAATGCTCCATTCTGGTTTGCATTATACATATATAAATGTGCCTCAAGCACATATGGCAGTCAAAGAAAATTGTTGCGATTCTGGTATCATAAACTTATGGCATGACAGATTAGGCCATCCAGGATCCACAATGATGAAAATGATCATTGAAAATACACATGGGCATCCACTGAAAGGTCAAAAAATCCACAAAATAGATAAAATGTCTCAATGTACATCTTGTTCTCTTGGAAAATTAATTACAAGGCCTTCGCCATTAAAAGTCGATAAAGAAACACCAATGTTTCTTGAAAGAATTCAAGGTGACATATGTGGACCAATTCATCCACCATGTGGACCATTTAGATACTTCATGGTCTTAATAGACGCATCCAGCAGATGGTCTAATATCTCTTTATTATCGACTCGTAATGTTGCTTTTGCAAAATTTCTTGCTCAAATTATCAAATTACGTGCACATTTTCCGGATTATACCATTAAAAGAGTAAGGCTTAATAATGCAGGAGAATTTAAATCACATGCTTTTGATGACTATTGCATGTCTGTGGGGATTGTTGTAGAACACCCTGTTGCTCATGTACACACACAAAATGGCTTAGCCGAGTCGTTGATCAAACGCCTACAGCTAATAGTTAGACCATTAATAATGAGGACAAAACTCCCTGTTTCTATTTGGGGTCATGCAATTATGCATGCTGGATCATTAATCCGTGTGAGACCAAGTGCAAATCATAAATACTCTCCCACACAACTTGTTTCTGGAAATGAGCCAAATATCTCTCATCTTAGAATTTTTGGGTGTGCTGTGTATGTTCCTATTGCACCACCACAACGCACAAAAATGGGTCCCCAAAGAAGGTTGAGAATATATGTTGGATATGAAACGTCTTCCATCATAAGATACCTTGAACCTTTAGCAGGTGATGTATTTACAGCACGTTTTGCTGATTGCCATTTTAACGAGACAATGTTCCCGGCATTAGGGGGAGAAATGAAAAAGCAAGAAAGAGATATATCATGGTGTGTGCCATCATTGTTACACCTAGACCCAAGATCAAAACAAAGTGAGACAGAGGTTCAAAAAATAATACATCTACAAGAAATTTCAAATCAGTTACCTGATGCATTTACTGATATAAACAGGGTCACTAAATCTCATATACCAGCTGCTAATGCTCCAGCTCGAATTGAGATTCCAAGCAAGCAAAACCATAATAATGCACCTCATGAATCTCAAAAACGTTTAAAACGTGGAAGGCCAATCGGTTCAAAAGATAAAAATCCTCGAAAAAGAAAGGGTTCTGAGAATGATACTGACCCTAAGGAAGGAATGATTGACAAAACCTTCCCTCAGGAAATAATAAATGATATAACATTTCCTCAGGAAGAAATAAATGATTCCAATAAAAAATTGTCAATAAACTATGGTAAATCACATATAATGTGGGATCGAGATGAAAAGGAAAATATTGATGATATATTTTCTTATTCTGTGGCAAGTGATATCATGGAAGAAAATGATGACCCTGAACCAAAATCTGTAGATAATTGTAAAAATCGACAAGATTGGAACAAATGGAAAGATGCCATGCAAGCTGAATTAAATTCCCTAAATAATCGAAAGGTTTTTGGACCTATTGTCATTACACCAAAGTCAATGAAACCTGTAGGATATAAATGGGTTTTTGTGAGAAAACGAAATGAGAAAAATGAAGTTACAAGATATAAAGCAAGACTTGTAGCTCAAGGTTTTTCTCAGAGGCCAGGAATTGACTATGAAGAAACGTATTCTCCTGTTATGGATGCTATTACGTTTAGATATTTAATCAGCTTGGCAGTCTCTAAAAATTTAGAGATGCGTCTTATGGATGTTATCACAGCTTACTTGTATGGATCACTAGATAGTGACATCTATATGAAAATTCCCGAAGGATTTAAACTCCCCGAAGCTATAAGCTCAAAGCCTAAGGAATTGTATTCCATTAAGTTACAAAGATCCTTGTATGGACTGAAAGAATCTGGAAGGATGTGGTACAATCGTTTGAGTGATTATTTGATAAGCAAAGGATACACAAATAATCTTATTTGTCCATGCGTCTTCATCAAGAAGACAACATCAGGATATGTGATCATAGCTGTGTATGTTGATGATCTCAATTTAATTGGGACACAAAAAGAAATTAATGAAGCGATTGCTCTTTTAAAGAAAGAATTTGAAATGAAAGACCTTGGAAAAACCAAATATTGTCTTGGTTTACAAATTGAGCATATGCACAATGGAATACTTATGCATCAGTCAACTTATACTGAGAAACTCTTAAAACGTTTCAATATGGACAAAGCAAACCCTTTAAGCACACCAATGGTTGTTAGATCACTCAATGTTGACAATGATCCATTTCGTCCTTGCGAAGATAATGGAGAGATTCTTGGTCCCGAAGTACCATACCTCAGTGCAATTAGAGCACTTATGTATCTTACTAACTGTACAAGACCTGACATTTCTTTTGCAGTTAACTTATTGGCAAGATTCAGTTCATCCCCTACTAAAAGACATTGGAATGGCATTAAACATATTTTTCGGTATCTAAAAGGAACTGCTGATTTAGGTTTATTTTATCCTAACGATTCAAAAGAAGGGTTAGTTGGTTATGCAGATGCAGGTTATTTATCTGATCCCCATAAAGCAAAATCTCAAACTGGATACGTATTTAAGAATGGAGGAACTGCGATTTCATGGCGTTCTCAGAAACAAACACTCATTGCAACATCTTCAAATCATGCTGAAGTCATTGCATTGCATGAAGCTTCAAGAGAATGTGTATGGTTAAGATCTATGTCACGACACATATTGATTTCTTGTGGATTAGAGAAATATCGAATTCCAACTCCTATTTATGAAGATAATGCAGCTTGTGTCTCGCAAATGAAGGAAGGGTATATCAAAAGTGACAGAACAAAGCATATACCACCAAGATACTTTGAGTATACTCGAGACCTTATTAAAGACAATCAGGTTGAGATGAGATATGTCCAGTCCAGCAACAACTCAGCTGATCTTTTCACAAAAGCACTTCCCACAGCAACATTCAGGAAACATGTTCATGATATTGGCATGCGCCATGTACGGACAATGTAACGACCTGCAATATGAGGGGGAGCTATATACTGCACTCTTTTTCCCTTAACTAAAGTTTTTTCCCATTGGGTTTTTCTTTAACAAGGTTTTTAATGAGGCAGTACTTCAAGACCCCGAAGTTTTGAAAAAGTGTCATCCAAGGGGGAGTGTTGTGAAACCACCGACGACCTTGCAAGTTGTATGTCACTTTTGTCAAAAGTTTTGGCCACATGAACACTCCACATATTTCAAATGTCTGAGATTTGTCCCCTGTATATTTTACCTTTTGTGTAGTATAAATACTGCTTCGATGGAAATGAAATATCACCCCAGTACACTTCTCATATATTTACTTATTTCTATCATATCCAATATTCTTATAATTACGGTAATATTATAACATATTAAATTTTATATATATATATATATATATATATATATATATATTTATTTATTTATAACAATTAAATCGGAGGAAGTTCAACTTTGTCAACCTTAAGTTTTGTAAGTTTGTTAATTTAGATGGAAAATATATCCTTTTTGAAAACTTACTTTAATTCCTAATTACATATATGTTATAAACTATAGAGAATAGAGAGGAGGATTAATTCATTATTTGTACATATAATCATTACAATGAGACATAATTATATTTATATTTATAGTGGAATACATTTTGAAACCGACAATATAATACTCCCTCCGTCCTATTTTAAATGTTCATATTTTCAATTTTGGTTGTCCCAATTTAAATGTCATTTCTATACATATAAATTCAATTTCCAATTGTGTCATTACTATTACATATACTATATGTTTCATTTTACAAAACAATTATTACAGTAAAGGTCGTTATTGTCATTTTACAGCTCATAAGACAAAATGATCAAACATATCTTAATTTGTATGTTTTGGGTCAATGACATTTAAAATGGGACGAAGGGATTAATTAATAAGTATATCGTTTAATTCTCCTGATGGAATGTGATGAGGATTAGTGTATGTTATTAGACTGTGGGTAGTGGCTCGCAAAGGACGGGGCGCGGTCCAGGTGGCCGGTGATGTGGCTCGCGAACACCACTACACCCATTTAGTGGTCAGGGGCGCGGACGTCCGGCGTGGGTGTGACCGCGGGGGGAATATAGCCGTTGGAGCCTTGTTGACTGGTCAACCTTACCGTTAGCCAGTCAAATATATTTATTTTATTTTTTTATTATTTTTTTTACCTATAAATACAAATCCACACTTTCTATAAAAACTCAAACCATACATTCTCTCTGTCAAAACTTCTATATATATATATATATATATATATATATATATATATTTATTAATGGCATAGTCGTCATCGTCTTCGTCTTCCTATTCTACCCCGGCCCTACTATTGTACTTGAGGCGGTGGCGTCACAGGATCTTTGGATTTGACATGTGTTATTTGGGGTTGCCGGGTCTAATAATGACCTCAATGTTATCGATCAGTCACCGATAATCGATGACCTTATCGACGGGGTTGAACCCTCTCAAGCTTTTTTGCAAATGGAGAACATTTCAAGTACGAGTACTACCTCGTTGATGGAATTTACAACGAATGGGGGATACTTGTTCAAGCTTACGCGTCTCCAGTTTCTGACAAACGAAAGTACTTCACGAAGAAATAAGAATCGGCAAGGAAAGATATTGAAATGGCGTTTGGAGTCCTAAAGAAAAGATGGGCAATCTTGGCGAATCCAATAAGATTTTGGACAAAGGAGAAGATAACGGAAGTCGTCATCACGTGTATAATCCTACATAACATGATACTAGAAGACGAGGGTCACACTATTTGTCAAAACTACCAAGGTGATATTCCAAGACAAGAATCGACGATCACCAACGAACAACGACTCGACAACATAAATATCATCAAGAGCCGTGAGTTACATGGCAACGTTCAGCATGAGTTGGTCGAGCATTTGTGGGATAGAAGGCCCGATAATCTTGTATTAGACTAGTATCAACGTAATGTTTTATATTATTATTAATGTAATGTTTTATATTATTATCAACGTAATGTTTTATATTATTATTTAATGTATTATTTAAAATAATTAAATAATTAAATAAATAAATAACTGGATCAAGCCCCTGATCACCTGGACCACTACACCATCTGGTCGTTGGACGCGACGAGGCCTGCCACGACGTCCGGTGCGGCCTCCTGCTCCAACAACTGCCCTAGATCCGGCCATCGTATTCTGGAAAGGAAAACACAAACGTCATCATTCAAGGAACTATTTAGTACAAGGATAGTAAGGCTAACAGGTAATAACAGTGGCCCGCTGTGATTAGCTGATCACGTTACTTTCCGTGTCCTATACACTTCCTCTTATGAGTCTATTTGTGCTGGTTCTACTCTAAACAGTTAACCAATCGAACAATCAATTTAATCCTATCCCTAGCATTCACATATTCTTTCTTTAGCAATTAAGCTAACATTTACATACATATTTAATCATACACTTTACCGTTACTGAGCTTGCTTGAGTGACACGTGGCTATCTCGAACTGGCATCTTCTTTCTTTTCTTACTTTAATCTCATTCTCTGTTCGAGTCTAAGCATATAGGATGCTTAAATCTCTCGAACTTTGCTCTGATACCAACTTGTAAGTGCCCCGTTACCGGTAGCCCTACTTTGGTGTTGGATTTACTCATAAACACGGTTCTTAAAATCAGAGTTAATTTAAACATCCGCGGAACATTAAAACTTCAACCATAATATTTTACATAATCTTCAAATCTTGTCTTATAAAAACATTCATAGTCAATTAAAACAAAACATAGTCTTTAAAACATCACAACATTTCTTCGAGATGCCAATATCTTCGATTCCATGCCATGTGTCTTCAATCACGCGAGCTGCCTCAACCTATTTGCCTGCGTGCATACTAAAAGTCAGCTACGCTGAGTGAGTTCTAGTTAATCACATAACTTACTTTACATACACATATACGTGCCCGTAGGTACGCATTACTTACTTAACCTGTCCATCATTCTTCATATACATTCATAACTAACCTTACGTTATAAAGAGCATTCGCCCTACATGCCTCGGATATTATTAGGGTCCGGTACCCTCCATCCTCGGATATTATTAGGGTCCGGTCACCCTTCATCATCGAATATTATTAGGGTCCGGTACCCTCCATCCTCGGATATTATTAGGGTCCGGTACCCTTTTCTTCCATGCCTCCTTAACATACTTTCTATATACATAATCGTAAGTTTCGCACATACATACATCATTCACTCTTCATCTTACAACATACATATAACATCAACCATTTCCTGGCAGTACATGCATTTCCGAAGATCGTTCATGTACCGGCAAGAAACCATTCATACATTTCACATAATACATATATGGCATACACTTATCACTTAGGATAAGTGTATTAACTAATCACATCGAGTATGCACACAGCCCCGAAAACATAACAAGGAATGGGGCTAGAAACTCACCTGAAGTCGGTTACGTTCACCATTAATAGTTATTCCTTTCTTCAGTTGGGCACGGCTAACTGTATAATAATTACATGCATCAATTACTATCACTACTTATAACCCTCAACGAACGGGGGTCCGGGGGCAGCGCCCCTGGAAACGAGGTCTAGGGGAGGCAGCCCCTAGCAGGGTCCAAGGGACAGAGCCCCTGGCTGGGGTCGAGCTGCTAGGTCAGCTTGGAAAAATTTTATTTCCATTAACCGTCGTAACACATTTTCCATTACAATTTTGAATCATTAATTAATTCGCTAACTCAAAAGTTCAAGGGCCTAATTGTAATTAATTCATTCTTTTCTAAGTCCAGGGACTGTTCTGTCATTTTATTAAACTTTCTAGTTCGTTATTCAGTCTTTAACGAATTTGGGTTATCTTGGCGAACTGGTCCAAGTAGCGAATTGAACCCTTTAACGAACTGGTTATTAAACGAACTAGACCTTATAACGAATCAGTTCATGTAGCGAATCAGTCCATGTAACGAATTGGTCCATCTAATTCGCTGTCTTTTCTAACGAACTGGTTATGGCGAATCAAGGGTAATTCGTTACTCCTTTCCCTTAACGAATTCGATACAAATTAGAGCTAGTTCGTTATGCTCCCTTATACGAATCAGCTAACGAATCACCTATTAATTCGTTAGGCTCCGCTAGCGAACTAGGGTTAGGTCAGAGAATGTCAGAATATTCTCTGACATTCCCCTTAACCTCGTACCACTTTCCGGCGCCGCCTTTGCCGGAAAACCGGGTTTTCACCGGGAAAAACGAGATCTCACTCGTTTTTCCACCGTTTTCATCGTTTTTCGTCCCGTTCGATCCAAATCTGAGCTAGGGCGATCCCTAAGCTCATCTTAAGTTCGGTTTATACCCGATTCCACCCGGATCTCGTGACTTAAACGGTTTAACGGTGTCGGCTCGTCGTTTCGTGACTATATCTAACGGGTTAAGCTCATACAATATTAAACTATCATTACCTCGGTTCGGTGCTCGGATTCTTTCTTGGTTTCGGCTAGAGAATGAGAGAACTAGAGAGAAAGTTTAAGTGTGTGTTTTGGGTGGTGTATGGAATATGTGTGAATGAGGATTAATTAAATGGTGATTAATGGTTTATATAATTATGGATCATGGGCTTAAGCCCATGGCCTTTTCCTTCTTTCATTCACAACCCAAGCCCATAACCCATATCCATTTACCCAACACTAGCTCAACTTGTGTTCTATTTATCCAAACCGATAACGACTCACTATAAAATTGACGAAATTTATTTTATTAGTATAACTGAAAGTAGGATGTTACATGTGTGTTTAAGGGTAAATTTGGAAAATAACTAATAAATTTTGAAAGTAGACACTTGTAATAGGACAAATAAAAAAGGAAATGTGGACACTTATAATGGAACGGATGGAGTAATATATTATAAAAGTAGATAACTTAAAGTGCTTATAAAATCTATACAACTTACCGGACCTAAAATGTTTAATTATGATACAATATTGAATGTGTTCTAGATTGAATATACTTAATAAACAATTGGATTGACAAAAGACTAATCTATATGTATACAACTAATGGTAAATAGCAGGTTCAAATTACTAGTCGCCGAATATGACTCTGAGTCAAAAATTGTAATCAAAGGTCATCACTTGACAAGTCTTAGAACTCTTAAGTTAAAAGACAACTTTTACTTGAGAAGTCTTAGAACTCTTAATTTAAAAGACAACTTTTATAAGACTTAATTTAGTCATGCATATGTAATGTTGGAGAATTAATTGAATTAATAATTAACTTATTAAACATTGTTATCACACATAAATACCACCAACCCTTCGCCGTTTTTATTCACTCAAACCTTCCACCATTTTTATTCACTCAAACTTCAATAGTTAATTTCTCAAACGATGATCTCGGGATATTTATATCACCGAACGATTCCAATACCGATATTTTTTTTCAAATGACAGTAGCATACAACTTTTAAAAGTTCTCATCGAGCAAGTTGAAGAGAAAGACACAACAACATCATCAAACATTCTCAAAAAAGAATCAACTTGGTTGCGTAAAAGATCATTTAGTTTAAATTTTCATGTTTTATTTTTTTGGTTTGGATTTTCGGATTTTATTTTTTCATATTTCAATTATGTAATATTTTTTATTTTGATGAAATTTTAATTTTAATTACATATAATTGTTATTAGTTTTAAATTAAAGGAAAACAGCAAAAATATATAGAGTACTTGTTGGTAAGTGTTGTCAATAATTTTATAGTTTGTAAGCATCTAAAGGTAAAAATAAAATGACAATGTGATACCCATGATTATCCATTTTTCCTTAATTTCTGTTACTATGCGGTTTAATTAAAGGGAAAATTCTGTACATAGTCCAAAATAGGAGAGAGATTTTGAAAATAGTCCAAAATTTGTTACATTCTGAAAACAGTACTCCCAAATCTATCTCCCACGTGAGATTGAGATTCGTGACGTGAGATTTGGGTATCCTATCACACACTGACACGTGTCTTTTCACAGATAAAGTTTCATAGAAATTTGACTTGGCCGATAGTTTTCAAGTGAAAATAGTTTTCTGAAAAACCATAGGTTTGGAATGAAAGTTGTCCGTCACGTGAGGTTTCAAAAAAGATGATTTTCGCGTTTTTTTGAAATGCATCTCCTCGGACGCATTTCAAATGAATTTCGTCTATTTTTGCTTAAAAAGACGTGTTATTAGAAAAGATAGATTTTGTTACAAAGTATTTTAATTCGATGGTTTTTTGATGAAACTTATCTGTTTTTGCATAAAAAGAATAGATATTAGAAAAAGTAAATTTATCCACCCACGACCATCATTCACCACCTACCGCCATCATAACCACCACCACCACCCACCGTCATCATCAACCACCACCACCCACCGCCATCGTCAACCACCACCACGCACCGCCATCATCCACCACCACCACCACCACCGCCCACCGCCATCATCAACCACCACCACCCACCGCCATCATCAACCACCACCCACCACATTCTTAACACTTGTCATATTTTTAAAATTTTTATAAAAATCATCTAAGGAGATTAAATTCGTTGGGAAATTATCGTTTTTTTAAATTTTTTTGAAAATCATCTAACAAAACTAAGTTCACTGAAAAAGTATCGTTTTTTTTCTATCTTTTTTGAAATTTCACGTAGTAGATGAAATTAATTTGAAATGCGTCTGAGGAGATGAATTTCAAAAAAACGCGAAAACCGATGAGTTTGAAACCTCACGTGACGGACAACTTTCATTCCAAACCTATGGTTTTCCATAAGACTATTTTGACTACAAAACTATCGGCCGAGACAGATTTCACTTAAAGTTTATCTTCAACTTTACACGTGTCCTTTTGTGATTCGTCAACCAAAACTCACGTCACGAATCCCAATCTCACGTGGGAGATAGATTTGGAATGACTATTTTCATAATGTAACAAATTTTGGATTATTTTCAAAATCTCTCTCCTATTTTGGACTATGTACAGAATTTTCCCTTAATTAAAACTAGTGGGCATATATGGGTGGGCCCGAATGAGAGTCTCCTCTACGAATATTATTGTGAAGTTCAGGCATTCTAGATTTATGGGTTGGGGCCGCCTGCATGGGGACGAGCCTTCTATTGTTGTTTGTATGTGTGATTTCATAGACGAGAGAGAAATAATTTTGTTTTTTTAATATGTAGAATTAAAAAAGGTTTGATAAACGTATTTGGTGTACCTACCCGGATAATAAAGGGAACCATGTGTAAAAGGTGTGACCATCGTGTAAAAGTTTAATAAAGTTTGATAATTTACTACTTACACACGTGATAAGTGTTTATATTAAATTTTCATAGGCTAATACCATCTTCTACTTTTACCTTTTAAGGCTATATATATAGTGGGAGTTAATTCTAGTCAAGAAGGGTGACGCGGGGTGACAACACTGCCCCCAGGGCGATAAAACGGGCGACAAGACAATGAGAAGGGCGACTAGAATTTGTTGCCGGATTGTGTTTTATTTTTATTATTATTGTATTGTGTATGTGTGTGAGAGATATAATGCTAAATATTTATGTTTTCTATATATATTTTATTTAATATTTAAATAGTTTTTGTTTGTTTTTAGTTAAGATTTGTATATTACTAACATTATTATGTTTTGTAAGTTCTGGGAGTTGATCATCGTGATCAATAAGGGCAAAAAACGAGTCAAAATGAGCCTAAACAAGAAGCCGGAACGCGTCAGGAAGGAACCCAAAGGAGAATCGGTCAGACCAGACCGGTCGGACCCCCCCCCCATGTATAGCGCCGCGCCGCGCGACCATGGGGGCCTTTCATTGCCGTGCGGCGCCTAGACCCAAAAATTCCAGAAAGTTTCCGAATTTTGTCAGATTTGGGCCTTATTTCAGTGTAAATACACCCTTAACTTTAACCTGAAGAATACCCTGCTGCCACCAGACGAATTTGGAGTTTACTTGAGCTATTATTCGAGATTCTTGGCAGTTTTGAAGGCAAAAGAGCATTCTGTGAAGAGCTTTACGTTCAAGATCGAAGACTACGGGTTTTATCGCCTTTAATCTTTCGTTTCTCATATTTTCACCATGTTTTCGGATTTATTTATTTTGTTTGATTTTGATTACATGATGCTATGCTAAACTTTATAAACTACTTAGGTCGTGATGAACTTTTGTTTGGTTTGATTTTGATTGGGATTTTGTTTGTTTTGGATTTAATGTTTTAAGTAAATTGTTGAGTTAGATTTAATTGATGCATATGATTACTTGGTTTTATTTGCTTAGGTTTATTGTTTCACATTACCCTTATTGATTGTTTCCTAGGATAGGGTTTTGTTAGGTCATTTACTGTGCGTTCTTGACTAGTTTATGATTGATATGCATTAAAATCATAGAAACAATAAAACTAATCAAATAGATAAAAGTGCGCTGCTAGCCTAGAAAGCTGTAAGGTGATAACTTATTAATAGATCTTTGTTGGTCATGATTGCTATATTTAGTTCTTCGTAAGAAGTTCGTCTAGGTTTGATTGTCAACTTAGTCTATTAAGTCAATTGAGTCTACTTAGCTATCTTTGATTTCCGTGCTGTAATGTAGGATTTCGCCATAAAGATTCTTAGACATAAATAATTAAATAATCGTAAGGAAGTTTGATATTTAAAAATGGTGAGTCTTAAAACTTGTTAGAAAATCATAGGTGTCTTCTTGAAGGGTCAAGGGTCCTGTTCGGGTTTTCTGTCAAGAGCTTATCTTACGATCCCAGTTTCATAACTTAAGTTTCACAGTTAATCGATAGCCTTAACTTAGAGGATTCTAGCCTATGTAGTTACTTTCATCATCTGCATTAATCTAAGTATTTTATTAGTTTGTTAATATTTTAATTAATTAGGGTTTAAGTTTAGTAATATAATAATTAATTAGGTTTAAGTAATCATTAAAGTTTATTAATATTTAATTAATTAGGGTTAGTTTTTATTTTAATATTATTTAGTTTAAACCCCCCGTTAATAATAATAATTAAATAGTCGTGTCAGTTAGTCGAGTCTAATTAGTTAATTACGTAATTGAAATTGTCCCGTGGGTTCGATATCCGGACTTACTTAGTTGTACTAGAGTTGATCGGTACACTTGCCGGTTAGTAGTATAAGTTAAGTTTAAGAGTCTAAAGTATTACTCAGTGTCTAGTTTTAACGTATTTTTATTTAAATACTTTTAACACATCAGTGTGTGTGTATATATATAGGGCTACAACACCATTACACCACTAAAACAACAACTCACCATTTGCTGTCTGGACGCCACATTGCATAAAACGTCCCATTTTGTAGCCTTTATACTACACATAGCCTAAGTATACTCATTTGTCTTTCAGGTGACTTATACAACTTCAACCATGTAAAGGGAGGTGTTGACCGTCTTGGTCAATCAGTACGAGTCTTTTTTTCGATAGACCCAATCATTTTTACAATTGACAATTTGTATGAAAGAGTTATCAAACTATACATGGAACTATTAAAAGAACATCAGTCCTGATCTAGACACCAACTTGACGTCACCTATACGAGTTGTGTAGGATCATACAACTAGTATAGACCTTGACAATCTGAATAAGATCATTTTAATTGGTTTTAACTATAAATAAGATCATTAAAACAAATATACTATAAATGTTTCATTTTATACGAAATAAAACTAGTAGACTGAAACATTATTAAACAATACGTTAAGGAAAATATTTAAAATTAAAAATTTTCAGGAATATGTCTCGTGTAAACAAATACATGATTTCGAGTAAAGGCTGATTAATCTGAATTATTGTAGGTACTTACCGGTATGTGAGATATGAACCAATAATATGTTTTATATTTATATATAGCAAAATTTGATGAGGATGCAAACGGAATATAGTATAAACTTTAAATTAAATTTTAGTAAATGTATATATTGAATAACACTCTTTATAAAATATGAGATAATTGTAAATTTCAACTGTTTGCCAAAAAGGAAAAAAAAACTAAAAAAATATAATTTATATTAAGTTAACAATTTTTTAAGTATAAATTTAGGAATGGTAAATGTTATAAATTTATTAATTATGGTGAGATTTAATATGGAAGTAACAAATGACAAAACTTATAGTTTCTTGTTAAAGAGTTTAGATATATATATATATATATATATATATATATATATATATATATATATATGATAACAAACTATATTTTCAAATTTTAATTAGTAAAAATGATTTTCACATTAACATTAACATATAGTAAAGTCATAGTGTTCATTTTCTTTTCCTTATTTTTAATACACGTGTTCCCTTATTTATAAGACAATGTGTAGTGGATCGCTTCCCACACTCAAAAAGTCCAAAAGTGTCAGGGAACACTGTGCCCATGGCATTTTGGAGAGGGAGAGCGCAGGTTGGCAGAAAAGCTTATTTTTTTATTGGTGGATTGATTTATTTGTTTAATTTTTAATAAGTTGTAATAATATTAATAATAAAGACAGAATGATTAGTAGGGGTTTCATCCACTATAACCTTATTTTTTTTAAAAAGATTTTTGATAACGTGACGCCACATAACGCAGAACGTTCCTACAAATTCCATCAACTACACACCATTTAACAAAACACTAGTGACATTATAAGATTTCAATCACCTATGTTATATCTTTGACTTCAAATTTCCCCATCTTTAATAACAATCGAAAACTGTATTATAAGAATTCAAGTATATGAAAAAAAGATGTAGGTAAGAAATATAGTGTCAATGAGCTAGTGGTGCAATAGTAAGAAAGAGACTTGGTGTTTCATGTCACGTAGGTTGGATTTATGTCCACATCATTTAGTTTTAGTGAAACAGAGTGATGATGAGAGACTAGACGAGTAGGTGGCTTTCACTAGTTGGATCCTTGAACTTAACGGGTTTTATCTCACTCCACTGTCGTGTCTTCGGGCGAGTGTTCACGAGTATTGGCCTTAGTGAGGATTTTTCCCGGATCGAAAGACGAGTGTATTCCGATGTGGTGAATTTAGCCAGTAGCTCATTTTGAGGATTCATTGGTCGTTTAAAAAAAAGGTAAGAAATATAGCGACAAATATTTTTTAAATCGTTTCCTAAAACCGTATGTAGTGGATGTGTTACGCGTCATGTGGTGCCACGTCATCATAGGGGCTTTATGACTAAGATGAGAAATTTAGTGATAATTATTTTTTAAATCGTTTCCTAAGACTATGTGTAATGGATGCGTTATGCGTCATGTGGTGTCACGTCACCATAGGGGCTTTATGGTTAAAATGGGTGTAGTGGATGGAGCCCCAACAATCATTATATTATTATTTTATTAATATTATTTAAAAAAAACACATTTTTGGTAAATACTTCTCTCAATATATCCACTTTTTCAATTTCATGTTGTATCGTTTATTATATCACATTACCTCAAAACCATGATATATTGTATTTAAATAAGTATTTTATAGAATTTTGATTTATAAACAATTTTGGATCCTTTTCATATTTTCGCTAGATTTTTATCTGGTTTGTGTGTGTGTAAATACACACGCTTACGTATATAACTAAATGAAAATGGCACAGCTCATCTACCATGTGCACGTAACATCCACACACATATGAAATCAGAAATCATTTAATTCAACAGCAACTAGATATTAGAAAAATATTGGCAATCCGGATTAATTAATCCCCAAACAATAATTTAGTGCAACCATTACGTGGAATCTCCACCTATTAGCTGGATAAGTGGCTAACCGTATACTTACAATAAAAAAATTATAGAAATAAAAAATAATGTCAGCTAGACTATCTTGTTAAGTTTTCTTTACTTTCAAAGCCTAGGTCTTTTTATAATTTATCGTCCGCGTCCTTTGTTTGTAGTTTTATTCTGCCTTGATTTATTCACTATTCACGCATGCTATAAATAAATGGTATAAAAACATGGTAAAGTTAAAATATGAAAGGAGATAAAAATGAGAATGACGAGAAGGATTTGTGATCACACAAAAATCCCTTAAAAATAAATTTTTAAAAAAATTAAAAAAAAATCATAACTCAAACTATAAATAAAAAACGAAAAAACTTAAATGTTTCTGTCATCATTCCCATTCAAAATAAAATTAAAAAAAATACAAAAAAATAACGAAAAGACAAAATGCCGAGAACAAATACACAATGACGAAAATGAACAAAAGACACAGTTATAACTAAAAAAGACACAATAGATCGCAAAATATAACACTATGCTGAACAAAATATAGCACAATGTTGAGTAATATAACACGATATAAAGAAAAAAAACACAATTTTAAGTAAAAAAACACAATTAATGACAGAAATTACACAAAACACAATGATAAACAAAAAGACACAACTTTTTTCACATACAATTGTGTTCTTTTTATGAGAACGAGAAAGACGACAGAAACATTTTTGTCTTTTTACCTTTTTTATTTTTTTATTAAATTTTGAGTTATGATTGTTTATTTTTAATTTTTTTAAAAGTTTTTTTGTTTGACTATAAATCATTCTTATTATTTTCATTTTTGTTCTCTTTTATATAATAACTTAACCCATAAAAAATATTCATCACATTATTAAAATACAAAGTAAACGTGTGAAAATGGCAATAAGTATTATGAAAGTGACATATAGGTTTGTCTTAGAAGGAAACGTTAAAGTGATGTAACATGTTATTAATATACATTAAATTTTACAAAAAGTAATAAAAACCCAAAAAAAAGTTATTATCATAGACAGAATGAAAGTGGATATCCTAAGTAAATGATAAACAATTACATATTTACATGACTAATAATAAAATTCTACATCCTTAAATTGGGAAAATAGAGAATCTAGCATCGATCCTAAGTAGAATTAGAAAATAAGATACTATCTTATGTGTCTTATCTATGTGTTTGTTTATCTACTTTCACGGAAAGGCTTACAAAAAGTTTTGAACCATAAGAAACGTATTTCCTCCATACTTTATCTAGTAAGTGTCGTTCGTAAAACAAATATTATCTGGTGTATAGTCAAGATCGTTTTAATTATGTCGTGTCAGTTATATTTATAAACTGTGTCAGTTAATTAGTTCATTGGCATATCATTGTTGTATTTTTTAAAAATATTTTCAAGTAAATGTATAGCACCAAAAGTTAGGTAGAGTGGATCGATGTTGAACGGATGTTAGCTCCTAGACAACACTTAATTAAGACCTTGCAACGAAAATGTTTAACTAACTTCTGTACAAGTTTTATTAGATAAGATAGCTTCTTTCAAACATTTGTTATATATTTTGAAATCAGTCACATGAACTGCAAATCTTTTGAAATCCAGATCGTATTATTGTATTTTCCATATAAGCATTAGGTGTTAATTGAGTTGCATTCCTGTCCATATCTGCATGGATGGGATGAGACATAACACATGCAACCTTTTTAATGTTTTTCTAAACAACGGTTATTAAGATTTTTGTTCCTTTAACCGGGAAGCTTTCCGTGTTTATTATTCCCGAGTGAAAGCAGTTATTGAACTTGACCTATGACTTAAGCATTGTGATCCGTCTCATATTTCCCGAACCATTTTAACAATAGCGCCACATTGCAATTCTAGCTCTCCTAATCCCGAGTCCTCGGTTCTTTTCGATGCTAGACAGGCATCCCACAAAATGTATGGAGATTTATATCTTTGTGATGAAAACCACCCCAAAAAAACTTGCTATAATTTTTCACAACTTGCGGGATTTACAACCAAATATGCATGAGGTACAACATTAATAAGGGGCACAAATGTCATTATAACATCAAATCTCACGTGTATTTGCAATGTCTTCAAAATAATTACAAGTTTCATCCCTTAAAATTACACAATTGGTCCATGGTCTTTTACATATATATTATTTTATTTTCATTTTTAACCCAACTACCCCCACGGTTTTTAAACGGTCATAACTTCTTCGTACGTTAATATTTTTTAAAATAAATGACATCATAAAAACGAGCATTTTATTATCTTTAATTTGATTATCATATTGTTATAGTTTTCGAAGTAAAAAAAATTATGCAAAAGTGTGTCCGGTTTGCTTTTGATGGTTTTTTAATTAAACAATGAGTCCACTTTACATGTTTTTTTTTGTCGTCAAAAACGAAAACTAAACTGTTTCTAAATAAAACCCAACTAAACCGAACCATTACCAATGATTAGGTTCTGATTTAGTTTGTACTTTGATAAAAAAATTGAGTTTAGAAAATTAAAACAAGAATTATAATCTGCATATATCTTCACTTCAAACTAATCATCAACTAATACATTATTAAGAGAATCATACTATGAACAAATATAACTTTGGTCATATAAATAATAACCTTATTAGAATAAATAGAATGCGAAATCATAACAAGAACAGAGATTATAAAAAACCATACTGGAAATTTGATTAAATTAAAGTTGTAATAGACGAGTTTGCTCGTATTAAATAAAACTTTGGTTAACTATGGGGGTGTTTGTTTTTTCTTCAAACATCTTCAAGGGAGCTAATGTCTGCAGGCGCGCAGACATTACCCTTGAAGACTGTTTGTTTTTTTTCTTAAAACAGATCTGAAGTTATCTTCTTTCATCTTAAAAGAAAAGCAAGGAAATCTTGCTTAAAACATCTTCACAAAAAAACCCTACTCTTCTCCCTTTGCAGCCACCCTCTCATCCACTGCTCCTACCACCGTCCGCCAACACCACCACCCACCGTACGCCGCCACCACCACCCCCGTACCCCGCCGCCACCGTCCACCACCATCCACCGCCACCACCACCGTCCACCACCCACCATCCATCACCACCACCGTCCACCACCCACCATCCATCACCACCACCGTCCGCCACCACCACCACCATCCATCACCGCCACCACCACCATCCATCACCCACCACCACCACCATCCATCACCGCCACCACCACCACCATCCATCACCGCCACCACCACCGTCCACCACCCACCATCCATCACCACCACCGTCCACCACCCACCATCCATCACCACCACCGTCCGCCACCACCACCACCATCCATCACCACCACCGTCCACCACCCACCATCCATCACCACCACCATCCATCACCGCCACCACCACCACCATCCATCACCGCCACCACCACCATCCATCACCCACCACCACCACCATCCATCACCACCACAGTCCACCACCAACCAAAACCATCCATCACCACCACCCATTGTCCACCACCACCATCCACCGCCACTACCCACCGTCCGCCGCCACTACCACCATCCACCACCACCACCTTCCACCACCCACCAAAACCAAATCGGCATGGAAAGCAAAGACTAAAAACTAGATGTAACTTGAATAAATGACTTCTATCTTGTGAGATAAGTTTGACAGTTATGCAGACAGTATCAGCTTATAAAAACAAACAGTCTTATATTTTCAGCTTGCAGATCTTCAGACCACATCTTCAGTTGCAGACATGAAAACAGATGAAATCAGCTTGCAGACAGTTTATGTCTGCAAAAACAAACAGCACCTATATTTTAACCATGTCTAATATATATTATATCTCATACTAAATAAGTAAATAATTAGCATTTCAATATGTACGGTCAGCTCCGGTTTCAACCGTGAAACCAAACTGGTGAACCGTCTCGTAGTTTCAAACAAAATAATGAATACCCAAAAATTTGTTACATGATTATCAAAGTACGTGTTTCCAGTTTCCCACTGCATCGCGCGGGCACTCTTCTAGTAAATCTTATATGAGGAATAAACACCCATCCTTAGAATCGTAGTTTTCGATACAATAGCCTTTAACCCCGAAATGAAATTGAATTGGAATCTCAATTTTATTTCTCATTGTGTATAGTTTGTAGACTTTTATTAAAGAGTTAATGGCCATTTTCGTCCATGGGGTTTGCTACTTTCGCCACTTCAGTCCAAAATTTGTATTTTTGTCAATTTAGTCCTCATAGATTTAAATATTAGCCAATTACGTCCTATCCGTCTAACGGCATTCAGCTATGCCGTTAGTTTAAGGGTATTTTTGTCTTTCTCCTTTTTATTTTGAGTTATTGGTCATTTTTGTCCATGTGGTTTGATACTTTTGCCAATTCAGTCCAAAGTTTGAATTTTTTTCAATTTAAGTCAGTTTTTTTCTATAACCCTAGAGAGCATTATCCAAGCCCAAAACAAGTCTGCATTTACTCTATCTACAACAATAATCACACCCCCTCCTCTCGTATTTAGTTTCTAGACGGTTCCTAAACTCTCCCCCATGGTAGAATTCAATGGTAAAGTGGTCAAAGCAATTCCGTGAAACCGAATTGTACGCAAAAACTAAAAATCGTTTCTTTGATGAATGCATAATATTTAGGGTTCAGAGATTAACATATCATAACGAAAATCTGGGTCGTAATCAACTATTATACATTAATCTACAAAATAATTTTTAGTTTTTTCTATATAATTCGGTTTCAGGGAATTACCTTGGCCACTTTACCATTGAATTCCACCATGAAGAAGATTTTAGGAAATGTCTAGAAACTAAATATAAGGGGGGGGGGGGGGTTATGATTACTGTTGTCAACAGAGTAAATGCATACCAGTATTTGAGGTTGCTCGATGGGTTTGGGCTTGAATTATGCTCTTCAGGGTTATAAACAAAAAACATAAAAAATAAAAAAAACTGAATTAAACTGAACATTAAATTGACAGATTTTCAAACTTTGGACTGAATTGGCAAAGATATCAAATCACAGGGACTAAAATGACCATTAACTCAAAATTAAAAGAAGAAAGACAAAAATACCCTTAAACTAACGGCATAGCTGGATGCCGTTAGACGGATGGAACGTAATTGGCTAATATTTAAAACTATGAGGACTAAATTGACAAAATTAAAAATTTTGGACTGAAGCGGCGAAAGTAGCAAACCATAGGAATGAAAATGGCCATTAACTCTTTATTAAATTCTAATATAAATTTCAGAATTAAATTGTTTGATTCAAAAACTAACTGGAATTATAATTGAAATATATTCAATATATTCAAATTATATAATATATTGTGCCCCATTCAAGTAACCAACTTTTAGATTAATCTAGACCCTTCAAAGTCTCCATCTTCAAATCACAGCCATATAAACCCCTTAAAAACATTCTAGAAGCAGCGGTTAAGAGCAGTTGTAGACTAGGATCTCTATCCTGCGGTTCCGATTCCTCCTCCACGTCTCCGATAGTTTAGCTTCTTAACCCCATGTTGCCAATTGTTCCTTCTCAGCTTCTTTTTAACCCCGACCATTTACAGTTCCATTTGGTCGATATAGCAGGCGTCAGGTTCCATTCGGAATCGTATGCATGTGTACGTCAACAAAATTGCACGTTTGCAACTTCACACCATGTTCAGAATCACTAAACCTTCCATCATTCTCTTCGCTTCGTGTTGTGTTCATCGCCCCCAATTTCGAATTGTTATACTAGGTAAATCATTTTTATTAGCATTTGGTAATTTGTTTTTGTTATATAAAGACTAGAAATTCTTTAAATATGAGTTTATTTTGTATATCTGATATATGTGTTTCTATGTATTTTGTGATGTGATTCAAGTAATTGGGCAGTGAAGCACACCAAAGAAGATGAGGAGAAGCATGATTATTATTGTAATACATACTACTTCTTGTGCTCAGGTGTATGACAATTAAGTCGATTTTGGCGTCACAGGCATTTGACAAAGACAAGTCACAAGCATATGGTATTATTAATAGATATTATTATAAGTTGGTTGTGGCTCAATGGTAGAACACTGAAGAGGTAGGTCCCAGCAGAGCCCAGTTGGACCCGCAAGACTTACCTTGAAAAGGGACGTCTGCGCATTTGAACCCGCAAGACTCCTTAACGGACGTCTGCGCGGTTGAACCCGCAAGACTTAACTTAAAGGGACGTCTGCGCAGAAACCAACTGGATCAGCAGGACCCACCACGCTCAGAGACATGACGTCCTTACGCGCAGTACGCAAGCTGTCCCCGCAGGAAACGCCTCCCAATGGTTTCCAAGTACTCCGCCTGTTCCCGCAGTTACGGATATCAGCCATCAGGGAAGGCTACCCGCGCAGCATGGCTACACGCACAAGGCTTAACTCATAATAATTCAGTAGTCACCTGAAGAAGGAATGAGCAAGCCGGGAACAGTCCCGCACAAAGGCGGGAGGGGGAATACTCCCGCCCAAATGAGCCAGTCCGTACGATACTGAAAGATCTTTTGTACTGTACCTGACGAGGTATGGGCGAAAGATCTGACCAAAGATACGACAGCTCATTGACAACAGTATGGCGAGCAGCATGCTCTTGTACTGTATGTCATTATTAGCCGCTACCTACTCACCAACTCCTGTCATACCACGTGCATAGCCTGTAGTTGGTGGAAAAGGAATAGTACACAGCAGGCCTGGTCACTGTCAGCCGCTGCCTACCCACCAACTACCAGCATGGCACGTGTGTAGGCCACAGTTGATAGAACAGGAATACTATTCAGCCGGCTACACCTCCTTGAAAACCTACCTTCGGCTATAAATACCCCAAATGGTATGATCACCTCATCTTATCATCTTATCATCATATACTATCTCGTATTACATATTATACCTGATATCTGCTCTAGCAATCTCTTAATATACATTTATATTCAAGAGCAATCTAGTCTGATTCTCACGCCGGAGGGTGGTCACAAGGAGGAACCCCCCCTTCTCAGTGACGAGCTCACGGTGTCTGTTTTGCAGGTTATCAGAAGAACCATCTTTGCCGGGTCCAACCCCTCGTGGGAAACATCTATCTAACCCCCAGGTTACCCGTAATCTGCCCGGGGTCCGGTTAGTGTTTCTTCATTGGCGCCATCCGTGCATAAAAGCTAGAACTTCATTTCTTTTCAGTTTTTTCAAACTTCTGGAAAGATGGTTAAAGAAACTCCGGTAACCACAACCCCAGCTACTGGGGAGAATACCGGCGACTACACAGTATTTACGAACACTACCTCGGTTACCCAAGCCGGGGCAAGTGCAGTAAATTTTACGAACACTACCCCAGTTACCCAAGCTGGGGCAAGTGCAGTAAACAACCATCCCCTAGGATTCAGTAATACCTAGGCGGAAGGACAACAGACGAAACTCCTCCGCCAAACACTTGAACAAGTTAAAGCGTGGGCGGAGGCACGTCAGAAGGAATTCCAAGCTGAGTTGGACGAACGCTTGCGTTCCGTCCAACAGGCTGACGAATTTGGAAGCACTCGACAACAGCTCAACATGAGCAGTGAGTGCGAGTCCTCGGACGATGATCGGGAGGAATCCGACACCGACGCAAACCCTCGCCTTAGGGCGAAAGGGAAGCGTAAGGAAACGGACTTCCAAACGAGAAGGAATTTCGGAGAAACCTTCAAACAAAGGAACGCGGGGGGAAACCCACGTGACTTCTCCAAAACCTTCAGACCAACTGCTGCAAACGCGGGAACATCCAAGTTTGCAAGGGACATTGCGGAAGCAATCGCCCCGAAAAGTGTCAAGCAGATGCCCAACATCGGCACTTATGATGGTACATCCGACCCAGATGATCACCTGAACAGATTCATAGCGGGGGCAACCGTCAGCAACTGGACGGAACCCAAGTGGTGTTATATGTTCCAGATGACACTGGTTGGAGCGGCTAGAGCGTGGTTTGACCGTTTACCGGTCCACCACATCTATGATTGGGCGGACTTCCAACACAAGTTCAGCCAACACTTCAGTCAACAGAGGAAATATATTGAAGAACAGTGGACGATCCTCAACTGCGTTAGAGATAAGGATGAACCTTTAATAGACTTCATCACTCGCTTTAACTCGAAAAAGCTGAGTCTGGGCGTTATAAGCGAAGACCTTGTTCGCGCCGCTTTCATCCAGGGCGCCGAATACCCAGAGCTTATCCGCACGTTGACGGGTAAAGATGGCATGCCATCCACATGGGATGCCATCATGACGGCAGCCAAGCGCTTTGCCGAAACAGAGAAGCAACTAGGTGGGAATCTGCCCCAGACTACAAACTTCTACACGCAGAGGACTAGAGAAAACAACGTCCAGACCGCCCGGCAAAACAAAAGGAGGAAGCTAAGCATGTGGCAGTCAAGGGTAAACATTGACACCTCATCCAGCTCTCGCTCCCTAGTAGGCGGAAGGGGTAATACACACCCATCAAGCCGACACCCCAGGTGGACGCCGCTCACCAAAAGCGTCACGGAGATATTTGCCACTGAGAAACTCCCATGGCCAAAAGCTCCAACGGTCCGGCAACGACCTGACGCGGATCAGAGCAAATACTGTGACTTCCACGGCACAAAGGGTCACACCACTGAGAAGTGTTCCTCCTTGAGGGATATTATCGAAACATTCGTCAAAGAGGGCAAACTTACACACCTGGTGGCATCAATCAGGAATGGAGGGAAGAATGACAACCGATACAAAAGCAACGGACGAAAGCCCGTTGACATCAGCATTCACATGGTTCGTGGTAACATCAGAGGAAGAAAAAGACGGACGACAGAACCATGCGCATGGAAAGAAGCTGAGGTTCGCTTCCCGCGAGTGCCAGGAGGACCCAGCAAAGAAGGCCCTATCGTCATCAAAAGCCAGCTAGGGCACTACATCACTTCCCGCACTCTTGTCGACAACGGCGCCTCGTCAACGGTTATGTACAGGCAGTTCTTCGACAAGCTAGATGATGAAGACAATGAATGCCTGGAAACGGTCTACGCCTCGATGGAAGGGTTCGACGGCAGCACAAACACCCCTCTGGGTATCCTATCTTTCCCCGTCACTCTCACAGACGGAAAACACTCCCGCACAGAGGATGTGGACTTTGTCGTACTGAGGAAGCCACACCACACGTACGACATTCTCTTCGGGAGAGACGGGATGGCAAGATTCAATGCCGTGGTATCTTCAGTCCACGACATGATGGGATGGCCAACAGCTGAGGGCGTGGCGATGATCACCGGTATTCCCCAGGTATGTATCGCATCTGTCTCAACACCCAAACCAAAGATGGCTAAACCCACCATCACCGAACCAGAAGAATGGGCTTTTAATGGCAAATACCCCGACCAGGCGGTTACCATTGGCCCAACAATAACTGATCCTACGCGCACATTACTCAAACGCTTACTACAAAAAAACGCTGACATCTTCGCATGGAAACCAGCAGACATGACTGGTGTACCTCGAAGTAAAGCAGAGCATAGGCTCAAGTGTGACCAGGCTTTTACGCCAGTCATACAAAAGCGTAGAGTAATGGGGGCGGAACAAGCTAACGCGTGTAGAACCCAAGTCAAGGAACTCCTTGACGCGGGCATCGTACGCGTTAGCAGATATCAAACTTGGGTTGCAAATCCCGTTATGGTACCGAAGTCTAACAACCAATGGCGCATGTGCATAGATTTCAAAGACTTGAATAAAGCATGCCCCAAAGATTGTTACCCGTTACCCGAAATTGATCTTAAGGTAGATTCGTTATCACCGTTTCGCCTTAAATGCTTCCTTGATGCGTATAAAGGGTACCATCAAATCCACATGGCCGTTGACGATCAGGACAAAACCGCATTTCGGACGCCCGATGGCACGATCTGTTATCAAATGATGCCATTCGGACTTAAGAATGCCGGGTCCACATACCAACGCCTGATGGACAAAGAGTTTCATGCCCAAATTGGGAGGAACTTGGAAGTATACATGGATGACCTGGTCATTAAAAGCCTTGACCCAGAAGCGATGTTGAAAGACATCGAAGAAACATTCAACACACTCAGAAGGATAAACATGAAGCTCAACCCGAGCAAGTGTTCCTTTGGGATGGAAGAAGGGAAGTTCTTAGGAGTCATTGTTACAAAAGATGGCTTCAGAGCGAACCCTGAAAAGGTCGAAGCCATTATCAAAATGGAATCACCTACTACCATCAAGCAAGCTCAGACACTGAACGGACGCCTAGTTGCACTTAACCGCTTCTTGGCAAATCATGCGGATAGGTCGTTCCCATTCGTGTCGACGCTGAGAAACTGTCTAAAGAAAACGCACTTCCGCTGGACACCAGAAGCGGAAGCAGCTTTTCAGGAAATTCGGTCACGTTTGATCGAACTCCCAACGCTCACAGCACCAGAAGCGGGAGAGGAATTAATCCTATACCTCTCCGCCACAGATAGAGCAACCGGGGCCGTCCTGTTAGTCGAGCGAAAAGGCATCCAGATGCCAATCTACTATGTTAGCCGTCTCCTAACAGACGTCAAAACTCGGTACTCTACCCTGGAAAAATTAGTCTTAGCACTTGTACAGGCTTCACGCAGGCTAAGACGATATTTCCAAGGTCACCCAATCACTATCCTCACCAACTTCAAACTTGCAAACGTTTTAGGCAAACCCGAACTTTCGGGACACCTAGCCAAATGGGCAATAGAATTGGGAGAATACGCGATAAAATACAAGCCAAGGCCAGCTATAAAAGGCCAAGTCTTGGCCGACTTTATTGCCGAAGTCCCCGCATCGCGGGAGAAAGAGTGCCAGGACGAGGCTCAACCCTCTCCAGCACTAGACATCGATGAAGTATGGCGACTTTACACTGATGGAGCGGCCAGCAGCGAGGGCTCAGGCGCAGGGTTAAAACTTACCAACCCAGCAGGCCAAGAATACACTTACGC
Source organism: Bidens hawaiensis (assembly GCF_021521415.1). Taxonomy (NCBI): domain Eukaryota; kingdom Viridiplantae; phylum Streptophyta; class Magnoliopsida; order Asterales; family Asteraceae; genus Bidens; species Bidens hawaiensis. The sequence goes on from NW_027492634.1 coordinate 313,071, forward strand.
TATTCGACTAGACTTTCCAAGTACGAATAACGAAGCTGAGTATGAAGCATTCTTGGCCGGGTTGAGGATTGCGCGTAAAATGGGAGTAAAGAACTTGGAAGCCCATGTGGATTCCATGTTAGTTGCCAATCAGATAAACGGGACGTACACGGCCGTAAACGACACAATGGCCCTGTACCTCGCTCAAGCAAAAACCCTCATACGCGATTTTAATGATTGTAAAGTCATACACGTCAAGCGTAGCGAAAACAAATCTGCGGATGCGTTAAGCAAGCTTGTGTCATTAGCTTTCACCCACTTGGGAAAGGACATTCGCATTGAACTCCTTGGAGCACCATCAGTCCCACACAAGGAAGTCTGTGTCATCCAAACCGGCACAGAAACGTGGATGACACCAATAATAAATTACCTTGCGGCGGGTATACTACCAGAGTCAAAAACACAGGCAAGAAAACTACGCTGTAAAGCACTGAACTATCAACTCATCGACGACATCCTTTACAGACGTAACTTTCTTGGCCCCCTCCTCAGATGCGTTGACTACCAAGATGCCAACTATCTCCTAAGGGAAGTACACGAAGGCATCTGTGGGATACATGCAGGTCCACGCGCAGTTGTAGCTAAGCTAAACAACGCGGGATACTTTTGGCCGGGGATGCATACGGATGCGCTGGCGTACATCAGAAAGTGCAGGTCTTGTCAGCTCTACGCACCCAACACGCATCGTCCGAAGAATGAACTTGTTCCAGTCACCTCTGCATGGCCATTTCAGAAATGGGCCATCGACGTAACAGGCCCATTTCCCACAGCAGCAGGGAACGTCCAGTTTCTAGTGGTCGCCATCGACTACTTCACCAAGTGGATAGAGGCAAAACCCTTAGCCCAAACGACCGCAAAACATATCAAAAAATTCATTTGGGAATTTATCATTTGTCGTTTCGGGCTCCCACAGAATTTGGTGAGCGATAACGGCACCAACTTTGCTGACAAGAAGCTACAACAGTGGCTTAAAGAACTTCAAATCACCCACACCTTTACCTCGGTGGCACACCCGCAGGGTAATGGTGAGGTGGAAAGAGCAAATAGGAGCATCGTCGACGGCATAAAGAGAAGACTATTGGAACACAGATCCGGCTGGGTGGATGAAGTTCCACACGTACTTTGGGCACACAGAACGATGAAAAAGGCAAGTACGGGAGAAACCCCGTTCAGCCTCACTTATGGCACTGAAGCCATGGTCCCGGTCGAAATTGGTCTACCCTCACCAAGGGTCATGATTCAACCAGAGGACAATGATGCGGAAAGACGGTTAGACCTTATGCTAACCGAGGAACGCGGAGACTTAGCCGCAATGCGTGAAGAGAACTACAAACGACAAATGCAAAAGTACTACAACACGCAGGTAAAACTCTGCAACTTCAATGTAGGAGACTACATATTGCGTAACAACGAGGCTTCAAACCAAGAGCGCCCAGGAAAGCTGACCCCTGTCTGGGAAGGTCCGTACATTATCAAACAAGTACTGGGAAAGGGCGCATACCGGCTCGAAAGGCTCGATGGCACTCCCGTCCCACGAACATGGAACGGAGCTCAATTACGCAAATGTTACATGTAGACCAATTCCAAATTTGTAAAGGCCCAGAGCCACTTCTAATGGAAATGATTCTCCTTAGAACATCGACGCTGATGATTTTACATTTATACTTATTAACTTTCCACACGGATATGCCGGTCTTCACCGCATACATAAGTGTGAAAGAAAGCCGTTGCGTGGGGAAGGCGGTAAAACCCACATAAACCCAAAAAATGGCAAACCTTCACGCAGGTCAGTCATAGGTAAACTTTGGTCATCCCACTAAATGAAAGTGCCGGTCCTAACCGCACAAATCATGAGAGGAAACCGAACCTATTGACAACCGCGCGTCGAACTGTTAACTTATCCAAATCACTGGGAAAATTGCTAAAATAAACTAAAATATGCATGCGCAAGTCATGTAACGTCTATAATGCAAGTCCCAAAGATTCAAAAGTAAGCGGGAATATACCCCATACCTCGGCAACCAAGTAACTATAAGACGGGTGCGGGTACAGTGTTAAGGCAAAACCCTTCACATACCTAGCACCTGCAGGGAATTGACGCCAGGAATACCTTGGAAGTAAAGTAACTATAAGACGAGTGCGGGTACAGTGTCAAGGCAAAACCCTTCACATACCTAGCACTCCGCAGGGAAATGAAACCAAGAAGGATCTTCTGGGCCATGCTTGCGGAAACGGGAATAACATCCCCACATAGCGGGAACGTCGAGAACTAGATTGTTTGAAGCTTCAAGATGGAATTGGTGGTTTTAGCATAATTGATCACTATGTTCAAAACTACCAAAACCTCATGGAGAAGCTACACAAGAGGTACTCAACGCTCCTGACTTGCGAGGAGGTTACAGACCTACCCGCATCATACCCAAAGATCAGGCAGAACAGTGGGAAATTCTGCGTGACATTAGGACTTCCGCGGGAAGAATCCCCATGGAAAACCTTAAAACTAAACCCTTTTCAAAAAACCCTTTGCTTAAGTCCAAAAGTTCACCTCACTTTATTAAACATTCATGAGAAGAACATTGGACTGGGGGGACTTGAAGAGGTAGGTCCCAGCAGAGCCCAGTTGGACCCGCAAGACTCACCTTGAAAAGGGACGTCTGCTCAGGTGTATGACAATTAAGTCGATTTTGGCGTCACAGGCATTTGACAAAGACAAGTCACAAGCATATGGTATTATTAATAGATATTATTATAAGTTGGTTGTGGCTCAATGGTAGAACACTGAAGAGGTAGGTCCCAGCAGAGCCCAGTTGGACCCGCAAGACTTACCTTGAAAAGAGACGTCTGCGCATTTGAACCCGAAAGACTCCTTAACGGACGTCTGCGCGGTTGAACCCGCAAGACTTAACTTAAAGGGACGTCTGCGCAGAAACCAACTGGATCAGCAGGACCCACCACGCTCAGAGACGTGACGTCCTTACGCGCAGTACGCAAGCTGTCCCCGCAGGAAACGCCTCCCAATGGTTTCCAAGTACTCCGCCTGTTCCCGCAGTTACGGATACCAGCCATCAGGGAAGGCTACCCGCGCAGCATGGCTACACGCACAAGGCTTAACTCATAATAATTCAGTAGTCACCTGAAGAAGGAATGAGCAAGCCGGGAACAGTCCCGCACAAAGGCGGGAGGGGGAATACTCCCGCCCAAATGAGCCAGTCCGTACGATACTGAAAGATCTTTTGTACTGTACCTGACGAGGTATGGGCGAAAGATCTGACCAAAGATACGACAGCTCATTGACAACAGTATGGCGAGCAGCATGCTCTTGTACTGTATGTCATTATTAGCCGCTACCTACTCACCAACTCCTGTCATACCACGTGCATAGCCTGTAGTTGGTGGAAAAGGAATAGTACACAGCAGGCCTGGTCACTGTCAGCCGCTGCCTACCCACCAACTACCAGCATGGCACGTGTGTAGGCCACAGTTGATAGAACAGGAATACTATTCAGCCGGCTACACCTCCTTGGAAACCTACCTTCGGCTATAAATACCCCAAATGGTATGATCACCTCATCTTATCATCTTATCATCATATACTATCTCGTATTACATATTATACCTGATATCTGCTCTAGCAATCTCTTAATATACATTTATATTCAAGAGCAATCTAGTCTGATTCTCACGCCGGAGGGTGGTCACAAGGAGGAACCCCCCCTTCTCAGTGACGAGCTCACGGTGTCTGTTTTGCAGGTTATCAGAAGAACCATCTTTGCCGGGTCCAACCCCTCGTGGGAAACATCTATCTAACCCCCAGGTTACCCGTAATCTGCCCGGGGTCCGGTTAGTGTTTCTTCAAACACTCACTTTATAAGTGAGAGGTAGGGGGATCAAACCTCACTACCACCAACTTATATGGGAGATATGAGGGATGACCCTGGCTTGCCAGGGTTCGAGTCCTGATCTCACCCGGTTTTACCGGTTCCTCACTGTCGTGCCGTTTGACGGGCGTGGGGGTCGGGTTTTATCTGGTGAATCCCTCAACAGGTGGACCGCTAGGGGCTCCGTCCGTCCGGACTAGTGGCCGGCTCGGGCTACCTTTAGCCAATGGGGGCCGCGTACGGGGTACCCGGCGTTACTTAGTTGGCCGTTCAAAAAAAATAAATAGATATTATTGAATATTTGGTATGTGTGTAATCCTCAACCACAGGAAGATTGCGAGTCTATTCAGAAGAATCTGGTGAGTTGGGCTCCAAGGAAGATTGAGGATTTCTTGGAACGATCCTCTTCACCGAGATTAGTTGGTATGATTTTTGTACAAGCATTCGATTTTTATTTGTTTATGATGTATCATGTTGCCTGTAATTAATTAATGTCTAGGCGGCAGAAGGTGCACCGCCTCAAAATTATGAAAAGGAGCTTGCATACTTTTAGGAGGTTGATGCATTTAACTCTTAAGAGAAACACCCCCCGGCTTAAAACAAGACCAAGTTTATGGGCACCAAAAACTGTGTTAATTGAGGACTGAATGTTATAGTTGGCTTGCTTAAATGTATTTTGGTGACTTGTGGATCTCAGGTTTGTTGTTAAACAAATATAGCAAATTGCTTTAAACTTTTATCTATTTGTTAAGTGTCTTGAAGGCGTGGATCCATGATTTAATCCACGGAACATGTAATTTGCCCTTTGGTAAGTTTGCCTTTTTGAATTATTTTTCTGAATATTTAAGAAAATTTGATGTTTTTATGTGCAGGCAATCAATCATAAGAGTTTCAACATTGACATAGTTCCTTGGTCTCAATATCGATAACATGATCCAACGAGCACGAATGTGAATCGTGTGTGCAATTGATTATAATGGCTCGCTACCTCAATAGTTATGGCTAAGTTGTTTGAACTTTATAAATGTTAAATAAGAATTTGATATTTGTAATTTTTTTTATAAATAAAATATTGATCATTTTATATATAACACAAACCGAACTACATCTGGATAATGGGTAAGCGAGCAACAACCTGCGCCGCTATCCCCTTTTGAATCGCAAAACCTATTCTACTAAATATAAATCCTTGGTTCCTCGGGCTCTACGAGTCACTGTGGACCACCTTCTGCACCCGCTCCAAGAAGCGAACCGCCTCGGGAGCTAGGGATCCAAAAGTGTCGAAGGCAAATGGAATGAACACGTGCTGATTCTCAAACACAATGTCTCATGCTTAGCAACCTTCCTAGACTTCGCTCTCAAAACCGCCTGTCCCGGTACGAAGCCACTGTCTCTCAGCCCCACCAACGGGGACACCCCAGTGAGGTCAACACACGCATGTTTACCCCCTGCCCAGCCAAACACAAGAACATCCGCAGGACGCATGCTAGATCTTCCCTCACGTGGATCAGTCAAAAAGTTAACAGGTGCCTCTTTCTTGGCTGAGATCCCAGCACGTCTAAGCACATCCCATAACACATCTCTAACCCAGTCATGACGATACTTGAATCCCGGCAATTCCTTACAGTGGAGGGCATGCTCACCGAATCTATCCAAACAAACTTTTTTACAAATGGGGCATAATTCATCTGGAGGGAAAAGGGGAATCATAAGCCGGTATTTAAGGATGGCTCTGTATTCAACCGCCGACATCCGTTGCCCAAGACCTTCAATGGGCACAACAGTCAAAAAATCCTGGGCATGAGCCCCCTTGAGACAAGCTAAAACTGCCTTTTGTCTCGGGGTCATATCGAATCGCTTCTCCAAATCATGTACGTGTTTATCATATTTGTAAAGAAAATTTTTGTACCTATATTTTAGTGAATTGTTTGTACTTCTTCCCATGTAATGACATTCTTTTATATGCATTTTCATTTATGTTTCAAGATTTTTAGTGAACTAACTTTTACATGTTTGTCATTTTAGTTAACTAATTTTAATTCGTGTTTAACATCTCATTTTAATTCAATGTATCTTTGACCCATTTAACTTGATCATTTTATTTATTTGGATGGGGTCATTATTCTGACTAATTAAGGTATCTTGAAACCAATTCAGAACCTAAATTCACATTATCTATAAAAATTTTTATACTTTTACAATATTTTTTTATGGAGTTGGCGGGCTTTAAATTTAGTTTTTTTTTCATTTAAAACTCTTTGTTAATTCACTATTTTGTGTTTGTTTTAACAAAGTCAGACATCTTTTTTTACTTATATGTTGAAGAGTTGAGCTTTTATCTAAAACATATGTTATTTTGGTTTAGAATGCAAACAAAGATAGTTGTGCTATTATGACATTAAACGCCCGTCCATCGGACGGGTATAAAACTAGTTTAAAAGAAGTTCAACCAAAAAAACAAGATTCTTCTTCACCTTCACCCTACCGCCGCCACCAGCAACACACTGCCATTAATAATAGTGTAGCTCTCTCTGCCGGCCACCACCGTTGTTGTTGTCTCCATTACTGCCTTACTAGCGCGTCATCCCCGCCACTGGTGACAAATGGTAGGTGACAACCACAACTAATAAGTTGTACCTCTATTGATAAATATCATTTTTTTAACTGTTTTATTGATTTTGTGTCAAACAAGCCGTGCGTAGTAAAGTATCACCCCGATTTATAGTTTTTAATATGCTTAGTTTTGTTATTCAAAAAGATTAATAACACAACTTGTTGCATTTAAGGGTATTGCTAAATGTACCATCTCTTACACAATTTTTACTAAATATAACCCCTTAACTTATTAGATAAATTACTATTACTTCTTAACATTATTTATATGCATATAGTTCATACAACATTTTAATCACTTAATAATCTCCACAACATACATCAAATTAAAAACTTTCAACTATTATTATTAATTTATTTTTTAGTATTAATATTGTAAATATTTATAATATCTTTTTTTTTTAATTTTAATTGTATATATATTTATAATATCCTTATTTTACCTCTTTATCTTTTTCAAAATAAACCCGAAACTCGAAAACCTTAAACCCTAAACCCGAAACCTAAACCCTAAACCCGTAAACCTAAACCCGAACCCTAAATCCTAAACGCGAAATCATAAAAAAAACGCAACTTGTAAAAAAAATAATAAGAAATTTTTATTTTTGTGCTAATTTGGTAATTATATGTGTTAAGGGGTAATATGAAAATTGGTTTTTCCAATAGAATGGTACGTTTAGCCTGACTCGTCATTTAAAAAGAACACGTTCAATGTTATTTATCTATGTTAGGAAAAATTAATTTCTTTCATAGATTTTAATTCGTTTCAATTTAAAATTACAAATTTCATTTTGGAATCTAATTTTTTTAATTTAAAAACTATTGGAAGCAAACTCACCTAACACCTTTTTATTAAACACTAGCTGGTACAAGCAGGAAGGAGTTAATTTCTTGATACATCTTTTTCATTGGAAGTCGGATCAAAATGATTTAAAAAATATTGAGTTAGAAAGGAGATCCCAAAAAGCAAGTGTCACGACTAGCGAGAGATTTAAGGCCTTCAATTGCGAGATATTGTCTGTCGACCGATGTTTAATTGGCCACGACGATCGATCAACTGTTACCTACCCTTCCCCTTCCCACGTTTGTATTATTCTTTTCTAATACTTTATACACCGACTAACAAGTGGGGCCGATTATTCATTGAAGATAAATGAACATTATATAGATAAACATATATAGCGTTAAAAAGGATATTGAATCAGTAGACAGCAGGTTGAACAACAGAACAAGTGACCGAGTGAGTTTGAACTTCGAACCCAACTCATATATTTATTCACGTACAAACTAAGTAGTTAGACCATCTTTAACAGTTTTTTGTTCAAACCAGCCACATCACTGTCATATCAGTTTTTTTAAAAACCACATTTTTTACTCCAACAATACACATTATCAAACCATCTTTATATTTTCACATCATTACTTACTTTTACATTTACTTTAAATAAGAATTTTACAATACTATAAAATATTTTATTTTATAGTTTTTATTTAAATAAATAGCAATATAATAAAATTTTAGTAAAAAATAGATTAACTAAAATATAACAAATAGATAAACAAAAAAATTATTACTTAATATACAATGATTTCTTGTTATGTTTTTTTTCTAAGACTTCTTGTCATGTTTTTTTATATTCGAATTAAGTATTGTAAAATAGATAATAAAATCGATAAAAACTAGCCATTAAAAAAATTAACCATTAAGCTAGCCGTCACGAAAAAAATTCACAAAAAAAAATAATACATCATTTTTAAATAAATATTAAAATATTTATATAATATAGGTATATGTATGCGTGTGGGTATATATATATATATGTGTGTGTGTGTTTAAGTTCAAAAGATAAATGATATTACTGCAAGAAATGCGAGAAATTAATGTAAGCCACTAATTTTATTTTAGGTTTTAAATATTTAAAAATAAATAAAAAAGAAGTAAATGCAAAAATAAATGTACACTATATCTCTCTCTCTAATTAATACAACTAATATAACCATAATAAATATCTCTAATTAATATATCTAACTAATTTAACTATAATAATTAAAAAGATAAAAACACTACTTTAGTTTTATTTTTTATTTACACATTTTTCATTTTATTCAACATAAATATAATTTATTCATATAATATTATTTCTTTATATTAAAAAATAATTTTCACTCATTTTATTAGCATATATCAACGTGTTTTTTAACACTAAATATCAAAACATAATATATTTTTTTTCAATTGGTATGCCTATAAAAATTATTGTCATAAATAATAATGATAATAAAATATCATACAAATGTGTTCATTAAATGCATACAATAAATATACAACCTACACAAAGTTATATAACTTACATTTGTTTTGAGCAATAAAAACGTACAACATACAAAAAGCATACAACATACGTATATAATTCGACATCAACAATTATATAAGCTACACAAAGAAACACACACATATATATATCCTACACATGCATAGGTTATATTTTTTCGTATGTAGGTTATATGTTCTCTTATTCCTAGAACAAGTGTAAGTTATATTTTTTGTGTAGGTTGTATATTTTTTATTGACATTTATGCAAACATGTGTAAGATAGTTTTTTGTATTATTCATTACAATGTAATTACGTGTTGATGGATATTGTATGTTGAGTTTGAATAAATTGGTTTTGAATAAAAAGAAATTAATGTATGAATAAATTATGTTCGTGTAAAATAAAATTTCCGTGTGTAAGTTATATGTTTTTCGTGTGTAGATTATATGTTTTTGTGTGCGTGTGTATTTTATTGATGATGAATTTTGTGTGCAGGTTATATGTTTTTCGTATGTAGGTTATATGTTGTCTTATTCTTATAACAAGTGTAGATTATACGTTTTTGTGTATGTTGTATGTTTTTTGTTGATATCAAATGCAAACACATGTAAAATAGTTTTTTGGTATTATTCATTATAATGTAAGTATGTGTTGATGGATATTAATATATTGAGTTGGAAAAAATTAGTTTTTGATAGAAAGAAATTTTAATTTATGAATAAATTATACTTGTGTAGGATAAAAATTCAAGATACAAAAAATAAGTTATAAAAATAAATGAGTTCTTAATATTTTCTAATTATAATAATTTAATTAGTTATATTAATTAAATAGATAAGTATTATGGTTTATTAGTTATATTAATTGAAGAAAAAGAATGATTAATACTTTATTTATTTAGTTTTAAGCATTTAAAACTTAAAACAAAACTAGTGGCCCATATTTATTTCACGTATTTTTTGCAGTAATATCATTTCTCTCTTGAACCATCCTCTATATGTGTGTGTGTGGTGAAAGATGTGATGTTAGGGACCCACAATAGGTGATTTTTGATGGTTTGAAAAATCAAACCTCAAAAATTGGTTTTTGGTTTAAACCTACCACTCTAATGGTTTAGATGGTTTTAGGTTGGTTTGAACCAACATAAACCACCCATTGAAGACGGTCTTATGAAATCGTAAGACGTAAATTCCTAAAGCAATATCATGTTTTAGATTATCTCGTTGATTATTCATTTATCTTTATGAGTAATAACGACTTAATAACAATATAAGTAAACCAAACCTCAAATATTTTTTTTTTCTTATGCAGGTTTTTTTTTTCTTATTATTTTCCAATTAAATAACTTGGTTATATGCATTTAGTTTGAAAAATAAATCAACCTGAGAATGAAGAACTGAGAATTAATTGTTTTTGCTGAGGAGATTGTGAAATGATTAAGGAAAAAATAAATTAATTTGCTTCTTAAATGAAACTCACATTTTTTTAAGAGATAAGACATGAATACCATGTAATTCTATTTTTTAAATGGGAAAAATGTAACATCCTAGGTAAATTTCGCATCGGCCGTGGACAAGAGAGATTCTTGATTCATAAGTAAATGTCCCGTATCTTAAATCACCAACGCGTTTGGGGCTTAACGGCAGTGGACGATAAGAGAGCTCCACAGTTAAGCGTGCTCAGCTGGAAGTAGTAGCAGGATGGGTAACCTCCTGGGAAGTCTCCACCTGGGCAGCTAAAAACAAATCTGTGAGCTCTTCGTGGGCAAAGCGGACAATATTGGTGGTGCGAGGGGCCGGATGTTACAAGTGGTATCTGATCCACTCTTGTGCCGTTCGGGATGGTGGGGCACTGATGCGTGTGCGCGTGTAGTAGTAAAATATGAAGGATTTGATAGCTTTTGCACAAGATCGTGTTTTAAATTTATAAAAGTGATTTCTACAAAGACTAAACACACACAAAATAGGCAAGTGTACCTATCGTATATGTAGAATAGTATTGGTAAGAACCAAGTATCGATCCGTGGACACAAATGTTTCTAATGATAAATCGTTGTTTTATTTTAATCAGATGTTTTAATCATTTTGGGATTGATTTTCGAACTTTTTATAAAATATAAATACTTATATATAATATATAGGTGACCAAGATAAGAAATTCTAAACGAATTATTCAATTATTCGAAGGTTACCATCTAATATCTAGAATCCACTCCATTGTTCCTTGATGATTAATAGTTAAACATGTGATAGACTTGTCTTAATAATATATGATAGAATTATGATCCTCATTTCGGAGTGAACACATTCTATGACATAATGAATAATAGCATGCATATTTTCAAGTCCATCCTATGCTTAATAGCATGCTACCCCGAGAATGTCAATTTAAGTAGATAAGCAGTTGGTAAAGTAAAATGATTAGAATTGACTTCGATTTCTCAAATACCAATCCTAACAACTTTGAGTGGTTGTAGTTAACTCACATAACCCCCCCTTGGTTGATTTATGTAGGTTATAATTACACATTCCGTTAACATATGATTTCTTTAACTAGCATGATATCCTAAGCAAAGCCATTTTCGGATTACCAAGACTTAGAGAAATACATCATAACTTATATCTCATCATTTCTAAGTACAATATAAGGATCCATGTTTCGATAGTGTATCAAAGTATTTCTATCTTTCAAGAACATGAATCGATCATGAACGATTGCCAATAAAATTGACAATCACCAACTTTGAATTAGTATTTTAAGATGGTGATACATTTCTCATCAAAAGATAATTGTAAGATAACCATGTACTTTACCAAACTAAACCACATGTTTTATATAATCATCAAGTAAAACAAAGATTCTTCATAGATTTTAGATGGTAAATGGAGTTTAGCTCATAATGAGCATGATGATAAACATTAAGAAGGATGATAATAACAAATACATGAGTAAACTTGAAACAATATAACCAAATGTAGATGAAGCTTCCTTCTTAATGATGATGAGGATGGATGATGATGATGATGGTTGATGGTGATGACCTCCAAGCCTTCAAACTCTTCACTAAATCTTCTATGTGAGTGTTAGTGTGTGTTTTTTTATAAGAGAAAACCGGATAGAATTCTTTTCAAGGCACCCTTAATGAATGCAACATGAGCCACTATTTATAGGCAATCTGGATGGTGAGACACGGCCCCGTGCATAATGAGCACGACCCCGCGTATCTTTATGACATGTGCCAGATTTGTTTTGTCTTTTGTGTGAGGTGGCAACGGCCCCGTGGTTGGTAGGCACGACCCCGTGTTTTTTAGTGACATGTGCTTAATTCTTTTTGTCTTTTATGTATCCTTGTCCAAGGCCCCGTGCGTGATAAGCACGACCCCGTGCTTTTTTAGTGACATGTGCTCAATTCTTTTTGTCTTTTCTGTATTCTCGTCCACGGCCCCGTGCTTTTTTAGTGACATGTGCTCAATTCTTTTTGTCTTTTCTGTATCCTCGTCCATGGCCCCGTGCGTGATAAGCACGGCCCCGTGCTTTTTCTTCCAGATTTTTTCTTTTCTTATGTTAGAAGCATGGGGGTGTGTTTCTTGAGGCATGGGGGCGTGTTTCTTCGTTTTCTTGTGTTTTCTTCTGTTTTTCTTCGTCTTTTCGCTTGCTTCTTTGTTTAGGGCTTGGTTTCACCTGAAATTATATTTTATTATGATAAGTAGTCTTTTATGTTATGTTATTAGATAGAAATTGCAGTTTTTTAGAGATTATTTGATGCCGAAAAGATATATATTTATATATACATCAGGCACACCTCATCAGAGACGGTGAGCCCCCGGGGGTGTCGTGAGGTACACCTTAGGCAAATCTCACATCCTGGATGGGATGGTGGGGTAAACCTCATTGAGAACGATGAGTCCAAGGGGGGCGTTTGTAACATCCTAGGCAAATCCCACATCGGTTGTGGACAAGAGAGATCCTTGGTTCATAAGTAAATGTCCCGCATCTTAAATCATCAACGCGTTTTGGGCTTAACGGTAGTGGACGAGAGGAGAGCTCCAAAGTTAAGCGTGCTCAGCTGGAAGTAGTAGCAGGATGGGTGACCTCCTGGGAAGTCTCCACCTAGGCAACCAAAAACAAATCTGTGAGCTCTTCGTGGGCAAGGCGGACAATATTGGTGGTGTGAGGGCCGGATGTTACAAAAACTTCATAAAATAGTAACAAACTTTAACCATTGTATTAATTAGGTTACTATATATTTATTTGTTTCAATTAGATTACTCACAAACATTTTTTTGTCTCAATTAGGTTACTCACTAACGTTTATTTATTTATTTATTTTGTCTCAGTTAGATTATATGATGATTCATTGTTATCTTTTTGAATTATTATATCATTTTACTAAATTAATGTTAGATGAACTTAATTTATTTTTCTTTAGAATTTTAACAATACGTTTAATCATACATGATATAAAGTTAATTAGTGTATGAAATTTAAAAACTAAAATATTTTAATAAAAAAAGTATTTCTAATAATAAAAAAATTGAAATATGATGCTTTTTGAGAAAACAAACGAAATTTTTCAAATTTTAATAATTAAAAAATATGATTTTTTTAATTCGTCAATTTTTTTAATTAATAAAATCCATGTCACTAATTTTAAATTCCATATCACCAGTGCAATTCACCGTTTCTAAAATTTTTTAAATGAAATTATGTAACGTTAGTATAATTATCTACCTAAATGATAAAAATCATATAATTAGTACATAGGTGAAATTTTGAGTGATCTAAATGAGACAAAAAAAAATTGTAGTAACCTAATTGAGACAAAAAAAATTACGAGTAACATAATTGAAGAAAAAAAAGTTTCAGTAACCTAATTAGTGCAATGGTGAAAGTTTGTTATTATTCATTAAAGTTGCCCCTTTTTAAATGTAAATCATTTTACTACATGATTGAAAACGGACAAGACATTTACACACTTTACTATCATTAGATCAAAGTCTTTTTGGTAAATGAAGCTTCATGAATTAGCCCTAATGAAAGTGTTAGATTCCTGTGTGATGCAATCCAGTTTGCGTGAGTTGTTGTTTTGAAAATATATCAGAGTTACTGTTTTGTTTTAGCGGAAGTCTTTAAGATAAAATATTCTTTTATAAAATGTCGGGTTAGAATACCCGTTTAATGTTTACAAAACATGTATGAGAAAATATATTCTTTTCAGCGAAAGTCTTGAATAAAATAACATTATATTGAAAACTTGGGATTAAATACCCTTTTAATAATTTAGATACATGTCTTTAGAAAACATAATTCTTTAAAATATATTTTAAATGAAATATTTGAGCCATCAGATAGAATCTAATGACTATATGTCCAATATTCTATTTTGTCTTGCTTGTCTGTTCCAACATTTCTGATTTCCAGTAAAATGGGTGAGAAAATATGTAAGCACACAGCTGGTGAATGACGCTGACTCTGTTGTAAAATCTTTTCAATACCTTTGTGAAATCAACAATAATATCTTTGCGACTACTCATTAGGCAACCAACTTAATTGGGATAAAATTACCCTAAGTACATGTACAATTAATCATATACACAATATCATTACTCTGAACAGTCTTGTAGACTTACAGAGGCATGTTTGATGATATGCATGGCCTTAGGGAACTCTAAGTCACCATGTATGAATGGATCCAGACACATGTATACTTTTAATCAGAGAGTCCGTTTCTTATTATTGTAACACAAGGTTTTAAGGATTCGTAAATCCTATGCAAACATTTTTACTTTAAAAGAGTTTGTAAAAGTTTAGGGCGTATTCACCTTTTGACGAGTTACCCAATTAACAATTTTGCTGTATTTATTGAATGATTACCTCGGACCTATAGTTTGAGAATAATAGTTTAATAATTTATCTAGATCAAATGATCTAGCTTCAGACCTTTAGTCTGGTTAAATAGCTTTAAACCTTGATTGCATATTTTATTGTTAAAATATTACTTTAGATCTTTAGTCTATAAAATTCTACCTTTTAATATTGACGTTTCTTCTTGTAGAACAAATAATCTAACTTCTAAGTTTATTTAGGAGAAATCGTGTTTATTTAGAATGATTACTTTGTTTCCCTAAAGCCTTTTGGCTCGTACGACGTTTGATGTAGCATGCTTTGGCCTAATAGGTTTGAACACTCTCATCAAGCTCTCCAGGAAAGTAAACAGGTCTCACGATTGATTGGGATTTATACGAATTACTTTCCTTAGACAAGAGACTTGACTACCGGTGTTGTCACCCTTCCAGTCTGTACTTGCACGTCATGTTTTTCTGATTAATTTTTTATAATTATCTTTTATATATATAAAAAAATTAACGTTTCTTCCTCTAGAAGAACGTCAATTGACAATAACTCTTATATGTAAAATTTTATGTTTTTTATTAATAAAGAAACGTCAAATTTTTGTAAACTTTACATATAAAAAGCTTAAATATATCTATTAACTTTCCAAGGTTTATGCTATACCATCGACAATGATCTAAGCTATGAGTTGAAATATCTTAAACATAACTCTTACCTTAAAATGGTTATAACGCTTATGGACGAACGTGTAGTACTTCAACTATATGTAGGGTGTCGGGGTATGGAACATCGAAACTCTAGAGTGGCATCGGGACTCCAACTCGGTGGCACGAACTTTGAGAAAATGGAAGTGATTTGATATGAGGAACCCATGCTCACTATTTATGTAACATCCCGTTTCTAGTTTCGGTTAATAAATGAAAATACGAGTTATTATGAGTCGGCCTAGTGTTGAGTTAAATGGATATGGGTTATGGACTTGGGTTTTAGAAGAAAGAAGAAAAGTCCATGGGCTTAAGCCCATGATCCATAATTATATAAACCTTAGATCACCCATTTAATTCATTTCATACATATTCCATACACCACCAAAACACAAACTTAAGCTCTCTCTCTAGTTCTCTCCCTATCTAAACCGAAACCAAGAAGGAAACCGAGCACCGACCCGAGGTAATGATAGTAGGTTATTGTATGAGCTTAAACCCGATAGTTATGGTCACGAAACGACGAGCCGACGCTGTTATACCATTTAAGTCACGAGATCCGGATGGAATCGGGTATAAACCGAACCTAAGATGAGCTTAGGGATCACCCTAGCTCAGATTTGGATTGAACGGGACGAAAAACGGTGTAAAATGAGATAAACCGCGTTTTTCCGGCCACCGCCTGGTTTTCCGGCACGGCGGCGCCGGAAAGGCGGCACGGGTATTTAAGGATGTCAGAGAATGTTTCTGACCTTCTCTGACAAGACCCGACCCTAATTCGTCAACCGGAATCTGACGAATTAGCCTTGATTCGTTATCTAATTCGTTAAGGAAAAGAATGACGAACTAGCCCAATTCGTTAAGGTCTCGTTCGTATAAGGATCAGTTCGTTAAGGTCTAATTCACGATGAGGACCAGTTCGTGATAAGGTCCAATTCGTTATAAGAACCAGTTCGTTATAATGCCTGATTCGTTACAGAGGCAGATTCGTTATAATAGTTAATTCGTTATGAACTCCCATTCGTTAAGGACTGAATAACGAATTAGAACTTTGAAAGAATGACAGAACGTCCCTGGACTTGGAAAAAAATGATTAAATTACAAATAAGCCCTTGAACTTTTAAGTTAGTAAATTACTTAATGATTCAAAATTCTAATAGAAAATGTGTTAAGACAGTTAATGGAAATAAGCCCTTGACAGCTCGACCCCAGCCAGGGGCTTTGCCCCTTGGACCCTGCTAGGGGCTGCCGCCCCTAGAACCCCACTGCCAGGGGCGCTGCCCCCGGACCCCCATTCGTTGTGGGTTATATATAGATAGAAATACGATATGAATAAGTAATAGTTAATTAATACATGTAATCATTATACAGTTAGCCGTGCACAGCTCAATAAAGGAATAACTATTAACGGTGAACGTAACCGCTTCCAGATGAGTTCTAGCCCCATTCCTTGTTATGTTTTCGGGGTTGTGTGCATACTCGTTGTGAATTGTTAATACGCTTATCCTAAGTGATAAGTGTATGCCTTATGTGAATTATGTGAAAGGTATGATTGATTGCTTGTCAGTACGGGAACGATCTTCGGATATTGCACGTATTGTGAAGTTAAAATTATGGATATAATATTGTGTATAATGTATGAATGACATGTACGTATGCTATGAATAAATGTAAGAGATAGTCAGGTACAAAAGAAAGGGACTGAGCCCTAATAATACTCAAGGTAGAAAGGGATTGAGCCTTAATAATACTCAAGGTAGAAAGGGACTGAGCCCTAATAATACTCAAGGCAGAAAAAGGGACCGGACCCTAGTAATGTCCGAGGCAGAATAGAATAATGTAAAGTAAAAATTTGAATAAAGTATGAAGGTAAGTATATATATAACTATGAATGAGGTATGAGAATATGAAGTATGTGAGGAAGTATGTAGTAACGAATGTATTGTATTATGTATGATTAAGTAGAAGTTACTTAGCGTAGCTGACTTTTAGTATGCACACATGTGAGTAGAATGAGTCAGCTCGCTTGATGAGGACACATGGCATGGAATTGAAGATACTGACATCTCAAGGAAATGTGATGTTTTAAAGACTATGTTTTATTTTTAAATGACTATGAATGATTGATGAAACGTGATTTGGAAGTTATGTAATACATTATGGTTGAAGTTATTATGTTCCGCGAAAGTTTTAATTAACTCTGATATTTAGAACTGCGTTTATGAGTAAATCCAACACCAAATGTAGGGCACCGGTAATGGAGCCTTACAATTTATAGCCATCCCCGGTCGGACCGTCAATCACCACCATTTGCCACATGTCACTCTTGTGATGAGTCGTGCTTTTTGGTGTTGACATGAGGCATATTAACTTGATTAATCACTAGACACATGCCACTTTAAGAGGATACATGGCTTTAGATGTTAACATGTGTCCTTTCGTGTCGCCACCACGTGACATGTGTCGTTTCATGGCCATGAGTCATAGGACACGTGTCACTTCCATATATCTTTAGCTAAATGATTAATTAGTCCCTCAACTTCCTAAATTGACAAAAATGGTATGGATATTTTCGGGATGTTACAACGGCCGACCCATGGGAGGGTTATCACCCAAGCCCGAGTATTCCATGGCGGCCTGAGATTATTATTATTATTATTATTCAATAACCAATTTTGTTTTTTGAAGTATTTAGCTCAAACCCTATATTGTTTAGGCTCATTTTTAAACAATGACATCAATGTTCTCACCCAGCTGAATCTAACAATGAAATCAATGTTCTCCAACAATCTTCTATATTTCTCACTTAGCGGAATGAAATTGTGCCTTACGTGGAGTTAAAGTTGTATGATACCTTTTTTACCTGATGTTATTAGCCCTTTAGCCCTTTAGATGCTTTAAAGAATCTGAAACATTTTCGTTTTATAACGCATTATTGTTTATATTTTACCTAGCGAGGTTATTAACTCTTTTCATGCTTTAAACAATATGAATGTCTTTTATCTTAATGCGTTAATTGCATATAAAGTGTTGTTGACTATTCTGGTCACGGTGTCATCAGCATATGGGAGCTTTTCAAAGTTGAAATTGTTGAAGTTCTATCTACGATTCACAATGTCTCAACAAGACTTAACGAACTGGTATGTATTGCTATTAAGAACAATATATTAGATACCATAGATTACAAAGAGTTGATCGAAGGCTTTGCTTTCAAAAATGTCGGAAGAGTTTCACGATTCGTTTAAGTAATTTAGTTAGAGCGTTTTGCTAAAATACTTTTATTTTGTTTATTGTTATCATAATTATCTGAATTATGTTTGAGTTATCGAGTTTGTATTTCAGGGTCCATTTTTATTACATGCCTCAAGTCAAGGACTTTTTTTTCTTAGGAACGACACTGACCCTCCAATGTAAGAATAATTGACTGAATTTGAGTAAACAAAAAGAACGAAAAGGATTTAGAGAATAGATTCTGATTATCCCATTTCAATTGCCATGGATAGGTATTTATACAATTAAGCTCTTTTTCTAAATGACCAATTTATATTAAAAAAAAATTGAGACTATCAAGAAATTAGTCACAACGACACCATGGTTACATACTTACACCCAATTACAACATATACGTCATATTACACAATGGTTTCAAAATGAAAAGAAGAGCACTACGCCTCCCAATCTAACCCGACCATTTTCTCCTATTCTTCACCCGTAGGAATATGAACCGTTTTATATCTTATTTGAAACCAATAATCGGCACCCTTGTATTATTAAAGATAATTCCATTTCCCCCTTCCATAGATACAAACATGTCGTAAGTATAATTGATTGGATGGCTCGTCGTTTACCTTCATGCCCGTTTACGTTAAGATGTGGCTTTCATAAATCATTCACCTCAAATGCATAGACCAGTGGAATGTTCCACCAACAACTAACAAATTGCCATATATCCAAGAGTCCAAGACTACGATCTACATAACATTATATTAGAATATGATCCACCGACTCCAACAAAGCCTCACATAACGGGCACCATTTAGTCTCACGGAGGACCCTTCGTCTACGCAAAGCGTCCGAGATTGATATCCTTCTCATCTCCGTCTTCCATCCAAATAACAACGGTACCCATTTGTTCCAAATAAAAACCTTTTTAAACATTATAAACTTAAACTTGATTATTTTTGTATCTGGTGCTCCCCAAGGACAGATTCTCTTAGCAGCAACTAAGAAACTCAATAATCTTTGACCCGGCTAACAAAACAGGTGGGTCGGGACCCGGGTCGCTATATACTAATTAATATAACTTGTCTTTTATAACTTAAAAAACAAGCACGTTTTACTTGGGTATAAACTATAAACATTTCATTATTGACCTTGAAAAAACACAGCAGCCAATATTGTTTTTTTTAAGTTTGGTCTAAGCCATACCTAACCCCCTCATGGATCTCATATTTCTTCCCTATAAAACAAACCAGCCAAACATTTCCACTCACCAAAAAGAAAAAAGAATAATAAAAACATTACAAAGATGCAGAAACAAAACATTTGTGTCCTCTTTATCCTTGTTTTGGCTTCTTCCACCATCCTTGTATCCTCTCAAACCATCGTTAAATCCTTACCCGGTTATCCTGGTCCTCTCCCTTTCAAACTAGAAACCGGGTACATACTTATCTACCAACCAACATATATATCTTATATTATATCCATATATCATATGACATGTGTATGTATATATGATGGATCAGGTACATAGGAGTTGGAGAAGATGAAGCTGTGCAGCTGTTTTACTACTTTGTTGAGTCTGAAGGAAACCCGGATGAAGATCCACTTATTATTTGGCTCGCCGGAGGACCCGGTTGTGGCACTCTCCGAGCATTCTTTTTTGAAATAGGTACGTACGTATCTCTTACGTCACTGCTAGCTTTAATAGATCAACGTTAATTTAAGTATATACGTACCAACATTATTTAATTAGTCTACTTGTTCATGTATTCTATATAGAAATCATTTTGATTAATTACGCCTTACTTGACTTTACAACCTTTTCTTCCAAAATAAATTTTTCTGTCATTAACTCATTTCACATATGTGTCACAACTCACAAGTGCTTATTATTTAATTACCTTTTAAAAATTACATTGTACCTTTTAAGTTATAGTTTTCTTGCTATGATTCAAAACCCATGGATTGTGATCTATAGATAATCACATGTTGTAAATAACAAGGGCATAACGCAAACCCCATGTAAACCTTGTCTTTCTTCTGCCCATTTTTGGTCATCCGCCGATGAAATCTAGAGATTATTGAAACCTTCTGACCGATACGGGGTGTTAAGTTTTTCAAACTTATTTATTTAATTTTTTAAAAGCAAAAACATTTTTGAAAAACACCATTTTGAAGCTTTTGGAGGGGCTTTGCCAAACATTTTTTCTTTTTCAAAATATTAAATAGTGATTATCTCATAAAATAGTAACCAGCTTTTAAAAGTGTTTCAATTAGGTCACTCATACATATTTTTCTCAAATCGGGTCACTAAATCTTCAAATAGAGTATTATCGATTTTTTTGTGCGTCAAGAAAGAAATGGAGGATAAGATGTGGGGGTCGGAATTTGCAATATATGTAGTTATATTTAAAAAAAATAAAAATGTTAATTATATTAAAATTAAAACAATTTTTACAGTTGAGTGGCCTAATTGAAACACTTTTAAAACTTGGTTACTATTTTATGAAATTGCCTTGAGCGTAAACAAAATTTAAACGTGCATCTAAACACCCCCTTATAACATGCCAAAACCATTTATACCTTGGGCGGACCAATGGCAATTGGCATAACGATGGGGTCAACCGCCCCCCTATGAAAATAAATATCCACCAAAATTCTGATTGCCCCATATACTTGTTATTGTTAAGCCCCCAATTGCCCTATGAAAAAAAATCCTTATCAATAAGTGATTTTCTCGTAGCACTCAATAACATTAATATAGCGAGAATGTAAATACAGTTTTTAACGTACAAGTCTAATTACAAATTAATAGTTGATATAGCATTTAAGTGATCACATGCATCAAACCTTTACCCTTTGAATGATATGCATCAAACATGTGTGAGACAGCTAGAGGATACTAAAGCTTACGTCAGATCACTATATATGCAACCTTTTTAATACTTTTGCTGAGTTTTGCATCAAACTATGTACTGTTGTACGTGTGTTACCCATAAATTAATAAAAAGTTAGTTTTTTTTTAGATATAACGTAGCAAGTTATCTATCAAGTATTCAAGTCAATAGAGTATAAATTTGGTTTATATAATTGTTTTTAATAAACCTATTAGTACTATCAATGATATTTATTATTTTTATCAAAAATAGTTATTTTAAATTTATTGTATTTAACAATCAAAATTTATGGGTCAAAAGTGTGATCTTTATCCATCTCTGACACTCAACTACCCCACGTTTATTTCTAAATACAACTTGTATGACAACTTGGTGGACAAAAATAAACTAATGTTAAACGAAGCATCGTCGTTATTTAATATTATGTAGATAAGACTTAAGAGCCTGTCTTTCTTCTTCCTGTTACCTTAATAGCACTCATAGGAAACACATGCATATATAATAAAAAATGAAAAGAGAAAAGAAAACCCATTTTGAAACAAGTTATGGAAATTAGAATTATAGATAATATCGTGAAATAAAGGCGTTGAGTTATTTTTGGATGAGGTATAGATCGAAGTGGTCGAACCTAACATGAAAGAGATGGTGGGGATTTAAGTTTGGTGTGCGTAATAGGCTTTAATGGCGGTAGTATTGTCGTAATCATTGCCTAGGGGTGACTTTATTTCGTTATATAATAGAACTTTTTATTGGTCTTTCAAAAAACATATAAAAAAATTAATATTGTGGAAATGAAGAGAGTCACACAGGCTATAATTTATGATAAAAATGAAGTGAGAGAAGATTTATTGAAATTGTAATTTTGTATGTGTTTTAATGTTTCATTCCTAAATTTGTTAAACAGGCACATTTATTATCTAAGATTACTATGTTAATTTGAAGGATAAGTCTTTATAAGGAATATATATATATATATATATATATATATCATATGTCTAATTTTGTGTATACATATAGGTCCAATGCAAATTAAGTATGGGAGTTATATGGATAATGTCCCAGCATTACAACTGGATCCAAATTCTTGGACAAAGGTATACATAATGTTTTTCATTAAATTCAGACGTGTCCCGCCTTGTGCTGCAATTATTAAAATAATGTTTTTTGTTATGTGATTTGTAAAAGGTGGCAAATATTATATATCTGGATGCACCAACATTAACCGGATATTCGTATACTACAACTCCAGATGCCGTGCGTTCCAGTGATACAGATTCCGCAGCACAAACAGCTGAATTTATGCGAAAGGTTGGTTAATTATACATATATATAGTATAATTTAATTAAAAAATGATTTTACTTAATTAAATTGTTATCGCGCATGCAGTTTGTTAGGGATCATCCAAGGTTTTTGAAAAATCCCATGTATATTACTGGCATTTCTTATTCTGGGATTGTCATTCCGATGATCACTGAGAACTTATATAGAGGTAACGATGAAGGACTAGAACCGAAAGTGAACATTCAAGTAAGTAACAACCTAGCTACCTAAGTAACCTAGCTACTTACTTTCATGTCAATATATTGTCTAACGTTCGAATTCGCAGGGATACATGGGAGGAAACCCGTTGACCGACAAAACTGGTGACATCAACTCTAGACTTGAATATGCTTATCGCGTGGCACTTATTTCTCAAGAATTATACGAGGTGACATGATCGATATATTTAAATTCCCATTCATCCATTAATTACACAGTTTCATTCATAATTTCATATATGTGTTAAATATAACTCATCTTATGTGTATATGAACTTTTATATATAGGCAACACAAAAGGATTGCAATTATAACTATGCAGAAGCTGACTCTAACAATCTGCAATGCATGTTGGATATTGATGAAGTTAACCAAGTAAGCGTCTATAACATACTATTTTAGTATTTTATAATAAACGCTATCATTTTGTTCGACGTTATTTAACTTATGTTTTTAACATTAGCGTGTCGGAGACATCAACATTCAACAAATCTTGGATCCTGATTGCGATCCAGCAACCAATTTGGTTAGAGGTGGAAATCCTATTACAAAGGGTAGCCGGAGGATTTTAAAGGAGAATGCAATTAAAATGCTTCCTGCACGATCTATTCTAACTGATGGTGCTGTTTGCCGAGTGAGTAATTTAGTTCTCTCACTTTTCATGCAATTGAGCTGAGTTATATGACTGATCATGGCCGTCTCTAAGTATTTTAATACCTTGGCCGAGTTAAAATAAAAAGTCCCGTAGGCCTTAACGAAAATATTTTATTCGCTAATGTATATGGATAAAACTTTTATTGACCGATTTATTATAAGCAGAAACCATTCTGAGCATGTAATTATCTCATAAAACATTGCAAATAATCTTATATTTAACACTAAAAAACATATATATGTAATATGTATAAAAAAGTTTATGCCCCCGAAACTTATGTGCCCCGGCCGATGGTGCAGCTCGTACACCCTCTGAAGCCTCCCATGTGACTGATGATTATGTTGTCTTGTTTTGTTAGGGTGTATATTATGACTATGCAACTCTTTGGGCTAATGACAAAAATGTAATGAAAGCACTTAACGTGCGAGAGGTAAGTTGTCGATCGTTGATTAAGTACATTACATGTGTTTAATATGTTGTATGAGAGGAGTAATTTATAGATGATGGATGTGATTATATATTATTAGGGAACGGTGAAGGAATGGTTGTTGTGCAATCTTGACATGAAATACAATTACGGTAAACCTTCAATGCCGCAATATGAATTCAATGTCCAAAGCAGTGTTGTCTACCATCAAAAGTTAACACAGAGAAACTGTAGAGCTTTGATTTTCAGGTAATCATGTTTAATTAAATTAACTATTATACGTATATTATATATCTGAATTTATATATTTATTTAATGAATTAAAATGTATGTACACATGATACAGTGGAGATCATGACATGATGGTTTCACATGTGGGCACACGCGCATGGATAAATTCTCTGAATTTGAGCATCACAGATAGTGACTGGGAGGCATACTATGTCAACGGTCAAAATGGAGGATACAAAACAACCTATGCTCGTGATAACTATACTTTGGCATTTGCTACTGTAAAGGTATGTATAATTATAAATAATATTATTCATAAGATTAATTATACTTGTAATCAATAGAGACAATATATAATATTTTCTTGTGATCTATGCAGGGAGCCGGCCACACAGCTCCAGAGTTCAAACCAGCAGAATGCTTCGAGATAGTTAAGAGGTGGTTTGCTCATAGACCAATCTAGATTCTAGCCTAACATGTCACCTTTTTATTTTTAGTAATTGTGTTATTTCATCATTCATGCCTTAGTTGGCACTTTTAGTTCCTTTTTATGTTTTGGACTGGTTATATATGTTGTAAATTATATATCCAGTCTTATTTAATACATTTATTGAATGGGTTCTATGTATTTTTTATATGGTTAGTGATTATAAAACATTGTATAATGAAAACACATACGTTTATGTTTTTTATATGGTTAGTTATAAACATTGTGTATTTAACTTTTTGATCTAACTTTCTAAAATCTTAAATATACAGTAACTAAGAATTAGATAATAATAGTGTTAATGAAAAACAAGGCCAAGAGAGCCATGACCTCTATAAAAAAAAAAGAAACATCTACTAAACTCTAAGCCAACAACCTTTGAACTTATCTTCGTCCACCCATTCTCGAGCCAGATCCATGCCTTGGGCTACCTAGATGAATTTCTAAATTCGTTACATCTAAATGAAGTGCTTGATCACCGGTTACAATTTTCTGCTAATCATTCATGCCGGGTACAATTTAGATTTATGGTTTTGTCATGAATTGAACTTATAGAAAAAATGACCATAAATTCCTGGCAAGTATAGATGAGTGTAAAATCCTAACACGTTACACACCATGATCGTGAGGACACTTCAATAGTTAAAACGAAAGTGACTAAGAACATAAACATTCAACAACATTTTAAGGGGACCCGAACCAAAAAACATTTAGATATTAGCACGTTAAATCTACTTTCAAAAAAAGTTTATTTTGTAGCTGCTACTTTAGCAATTATTGAGGTGGAAGACGTGGACCGAAAGCAAAGAAAATCGATTTAGCATGGTTTGTCCTAGTAGAGGTCAAATGATTTGGCTTTCCAAAACTTCAAAAGCCACCGTATAAAAGTATACCACTGTATTTGATGCAGTTTTGGAAGCGATCAATGGCTCGAGAGACTCATGATTATTCAAAGATGATAAAACGAACCAAAGGTTCAAGAACAATGTTCTTTTAATAATAAACTTAATCAAAAACTGAATAATACATAACTTTAAACCCTAACTTATACTAAAATAAAATGAGATAAACTTGGAAACAAGATAAACACAAAATATTAAAAGATAATAAAAATCATAATTTAAATAAGAAGATGCTCCTGCATCATACTCTGCATCTTCGAAAAACTCGTCCTCGAGTTTTGCCTTCGGACCATACCCGCCTGGATCAAAAGGAACATCAACCCGCTCCTTATTTGTTGACACCATGACCCGCCTAAACACCTCAACCTCATGGTTCATCTCACCCGGATCTAAATTTGTACCACGTGGGTCTATCGGGTTCCCAGGCTTCTTCACCTCCTTCTCCCCGTCTTCGAAAAAGACTCATCCTCGAGTCGTAAGAACATAGAAAAAATCATTAATAACCCGAAATAAAAGACAGGCTCCTTTGTCATTGTTGCTAGACAATTTGAAAATCTTTAAAAACAAACTTGAAAACTTCAAAGATAGACCACCAGGTTCAAATGGAATACTAACTCGTCTCTTGCTCACTTTTGAAATTTTCATGCCACCCGGTTCAAAGGGAACATTAGCCCGGTCCATATGATACGTATGAGTATTGACTTGTTTGTTAGTGATGGGCCTAGAACCCATCGCCACATAGACTCTAAATTGAATATCCATTCCATGAAAGGTATGCATGGACAAGAGAGTCTCGTGATTCTCATCCATATTTCCATCACCAATTCCATAAATATTATTATAACCTACACATGGCACACTTAAATTATTGATATTATTGTTGGTAAGTATACCTACTTTTTTTGCAGCCTCAATCTTCTCTTCCTTTTTAAAATTTGCATTCCTAATAGATCCCATATTTTGTAATTTACGGAGATCTCGCAATATTCAAACTTTCCAAACCAACACCACCCCCTACCTCATCGCCACCAGTAGTCACCTTATTGCAGCCGGTAGCAATCACACTGCCACCGCGTTCATTATTTTCAAAAACGTGGGGTTTCTTGAACGAACGATAAACATTAACATTACCCAGGAACTCTTCTTTAAATCCAACGTGTTCATCTGAATCATCATCGGCCACGTGAATCAATTTATCATCATCCACCACATCAGTCTTCAAATCCTCCTCATCTTCATAATTGTCATAAACCGGTGGAGATGCATAGATAAATTCCGATAAACACTCTTCTTGATAGATCGGTTCATCGAACCAGTTTGGATGACGGCTAAACGGCTGCTGCTCTCCGTCGTCACCTTCGTCCCAGACGAAGGTGCTCGACTCGGTTTCCGTCTTGCGTATCTCCTGTTGTAACTCAAGATCGTGGACTCGTTTTCGGAGTCGTTGAATCTCTTCAAGATCGCGGACTCGTTGTCGGAGTCGTCTGATCTTCTTAAGATCTCGTGGGTCGGAATAAACTCCACCGCTGCCTCGGTCGGCGACTCTGCCATTAGGATATTGATCTTCTCCACGAGCACATGAATAGAAACCCCTCCTTTCGTTGCCTATGTCGGCGAATCTACGAACAAGAAAGTATTCATCTCCATGTCGAGCCATTTGAGAAACAAAAGCTCTGATACCAACTGATGCAGTTTTGGAAGCGATCAATGGCTCGAGAGACTCATGATTATTCAAAGACGATAAAACGAACCAAAGGTTCAAGAACAATGTTCTTTTAATAATAAACTTAATCAAAAACTGAATAATACATAAAACTTATACTAAAATAAAATGAGATAAACTTGGAAACAAGATAAACACAAAATATTAAAAGATAATAAAAATAAGAATTTAAATAAGAAGATGCTACTGCATCAGTATTAAATTTGTACATGAAGAAACATTAATTCAACTCACGGAAGATTAACCTAATATCTCAACATGAGGGTTTAGTGCAATCGAACCTCTATGAGCCAATACAAAACGTCGTGAGCTAGTTATGAAAAGAGGAATGGTGGATGGGGTGTGTCTTCTCGTAACCACCCTCAGGCATGTCAATCAGTATGAGTATTTAGAGAGTAACTATAAGAGTAAGAGAGTGTGGATCCCTAAACCATTTGTCAAGTATCCTATTTATAGTCGGAGAGGTAGAGAAGGGGTTGGCTAGGCATTCACTAACTGTAAACCTTCTATTATCATGGTTGAGCACGTAAGAGGTCTCTAGTTGGATTTGACAGGTGGATAAGGACATCCGTCACCTGGAGGTATAGTGTTGGCGTCCGTTGATAGCCCACCGTGCCTTTGTGGTTCTTTTTGTACTAACTGTCACACAAAGGAATTTTGAATTGTGATGGCCTGGGACTATCCGTTATGTACTGCTTGTCTCCTATGCGGGTGACTAATCTCATGCTCACGGGACCACTCCCGCGAGCTTTTTATGCTATATCAAGGATTGGTCCGCATGCAGCAAAGGGGCGTCCGCGGATGGTTGCTGCTGTCATGTGGAACTTGTCAGTGTCTTAACAGTTCCTCTTAGTAATGCGGATGGGTTTGTACCCTATCTCTACGCTAAAACCTTTGTATAGCCTAGTAAATTTAACAACATAGTTGATACGGGTTGTCATGGTTAGCTAGCTAAGTAAGTTTTTTCACTTTGATTTAATCTAGTGTTACAAGAGACATAAAGAAGGTAGACAATTTATTTTATTTTATTTTTTCACATATCATGTTCGTTGTTTACTTGATAGGTTTTTTGGACCTATCACGTGTCATGTTCATGGTTTGGTTGACAGAATTTCTGACCTAGCCAAAAACAAGAATGTATTTTTTTTTAAACTAAACAAAACATGCCGGGTTGGTCGGGTTTCTTATTAAACGTTAGCTAGTTTTCTTACTAAACAAAACCAGCCAAAACTATCAAACCATAGCTAGTTTCTTTTGATAGTTATTTTCTTTTTTCACGTATCATGTTCTCCATCTAGGCACAAGGCACTGATAACTAGTTTCTTTGCTTTCCATGCAACACGTGGAGATGAAGTTTCACTTGTTCCAGTCAATGTACTAAAATACCGGGCTCACTATCATTTCCTCCATTATTTGATATGGTTGAAAACCATTTCAGTTTCTTCACATGCCAATTGTAAAGTTCTCAAACCGGTTAACCGGATACCTCATAGCGGTTAAATGTACTTATAATTTTACAAGGGTTAAATGTACTTATAACTTTATAAGGCATTGTTTTAAAACTATATTTTCATTGCATAACACATCGGAAACATTCAACATACTACATTAAATGTAAAACTTTGCTAAAACAATAACATAATTATCATAAATAGGGATGTTAGTCTCTAATTTGGATAGCCCGCTAATGCCTTCCGTCCTAAATCAACAACTCTTGCAATCAATCTGATATGCATATTATAAGTCAGCTATGTTTGAGTGAGTTCTATCCTTAGTTTCTTTAAATTAAAGGTTTTACAAAAAAATTCAACTTTATCCACTTTACTAAAAACCTTTATTAAAATAAAACAACAAAATGTGTATTCTTAGGTAACCTGCTATAAAACATTTCAATAAAATGCATTTCTTGAGAATGGCCTATTATCTAATTAGTATATTTAAGAGCTTTGTAGGCACAATGTAGTGTTAGTATGTTTTAGAATATATGATAATAGTTTCGTGAGTTGACATTAGTTAAGCATTCAGTTGGATGGTTGTGGTGTTTACTTTGGAAGATGTGGCCTGTTTGTTACCCTGTTCGAGTCTCTGCTATTGCAAATATTGGGTTTTTTGTTTTATTTTTTTTATTGCATGTGTTATTAATTTTGTCTTTCAACGTTAGTATATTTGCGTTGAATGCATTGTTTTGGTGCAATCGCCGCCATTGAAGCCAAAAGAAAAGTTAGGGTCATGAATCTGATCGAACACATTTTATGTTATCAATTTAGGGTAGGAAATTGCGTTAGTTCCGTATCGTAACGAATGTGACAAAAAACCAACTGAATTCGCAGAGACTCACCGCATTTTCTTTTAATTTAAGTACCGTACCGAAAACCGATCGAAAACCGTTTTGTTAGTTCATGTATCGTAACGAACGTGACAACGACCGCATTTGCGTAGATCGAATGACCACCTTAATACCCGGGATCGACAACGGCTAGGTTTTACCAACACTCGAGTTTTACCGACCGATGCTACCCCATTGATGCAAAAACTATTAATAGGGTTTAGGGAGGGTGTGATGTAAGCAAACCTTACATCTATCCCTAGGGAATAGAGAGACCATTTCCAAGGGACCTCCGACTCCAAAAACAAGCAACATAATAGTATAACAATATATAAATTATAAAATAGAATATTAGAAAAGTGTAAATTTTGTATCAACGGAAAAAGGATGATAAATAGATAAAATAATTATAATAAGTAGGTAACAAAAACAAAATAGAAAAACAAATTATATTAAGTAGGTAAGGTTATGACTCTAAAACATATTTCTAAAACCAAGACTATATCATCTCCCAAAAGTCATTAACTTTTATCATACGTCTTCAAGAGGTCCTTAACCTTGGTAGTTAATACATTACCAATTATAATTAAAATACAATTATGAAACATAACCAATTATGACCGATTTGTCATTATTGGTCACTCAAATTCGTTGACTTGTGAATTGAAGTCTGTAATTACGTCCAACACGTATGTAATTAATAAAAGTTGAACGCGTGCTAATAGTATTGCATAAAAGAATATGCCGGCATGTGAAAGAATGAACTTAACCAGACCCATCTCAAAATTGTTTATAAGGGATGCATGGGAAGAGACAGCTCTTGAGATATGAAGTACATGTATTTTCTAGAAAACATTTTGGTCAAATAACGTACTGACACGTATATATCTGGCAATAACACGTGCAGTAAAACGTATACATAATGTATACATAATATGTAATGTTGGTCGAGTTTGACCTATTAGAATAGTTAGCGGGTCTAAAGAGAAACTTGTATTGGTACGCATGATTCATTTCCCTGAAGGAGACATTAGGCACATCGTATGGTTGATTATTGGTTGGTCACATCATACAAGAAAATGAAAGCCAATAACTTATATGGAAGAACTAAACACACGTATCACATTTAGTCAGGGTATTCCCTAATAATCGTTAAAATTTTTTAGCTGAATACGAGAAAAAAAATGAAACGTAAGTAAAAGAGTTTTTACTCACTGGGCTTTTAAATAGGTTTATTAGGTTAGGATAAAGTTAAAATACAAAGGACAACAAAAATGAGAAGGGTGAGAATAAATCTAATCCATTAATCTTAGATTTAATGGTTGAGATCAATTTAATAAATAAAAACTGATGGGAAGAGCATGAAGGTAATAACTCACCTTCTAGTAACATACAAAAAGTGACACTAAAGACCCATGTAAGAATGTGTGGCACACAAAAAAGTGTCACTAGAACTGGTGACGCTAAAGCCTTTTAATGACACTTTTTCAATCTGCTACACCATGTTTTAAGGCTTTTAGTGGCACTTTTGTTTTCCACATATAATAATAGTCTTTTATGGCACAATTTTTGTGCCATTAAAAATTAATTCTAGTTATATCTTTATACTAGTCTTAGTGGCACTTTTGTTTTGCCATAATATAAAAAGAACTTTTGTGGCATATATTTTGTGCCAGTAAAAACGATTTATATTAAGTATATGTACTACTTTTAGTGGCACATATTTTTTACATATTTTTTTATAAAAATCACACGATTTACTACATAAAATAAAAGTTTGATAAAATTGTAAATGTAGAAATAATAATTTTATAACTTCAACAATAAGTTCAATCCAACACACATTCCAAACGTTAAAAAAAAACAATGTAATAAGTAACATATTCCAACCAAATGTGACAAGATGAGTCTAAACATTCTTTTAGATGAGAATATCACTTTCATGAAACTTAGATTCAAAGGTTCTCATAATATTTACCCTGTCATCATCAACCATATAAACAAGCATTAGTATTGATTACAAAAATATAAAAGTTCGTTTTTTTATGAAAGTCATTGTACTTAATTCAAAAGAAAAACACGTATAAGAAAATGGTTCGAACACCTAACAATTAGAGAAAAACATACCTTAACTACAGAAGTCAACATAAATTTAAAGATCAATTGTCTAAACGTTTTTCTTGCCCTGTAAAACACAAAGTTTTGGATGATCAGTTTAGGTTCATACCAATGTTACAATATAAGCACGTCCATTTAATTTGGCAAAATAAATAAAAAGTAATAACTTAAAAATAATTACCATTATCATTAGGAATTCTTGAAAATGACCATTTAATTAACCGATGAAGCATTGTTATTAACCAAAGAACCAACACCAGGGACCTATAAGTTATATATGAAACAAATGCTATATGTAATCATATATAAAAGAACAAATAATGGTTCATGAATGTAATAACCTGTATGTTCATGTTGCCTAGAACCGAAGACAAGTTTGCATTGGGAATATGTGTAACATCCCCAGAATTTCGATCCAAATTTGACAACTTAAGAAAGTTGAGGGATCAAAAATAATATCAAGACAAGTCATGAGAAAATATTAAATAAGGAAATACAAGAAAAATAAGAAAAATAAAAATATTTCCTAAATTAAGTTTACTTACATGAAAGAAATTCCATCCCACATTGGAAGATGTAAGAAAGTGGAAGCATTCCACTAAGATATAAATAAGGAGATTAGAATCCATCACACATGGAAAGTGGTAAAGAAATGGAAGCTCTTTATAAGGAAGAGATTTTCCATAGTAATATTATTTTATGAATATCATGCACCAAGTGGTCCTAGCGGAGGGTGCTACCGCGCACACGCTCGCGCTCGGGCTTGGGCGAGGACGATGGCGATGGCGATGGCGATGGCGCAATGTGGCGATTTGATGGCACACTTTGCACTTCGCACGCTCGCTTTTTGGACAACGAGAATTATACTAGAAATGACAAGCTATCAAAGAAGAGGGACCAAAATGAAAAATAAATATTTAAGGACCCATCGCGCTACGCGATGAGTCCAAGAGGACGGCCATCGCGTACCGCGATGGGCCGTGATGACTCACGGGCACGTGTCACGTCCGGGTGACACGTGGCAGCAGGTCATGACATGTGGCAGACCACATGGCAAAACGTGTCAGGCCACGTGGCGACACGTGGCACGATCTCAGAAGTGTACACGTCGTGCTACGCGACGGTGTTGGAGAAGGGGCCCATCGCGTACCGCGATGAGACCCGAAATCAGCTATAAAAGGGGAGGCCATGTGCTCATTCCCTCACACCTCCCACACTCTCTCTAGAATCTCACTCTCTCTACCTCGGTTTGCGAGCAGAACACCGTTTTGCATGCCACCGACCCGACAATTAACACATCGTAATCCGTGCCAAATACCCGGTGTTTCCTCGAAGTGCGTGCCACTCAAGAAAACCGACATTCCGTCTCGTAGTACGTGCACGACCCGACGACCGAACATTGCCTCGTTTTGCGTGCCAAGAAAGGTGGATCAAGAATACCTCGATAAACATGCATATAGAGTAGAAGTGTTGCCCGACTAAACTTAGGAATATCTAACTCCGAATACCCGTGCAAGATAAGGGGTTCTGCCTAAGTTATTATTATATTATTATTATAAATGGCTTAGACCATAGTCGGAAGTATAGCCGAACCTTGATTATGATTAAGAGTTATATAACTTTTCTTAAGCGAAGGTTATAGTTAAATAGTATTTCTTTATGATTAAGAAATATAGTATTCATATTGAAAGAATATAAAGTTAATGTTTCTTCTTGAAGAAGAAACATAGTATGAAAATGGTAAACAAACAAAGGGACTAAAGGTCCAAATGTTTTTATCAAGGTAAAAGCTATACAAAACGGACTAAAGGTCTGAAGCTAGATCGCTGATCTAGTTATTTATACAAAGGTTATTCTCGTACTATAGGTCCGAGGTAACAAAACAAGAAGAAGGAATCAGAAAACAGGAATCAGTAACAGAAACTGATTACAAACAGAAAAGGTGAATACGCCCCAAACCTTTTATAATGAGTCTGAATGTTTGCATAGGATTTACGAATCCTTAAAAACTTTGTGTGCAATAATAAGAAACGGACACTCTGATTAAGAGTATACATGTGTCTGGATCCATTCATACATGGTGACTCGGCATTTCCCCGAGGCCATGCGTATCATCAACATGACTCTGGAAGTCTACGGGACTGTTCAGAGAAATGATATTGTGTATATAATTAATTGTACATAGTACTTAGGGTAATTTTATCCCAATTTAGTTAGGTGCCTAATAAGTAGTCACAAATGTATTATTTTTGGTTTCACAAAGGTGTTGAAAAAGAGATTTTAGAGTCAGCGTTATTCACCAGCTTTGTGCTGACGTATTTTCCCACCCATGTTACAGGGAAACAAGAAGGGTTAGATCATACAAGCAAGAAGGAATAGAAGATTGGAGTTATAGTCATTAGATGCTATCTGATGGCTCATATATTTTATTTCAAAATATTACAAAGAGTTATGTTTTCTAAAGAAATGTATTTGAAACATTGAACGGGTACTATAACCCGAGAGTTTAATAAGTTTTCAATATAATAATATTTTATTAAAGACTTCCGCTGAAATAAAAACCCGCAACTCTGATGTATTTACAAAACAGGTACCAACTATTGGTCACACGCCTAGGCCCTAAAGTGGGGTGTGACAGGTTGGTATCAGAGCCATCAATCTTAGCGAATTAGGTATTTGATTATACCTAGGCTTTGATTAAGGATAAGTTTTGAAAACTTATTATATTGATTCAAGCAACATAAGATACTTAGTTGAAAAGTATCTAGAAATCATTCAAACTAATACGGATAAGATATAACAAATAAGATATGAGCGTTTACCTATCCCTAAATTTAACCTCGCGCAGATGTCCAATCGTCAATCTAGCGAAGAATCTGTTAAGCCTCGATCTGGTAAAGGAAAAGGATTTATGAAAACGTCTTTTCTCCCAATTCCTATATCTAGCGATGAAAGTACATGACAAACAAAAATGGAGGAAGATTCGGATTCATATGATTCTGACATTCCGCTAGCTCAGATAATTTCAAACACATATGGAGCAGGATCAAGTAGATCCAAGAAACCAATAATGCCAAAGGAAAAAGAAGTAAAGACTTATCTGGAAGAAGATCCTCACAGAAAAGAGTATTTTAATTTTCCGGCAACTCAAGATCCTTACTTGGTTTGCACTCAAAAGGAATAAACAATGGAAGAGATGGAAGTGGAAGAAAAAGAAAATGAGAATACCAAGAAAGATAGCAAGACTAAGAAATTAGTCATTCGTTGGAAGAAATAGAACCTTAGTAACTGTAGAGAGTATAATTGTGACAAATAAAATGCACTATTGTAACTATAATAAATAAAAGATATGTTTTAAATTCTTCGAATATTAGACTTATCTTTTAAAATTTTATTGTGGTATGCCAAGAAAAGAAAGTGCAAACTCTCACAACAATCCTTCAAAGAAAATTGAAAATGAAGATAACAGTAATAATAAAGATAATGAAATTCCCGCTCAATATATAAAGGGAATTCAAAAGATGATTAAGGAAGCTATCAATGACTTATCTACAAGTCAAAGTCAATCAAACTCTAACAAGAGACGTCGAAGTAAGTCCGTTCCTTCAAGAAAGGAAGAAGCTTATGATAGCTTTACGTCTGATAATCAATCAAAGAAAAAGAAACGAAAGAAACAAAAGATTCAAAAAGGATGTAACTTTAAGAACTTTAAAGTTTACGATCCTAAAGAATTCCATGGAGACTCGGATGGTATAGCCGCTATGAGATGGCTAGAAGAACAAGAATAAATTTTCACCATAAGCAAATGCACTAGTGAGGAAGCTATCAAGTATTCCTCACAAATGTTCAAGGGAGAAGCTCTTGAATGGTGGAACACCCTGATTCTAACCAAGGGTCGAGAGACAATGTATAACTTAAGTTGGGAAACATTCAAAGGTCTAATATTAAAGAAATTTTGCCCAACTCATGAAATGGATAGAATTCAAACTGAGTTATGGAATCACAAGGTTGTTGGCACAAATCTTAGGGAATATAACACTAAATTCCTAGAATACTGCCGACTGGTTCCACATCTAGTAACTCCAGAATATAACAAAGTAACTCGTTTCATATATGGACTACCAAGAGAAATAAGAGACATGGTACGATCCAATATGCCAGAAACAGTTGATTCGGCTATGAAATTGGTCGGAAACTTAATCAACAGCATGATAAGGAATCAAGAAGAAGAAGAAAAGATGAAAGATAAAGAGATTAAGAAACCAAAAGATTCCGGAAAGATAGGAAAAGAAGAAAGTACTCCCAAGTCAGCTTGTAAGACTTGTGGAAGAAAACATACTGGAAAGTGTCGACTAGAAAATACGAACAATTGTGCATATTGCAAGAGAGCAGGACACACAATAGAAGAATGTCGTAAGAAAGTAGGAGTATGTTTTACATGTGGAGAAATGGGTCACTTTAAGACTGAATGCCCAAAAAGAAAAGCTAGTCAAGACTAATGAATGACAAGATCATATTAAAGAATTTCAAGATAAATTAGCTAACTTTTGTATATTAACTCGTTCTTAAACGAGAAGTTTTGTAATCAAAGAAGGGTATTTAATTCCCTAAGTTATAAATAAAATATTAGCATATAGATCATGTTAATTGATGACTGTCGTTCAAGTCAATCAAAAACCTAGTTAAACTAAATAGTTAGAGCAAGTAGGGTATCGTATCACAAGGAGTATGTGGTCAATGTGTTTCGTGTACAGATTTAATATTATGAAGTAACTGGTTTTAGTGCTGATCACACAAGCAAATAAGTTTGATTTTAATAATAATAAAGCAAATAGCAACTTTCAAATAATTAACAAAGACAAATCACACCTGGGGTTCAAGTAAGCAAATATACAGTAATCTCATGTTCACTTAACAGATAAATTGTCAAAGATCAAATAAGATTGACTAACTAGGCAAACCTTAGGCATCAACAATCACTTTACACAGGGCACTTGTATGCTTCATCGTATTCAATCTAGTCAAAACAACCCTATAAGCAATTATCATAGCAATTGGCAAACTAATGGTTCTGATCGAAATAAACCTAAACCGACTGAGTACACAATAATACCAGACATCAATACTCATAGATCAATCATAAACAATTATAAAATCATTCGTTCTTAAACACATGAGAAAACTGGAAAATACAAACTCTACATCCCGGTTATGACTCGAGGAGACTAGCAGCTCATGGTGATGATTTGGTCTTCACTTGGTGTATGGTAGGCCATGGATATGATGAATGGATGAATGAAAATGGCTTGACCTATCTCTAATTGCGTGACCTCCTCCTGCCGTCAAAAAATAATAATCCCCTTTTCCAAAACCCTTATTTTCTTTTTAATCTCCAATTATTAATGTGCTGTTAAGAAAAGCCCATGTAAATCCTCCGCTCTTCTTTATTTTCTTCCGGTCTTCTATAGTTTCCTCTGCTCTTCTTTTGTCTCTGGCCTTCCTTTTCCTCCAGTCTTCTTTATTTTCCTCCGCGCTTCGTTTTCCTCTGCTCTTTGTTTTCCTCCGCTCTTCTTTTGTCTCTTCATCATCCGGTCCTTTTTCTCCGGTCTATTTCTCTGCTCCTATTACCATCATGTCCTTTTCCTCCGGTCTATTTCTCTGCTTCTATTCCTCCGCTCTAGGCTGCTGTAACGTTTTGCTTTTTCCTCCGCTCCGTGCTCATATAAGTCCCAAATTAGCATCATTATCAATCTATGACCTGTAAAACATAAGCTCGTATGAAGTACCAAAGTTCTAACAAAATACTCAATAAAACTACATAATTAATACACTAATATATATACAAAATACCAAACCATCACATCCCCACACTTATCTTTTGCTTGCCCTCAAGCAAACTCTAATGTAAACATTGACCTCCATCATAGGTATGCCAATTATCGCCATTAATACTTGTAAGGTTTAAGGTCATGCCCAGTTTCCCAGACTGACACTGTTTTTAGATTGACATCTCACAAATAAGGTTAAGTGCTCTAATAAAAACAATAAAGCCGCCCAGACAAGTGTACTTTGTTTCCGGTTAAGGCACACATGCTCATACCCCTCATAATATAATAACTGTCCTCTCGGTTTAATATCTGGACTAGCAAAAGATGTGCTAGTATCACTCTGCTCTCAGTATCTCTCATAAGCAAATATTCATCCATAAAGCTGCTTTGACACAAATGCAAATCAAGAGGTCTTTAAAAGGGTTGTAACGGGGCCAGGTGTAAGGGTATGGAAGGGAAATATTTAAGTAGCTCAAACGATCCGACCCGGCTTATTACAAAACATCTAAATAAACGAAACTGCTATACAAACTGACTGACTTATTATAAAACCTATAAATAAGCAAACTAACATACATACTGATTTCATTTTTTTTCTTTTTTCTTTCTTTCTTTTTTTTGTTTTTTTTACATAAACGAACTACTGAATACATAAATGAATATAAACAAACATCTTTTTGTCTTTTTCTCAAAATTATTATTATTATTATTATTATTATTATTATTATTATTTTTTAAGCATAATAACATGATGCTTAACAATGAGATAAATACAAATACAAAAACAAAAACAAAAACAAGTACAGTTACAAAAAAACATAGTAAGCCGGATCGTCTCGTAACATAATGTCGGGGTTAAACAAACGAAAAATAAGTCCAAGAAATGTTTTCTAAGGGACCCAACCCCCCGCCCCTCACATTAACCACACCTCACATGTGTAATAATGAGGCCCCAACCCCCCAATATCCACACTCACGCTCATCCAGACGAGGCTTAACCTAGTTGCCTCTATCACTTTTGCATTTTGCCAACTGTGATCCCGTAATCCATGAATATCAGTGAAAGCACTCAAAAGACATGTGTGTACTATATATTATATGTGTATGATATATATTTGGGTCAACTCACACACGTACCGGAGGAATAGGGTTGACGATATAAACATGTGTACATGTCCTCATGACTCGTTATTCCCGCCTAAACGACCCCATTTTCAACTTCTCGTAAATAAAAACATTTGTGAGTAAGACTAATGAGATGCTGAAAAACCAACCATGATCAGAAACCTATGACTTGGCATTAATAGCAATAATTAACAGTTAACAACTTTGGTTTCTGAACACTCTTCGAGGTACTATCAGGCTAAAATTTTTCAAATTTCCCCCATCCCCACACTTGAGGTTTACATTGTCCTCAATGTACGAACACTTAACATTGTCCTCAAAGTTAAAATAGATAAAACGATTAATGAACATTTGAGGGACGGGGTTAAAATTGACTTTTTGACTATTAAGCAATTTTAAAATTTGGGGCTCAAATGTGGCTGTTCAACTAACAATTATACAATTACACTTTTAACGTTTAAAGTAATAAAAAAAAAATAAATTATGAAACTGAAATCACCTGATATTAACGGGAATGGAAAAGGACCAGTCGGCTCGCGAACTCTCATAAACACTCGTATACTCTCGTCTCGACCAAGTACCAAACTGACAATCGAACCTGTGAAATCTCGAGACGTGTAGAAGCAAGCTTCTGACAAATGTAAGACATAGGTCTTTTAAAAGTTATGAAAATGAATTTTTGTTAATTTTATTAAAACAATTACCGAGTCAAATTAAGTCATTTCATAATAAATTCTGTTAAATTAGTTAAAAACGTTAAAAGACCTAACTCACTTTCGTAGGAATCACGATTGCATTTAGCGTATGCAACAAGCCCTGTAAACCTCCCGGTAGCCCGGGAGGACGAGTGGGGTCTTGTAACACCCCGACCAAAGGCGGATTATACATCGGGGAACCACATATTGTTTCATTACTCGTGACACTATTGGGTGTCAATATTTAGTAAATATATTCATTCGCGCACGCGCGGCGTAAACACAAGATAACATAAATCAACATAAATCAATATATTATAAGACAAAATATTCGAACAATAATAACTTGTCTTGTTACATTTTAATCTAGGTCCAAAAGTAAAAACGTCCTACGTGTCCACAAGCTCCAAATGTAGCTACAGCAAACCTGAACATGTGTTAAAATAAAACGTCAAACACTTGCGTGTTGGTGAGAAATCAAGTTTAATACAATACATAGATAACAATAAATCTGCGCGCAACACGTGTATGTCTGGTGTTTAACAAGGGTGTAATCAGATTGTGATCAAGCCTAAATAGATCATAGCTCATAGTTCAATCCGTGCTCCCAAATGAGCACAAAAACAAGAAAACATCTGTGCAAGTGTAAACAAAGAAAACCGTAAACGATAGGTCTCCCGTGTTCATCTAATGGATCCATGAAAACTTCGGAATAGGCCGAACAAAGCGGTTAATGATACACACATACAAATAAACAGCCAAGTAAACGTCCTCAACACATGGGATACTGCGCGACTAAAGTTCATAAATAAGTTTAAGACTCTAAGTTTGTATGAACACATGAACATCCCAAAACATTAAAAATAAAAAGGGATTAGGTACGAGATTACTCACTTGATAAACGGTGCGGTGAAAGATAAAGCAAGGACCAACTTTAAACAAGCACAAGTTAACCTATAATTAAAGATTATTGTTTTAATGATTTGATTTAAGTCTTGATTATAAGTTAGCATAATTAATAAGTAAATTATATATAATATATATATATTACCGGAAAACAGGGCAGAACAGGGAGGAAGACGGAGGCAGAGAGATAGGCGGCAGAGAAAGCAAGGAAGAGGTTAAATTAAGTGTTTGTGTGTGATGTGTTAGAAAGAAAATAAGATTATTATTTATAGGGAAACCCTAGGGAACACAATCCCTAGAAAAGGGGAAAAGATCTCCAAAAAGTAAAAGATTCCAAAAGCAAAAGATATCAAAAGATATGGCAGCAGCAGGGGGCAAAGGAAAAGCTGACAGGGAACAGTAAAAGCATGGGCGGGTCAGATAAAGGTACTGGTCAAGCATGGAAAAGCAGATCTCAAAAGATAATGTCAGTCACTTTTTCTGTCAACCAATGGGGTTGGTGCGCATGCTGCGCCGAAAGTAACTTTTCAGACATAAGATAGGTCAGGTCAACAGCACAGAAGATAAGACATCACAAAAGCAAACGGCTAGATTAAACAGAAGAAAAGACTCAAGACATAGCGCGATAAAGCATCGAGCGCACACGCGAGGGCGAAGGCAGACAGAGAACAGTCCACAGCGCGCCGCGGGAAGAACTAAAATCCTTAGCGCGTCGCGGGAAGAATTACCATTCTTAGCGCGCTGCGAGAAGAACTACAATTCTTAGCGCGCCGCGGGAAGAACTACCGTTCTTAGCGCGCTGCGAGAAGAACTACAATTCTTAGCGCGTCGCGGGAAGAACTACCGTTCTTAGCGCGCTGCGAGAAGAACTATAATTCTTAGCGCGCTGCGAGAAGAACTACCGTTCTTAGCGCGCTGCGAGAAGAACTACAATCCTTAGCGCGCTGCGAGAACAGTTCGCCTCGCGTATCGCAGGAACAACTGGTCTTCGCGCAGGCTTCCTTGTAAGGAGTCTGGCGCGTGGAGCTGCGCAGACAACCTTAGGCGGGAAGAAACAAAGGACAAAAATAAGAGAAGGGGGAAACAAGGCTTAAGGGCGGGACGGCGACCAGAGAGAAAAGAAGGCGGAAAGAGAGAAGAGGGACGGGACGGCGGAAAGGAAAAGAGAGGAAGAGGCGGGAAGGAAAATATTATTATTATTAAAAATAAAGTATAAGTATAAATATATATTAAATCATAAAAGAAAGAGATCGGATCGGAGAAACGGGTACCTGGGTCGGGTCGGATCGGGTCAGATGTCACAGTCTCCCCTACTTTAAGAAATTTCGTCCCGAAATTTATCTCGAAGTAGGTTGCGCAGAGAACAGGTGCGGGTACTTGATCTTCATTTGATCTTCCCTTTCCCATGTAAACTCGGCTCCGCGCTTGGACTCCCAGCGAACTTTCACGATAGGGATACGACTGCGCTTGGTTTGCTTAACCTCGCGATCCATAATCTCAACAGGCTTCTCAACGAAATGTATGGATTCGTCAACTTGAACTTCATCAAGTGGAATGTGAAGGTTCTCGTCAGCTAAACACTTCTTGAGATTGGATACATGGAACGTTGGATGCACATTACTGAGCGCGGGTGGCAGGTCAAGTCTGTAGGCAACTTTTCCCACACGCGCGAGAATCTTAAATGGACCAACATATCGAGGAGCAAGCTTACCTTTCTTCCCAAAGCGGACAACACCCTTCCAAGGCGACACTTTGAGGAGAACAAGATCACCAACTTGAAATTCGAGAGGCTTTCGCCTGCGATCTGCGTAACTCTTCTGTCGGCTTCTGGCAGTCAGCAGATGATCACGGATCTTGGCGATTTTATCGGTTGTCTCTTGAACAAGTTCGGGTCCTGTGATTTGAGCTTCACCCACTTCGCTCCAACAAATCGGGGAGCGGCACTTACGACCGTAAAGTGCTTCAAATGGGGCCATACCAATACTGGAATGATAGCTGTTATTATAAGAGAACTCGATCAAAGGTAGGTGCGAATCCCAATTACCTCCAAAATCAAGAACACAAGATCGGAGCATATCCTCAAGAGTTTGAATAGTTCGCTCAGACTGTCCGTCAGTCTGAGGATGATATGCAGTACTCATGTCCAAGCGAGTTCCTAGCGCAGATTGGAGTGATTTCCAAAAGCGAGATATAAAACGGCCATCACGATCGGATATGATGCTCAAAGGAGTACCATGGCGGCAGACAATTTCCTTGACATAAAGCTGCGCGAGTTGCTCAACACGGTAGTTTTCACGAATGGGCAGAAAGTGAGCAGACTTAGTCAATCGATCCACTATTACCTAAATGCTATCATGTTTGCTTGCTGTCAAAGGTAACTTGGTAATAAAGTCCATCGCTATACCTTCCTATTTCCACGTAGGAATTTCTGGTTGTTCGAGCAAACCAGATGGGCGTTGATGTTCAACTTTTACCTTAGAACAAGTCAGGCATTTAGCTACGAACACAGCAATATCCTTTTTCATACCGGGCCACCAATAAGTAATGCGCAAATCCTTGTACATCTTATCAGCGCCGGGATGAATAGAATACCGAGATTTATGCGCTTCACTCAGGATATCAGCGCGAAG
This sequence comes from Bidens hawaiensis, assembly GCF_021521415.1. NCBI lineage: Eukaryota > Viridiplantae > Streptophyta > Magnoliopsida > Asterales > Asteraceae > Bidens > Bidens hawaiensis. The sequence continues at coordinate 356,184 of NW_027492634.1, forward strand.
ATTCTCATCAAAGGGGATCCAGATGCGATTGAGATAGCAGAGAATTCCACTCAGATTAGGGACAAAGTGAGCTTCCGCGCCACACGCTAACTCGGCGCGAAGGTTACCATTACTGATGGATGCGCGCTGCGCGTCACGAATGCGTGATTCAAGTTTGCTCTGAATCGGCGCAAAGTGAAGCTGCGTGCGCGGCAAGATACAGTTAAGCTGGCTGGGTTTACGGCTGAGCGCATCAGCTACCACATTAGCCTACCAGGATGATACCGGATCTCACAATCGTAATCGCTGATGAGTTCGTTCCATCGGCGTTGCCTCATGTTGAGTTCCTTTTGATCAAAGATATGCTGAAGGCTTTTATGGTCAGTGTAGAGGATACACTTAGTACCATAAAGGTAGTGTCTCCAGATCTTCAAGGCAAAAACAACTGCGCCTAGTTCGAGGTCGTGAGTTGTATAATTCTTTTCGTGAACCTTGAGTTGCCTCGATGCGTAAGCGATAACCTTGCCTTGTTGCATAAGAACACAACCGAGACCTTGATTGGATGCATCGCAATACACGACAAAATCATCATTACCCTCAGGTAGCACAAGAACAGGAGCTTCACACAACAAACGCTTGAGCGTCAGAAAGGCTTCTTCTTGCTTCGAGCCCCAAATATACGGTTTACCTTTGTGCGTTAGAGCTGTTAAAGGCAAAGCGATCTTCGAGAAGTTCGAAATGAAGCGCCGGTAATAACCAGCTAAGCCCAGAAAGGAACGGATCTCGGTAGGAGTGGATGGCGTAATCTAGTTCTTGATTGCTTCAATCTTGGATGGGTCGACATGAATCCCCATCTTGTTTACAACATGGCCAAGAAACTGTACTTCATCGGACCAGAATTCACACTTGGTGAGCTTGGCAAAGAGCTGCTCGGTTCGAAGCTTTTGCAATACCAACCGAAGATGTTGCTCATGCTCGGCCTTGGTCTTAGAATAAATCAGAACGTCATCGATAAACACAATCACGAATTTATCCAAGAAAGGCCTACACACCCGATTCATTAGATCCATGAAAACGGCGGGTGCGTTGGTTAAACCGAAGGACATGACCAAGAATTCAAAATGGCCATAACGAGTTCGAAAAGCAGTCTTCGGAACATCTTCATCGCGGATGCGCAACTGGTGATAGCCAGAACGGAGATCAATCTTGGAGAAACAAGAGGCACCTTGGAGTTGATCAAAGAGGTCGTCAATACGCGGTAAGGGATACCGGTTCTTAATGGTGAGCTTGTTCAACTCGCGGTAATCGATACACATGCGAAACGTACCATCTTTCTTTTTAACGAACTACACCGGAGCACCCCAGGGCGAAGAGCTAGGGCGAATGAATCCTTTAGCGGTCAACTCTTGAAGTTGACTTGCCAATTCTTGCATCTCAGCGGGCGCAAGACGGTAAGGAGATTTAGCTACGGGGGAAGCACCAGGGACAAGATCAATACGAAACTCGACTTCACGAGCGGGAGGGATACCAGGAAGATCATCAGGAAAAACTTCAGGGAAATCACGCACAACAGGGATATCGCGAAGCAGCTTCTTTTCTTCAGCAGGTTTAACCACATGGGCTAAGAATGCAATACACTTCTTCCGCATGAGTCTTTGGGCTTCGGCGCAAGACATAAGTTTAAGACCACTGGAGGGTTTTTCGCCGTAGATGTGAAGATCACCGTTTTCTCGAGAAATGCGAATCAACTTCTTGGCGCAAATAACTTCGGCGCGATTATTCGAGAGCCAGTCCATGCCAATGATAACATCGAAGCTCCCAAGATGCATGGGGATGAGGTCGATCAGAAAATCGTTTTCGTTAAGGTTAAGCGTGCAATTTTTAATCACTGAGTTAATTAAAACAGTTTCACCATTAGCCAATTCAACTGAAAAATTTTCTTTTAAGTTATCGCGCGGTCGCGCAAGCTTCTGCTCAAACGCGCGAGAGATAAAACTTCGATCGGCGCCAGTATCAAAAAGTACAGAAGCATAAAATCCGTTAAGCAAAAATGTACCATTAACTACGTCATTATTCGCTTGCGCTTGGTGCGCGGTTATGTTAAAAGCTCGGCCACGCGCCACTTGGTTCGAAATTTGGTTCACCGGATTCGCTTGCGTAATCTGAACTTGTAGTCTCGGGCACGCGTTCCGGAAACGACTGGGATCACCGCAGTTAAAGCACGATCTGGGTCGTGGGTTTTGGTAGGTTGGTTGTGGGTTCTGCGGGTAGACTGGTGGTGTTGGCGCAATTGGATTGGCGGAAGGGACTCTACAGTACTCAGCAGAGTGACCAACGCGGCCACATCGGTTACATTGTCGACACGGGGTTTGGGTTGGGTGGTGAAGTCTACAGGTTGGGCAAAAGGGTTGGGTTCCTGTGTAAGGTTTCTTAGTTGGCGGGGCAGGGAGTGCCGGATTGGTTAAGGCATAGTTGTGGACTACAGGAGGTGTTGGGTAGGTCGACAGTGGGTTAGGCGCGTAAACTGGAGGTTGGTAGGTGGGTTGCTGGACAATGGGCGGGTTGGTAAGCGCATAGGCTTTTCGCCTGCGCTTGAGGTTGTTACGGTTTGAGGGTTCTGGCTTGGTTTCTGTTGGTTCAGGGGCAGTCTTGGTGGGTTTGGTCTTCTCAGTTCCCCGCAGGAACAGGGTTCCTGCTCTGACATGGTTGTCGCTGAGCACAGCGGCCAACTCGATGGCGTCAGAGAGGGTTGCTGGGTTTCTGGCCCATACAGAATCTTGAATTTCCATGGGGAGACCCCCAAGGAATTTCTCGATGGCTCGGCGGGAAGGGGTAACAAGGTGAGGGACAAGCAGGCTTAGTTCATGGAAGCGCGTCGCGTACTCGCGCGCTTCACCGCTGTATTGCTTAAGATTCCAAAATTCTTCCTCCAGGCGCTTAACTTCGTTGGGAGGGCAGAATTCTCGCGTCAGAATTTCCTTGAATTCCTCCCATGTCATGCTAGAAGCAGCTTCTGCGCCACGCGCATGAGCTACTCCATTCCACCATGTAAGCGCTCTAGATTCCAGGACACTGGAAGCATATAGGGTTCGTCTGTCTGAGGGGCATTGGGTGTGGAGGAAAGTGTTTTCAATCTTCTCAAGCCACTGGAGCATCGCGGTGGCTCCTTCAAGACCTGTGAACTTCGGAGGGTTACCCGCATTAAAGGACTTAATGTTATAACCAGAGGTGTTAGCATTGTTTTGGCTCAAAGCTTGGGCTATTGCAGCGGCCATTTCCTGGGAACGTTGCTGTCTACGCCTGCGCGAGGCTTCTCTCCTCTGATGGCGGCGAGATAGTGGAGGCATTCTATAAAAGTTTTAATTTTTAGTTAATATCTTGGCGCAAAGTATAATCTTAATAAGCTTGGTTTCGCGGGGTTAGATACCATCAACAGTTAAAGTAAAACATGAATTTGAATGCAAACTTAATACAGATAACAAATTCGAATCGAGAATCGACAATTCATGTATCACCATGACTTTCCGAATTCTCAATTTAAAATATACGAGCAAACGAGTATTGGAGATTGACGATTCATGTATCACCATGACTTTTCAATCCTCAATATAAAATATACAAGAAAATGAGTATTGGAGGTTGACAATTCATGTATCACCATGACTTTTCAAGTCTCCAACCTCAGAACATAATCGTAGATGGAAATTGAAAATCAACTATTCATGTATCACCATGACTTTTCGGATTTTCAAATCCCAACAAACGAATATGTAAGAAAAATCAATAAAAATCGAAATTCAACAAAAATCGAAATATCGCGAAATAAAATATAAAATCATATACTGCGTCTGCGCAAGCATATTTATAAATAACGAGTAATTAACAATAAGCGCGCAAACATGAGATTTCTCTCATGCGCGAGAAGGGACTCTTAGGTATTCTAGGCCGTTACGTCTAACCACCTATCCTAAAGTCAACGAGCTCTGATACCAATCTGTAACACCCCGACCAAAGGCGGATTATACATCGGGGCGCCACATATTGTTTCATTACTCGTGACACTATTGGGTGTCAATATTTAGTAAATATATTCATTCGCGCACGCGCGGAGTAAACACAAGATAACATAAATCAACATAAATCAATATATTATAAGACAAAATATTCGAACAATAATAACTTGTCTTGTTACATTTTAATCTAGGTCCAAAAGTAAAAACGTCCTACGTGTCCACAAGCTCCAAATGTAGCTACAGCAAACCTGAACATGTGTTAAAATAAAACGTCAAACACTTGCGTGTTGGTGAGAAATCAAGTTTAATACAATACATAGATAACAATAAATCTGCGCGCAACACGTGTATGTCTGGTGTTTAACAAGGGTGTAATCAGATTGTGATCAAGCCTAAATAGATCATAGCTCATAGTTCAATCCGTGCTCCCAAATGAGCACAAAAACAAGAAAACATCTGTGCAAGTGTAAACAAAGAAAACCGTAAACGATAGGTCTCCCGTGTTCATCTAATGGATCCATGAAAACTTCGGAATAGGCCGAACAAAGCGGTTAATGATACACACATACAAATAAACAGCCAAGTAAACGTCCTCAACACATGGGATACTGCGCGACTAAAGTTCATAAATAAGTTTAAGACTCTAAGTTTGTATGAACACATGAACATCCCAAAACATTAAAAATAAAAAGGGATTAGGTACGAGATTACTCACTTGATAAACGGTGCGGTGAAAGATAAAGCAAGGACCAACTTTAAACATGCACAAGTTAACCTATAATTAAAGATTATTGTTTTAATGATTTGATTTAAGTCTTGATTATAAGTTAGCATAATTAATAAGTAAATTATATATAATATATATATATTACCGGAAAACAGGGCAGAACAGGGAGGAAGACGGAGGCAGAGAGGGAGGCGGCAGAGAAAGCAAGGAAGAGGTTAAATTAAGTGTTTGTGTGTGATGTGTTAGAAAGAAAATAAGATTATTATTTATAGGGAAACCCTAGGGAACACAATCCCTAGAAAAGGGGAAAAGATCTCCAAAAAGTAAAAGATTCCAAAAGCAAAAGATATCAAAAGATATGGCAGCAGCAGGGGGCAAAGGAAAAGCTGACAGGGAACAGTAAAAGCATGGGCGGGTCAGATAAAGGTACTGGTCAAGCATGGAAAAGCATATCTCAAAAGATAATGTCAGTCACTTTTTCTGTCAACCAATGGGGTTGGTGCGCATGCTGCGCCGAAAGTAACTTTTCAGACATAAGATAGGTCAGGTCAACAGCACAGAAGATAAGACATCACAAAAGCAAACGGCTAGATTAAACAGAAGAAAAGACTCAAGACATAGCGCGAGAAAGCATCGAGCGCACGCGCGAGGGCGAAGGCAGACAGAGAACAGTCCACAGCGCGCCGCGGGAAGAACTAAAATCCTTAGCGCGTCGCGGGAAGAATTACCATTCTTAGCGCGCTGCGAGAAGAACTACAATTCTTAGCGCGCCGCGGGAAGAACTACCGTTCTTAGCGCGCTGCGAGAAGAACTACAATTCTTAGCGCGTCGCGGGAAGAACTACCGTTCTTAGCGCGCTGCGAGAAGAACTACAATTCTTAGCGCGCTGCGAGAAGAACTACCGTTCTTAGCGCGCTGCGAGAAGAACTACAATCCTTAGCGCGCTGCGAGAACAGTTCGCCTCGCGTATCGCAGGAACAACTGGTCTTCGCGCAGGCTTCCTTGTAAGGAGTCTGGCGCGTGGAGCTGCGCAGACAACCTTAGGCGGGAAGAAACAAAGGACAAAAATAAGAGAAGGGGGAAACAAGGCTTAAGGGCGGGACGGCGACCAGAGAGAAAAGAAGGCGGAAAGAGAGAAGAGGGACGGGACGGCGGAAAGGAAAATAGAGGAAGAGGCGGGAAGGAAAATATTATTATTATTAAAAATAAAGTATAAGTATAAATATATATTAAATCATAAAAGAAAGAGATCGGATCGGAGAAACGGGTACCTGGGTCGGGTCGGATCGGGTCAGATGTCACAGGTCTCGTGAGGGTTTATAGTGAACTACACCCACAAAGTTCCAAATACAACACAATACACAATAAATCAAAATACAGCAGATAATAACTCAAATAAAAACAAACTGGAAAGATACTTACAAACCCCGGGTTGCCTCCCGGTTAGCGCTAAATTGATGTCTACAGCTCGACAATACCTGAATTCCTCACGGTGGTCGAAGTGCACACTTACCCACCGAGTTTCCAATATGCGCTCGGTAGTTTACAAGCCAAGTCCATAACCGCTTTACAGTGATTGGCATGCTACTTGAATGATTATTGTGAGGCCGCTTCTTAATTATTTGCCCAATATCTTGCAAGCTTACTTTCTTTTCATTCTTTATCAAGCCTTCATCCCCACACTTGTTGTTTTGAATAATAAGTACTGAAGAAGGCATAGGATTCACATTGGCTACCTTGGGCTCTTCATACTCTAAAGGAGTTGTATCTTCTACTTGAATCACACTTTCACTTTCTTTCTTTGAAAGATCAACAACCTCATTCTCTTCATCACCATCAAACACAGTACCACTAGCCAACTCTTCTTGGTCTCGTTTGATTTCAGTATTGTCCTCAATATTCGGATTGAGCGAGGCCAAAATTCTTTCATGTCTTAGCTCATATTCCTTTTCTTCTTCCATCATCTGTCTCTTATGTTCCATTAACTTGTTCATGATGGTATCGAGCTTAGAGTGCAGAATATTTTGTTGGTCTTCATCAACCGACTGAGGATATTCATAATCATCTTCTTCATGAGAATATTCATAATCATCTTCTTCATAATCATCTTCTTCATGAGAATATTCATAATCATCCTCATCCCAGTCTGGTTCAGTGTGTATAATCTCTTCATTAATTTGATTGATCCACTTAGACTCGAGAGATTTCCTTTGTTGTTCTAATTCCTTGTTATGCTCAACCATAATATTTATCAATTTGTCAAGTTTGGATTCCACCGTGTCTTGGGAACTTGAGGAATAGGGCATCTCCGGTTCGTAGTTAGCATAATTCGACTCTTGATGATATTGGTCATCCATGTCTGATTGATAATCTTCATCAAAATTTGGTGATGTGTGTTGTTCAGAGTGTGAATAATATGACAGAATCTTTTTATCTTCATAGCATGTCGTCATATATCTTTGCCCATGGCAACGCTCTTGCCGATTTTGTACAACTACTGGACAATCCCGATAGTGATGCGGGCCTTCACAATAACAAAAATCACCATAACTGCTCATAGTGACAGTTGCCTGCTCGGGTTTCGGGATGGATTTTGGTTTTGACCCATAAGCGGTGACTGTCTGCCCGAGTGGCGGGTATGTAAAAATCTGTTACCTGCACAAACAACACACCCCGCGTAAAATGGAAAAATAAAATAAAAACCAAAAATAAAATTAAAAATTACTAAACTAAACTAAAATAAACAAAGAAATCAAATAACACGAAAACACTAAGCGCACTAACTCCCCGGCAGCGGCGCCATTTTGATGACTGTCGTTCAAGTCAATCAAAAACCTAGTTAAACTAAATAGTTAGAGCAAGTAGGATATCGTATCACAAGGAGTATGTGGTCAATGTGTTTCGTGTACAGATTTAATATTATGAGGTGACTGGTTTTAGTGCTGATCACACAAGCAAATAAGTTTGATTTTAATAATAATAAAGCAAATAGCAACTTTCAAATAATTAACAAAGACAAATCACACCCGGGGTTCAAGTAAACAAATATACAGTAATCTCATGTTCACTTAACATATAAATTGTCAAAGATCAAATAAGATTGACTAACTAGGCAAACCTTAGGCATCAACAATCACTTTACACACGGCACTGGTTATCAAACAGTGCTTGCTAGTGTGACTCAACTAAGGGTAATTTTATGCTTCATCGTATTCAATCTAGTCAAAACAACCCTATAAGAAATTATCATAGCAATTGGCAAACTAATCATTCTGATCGAAATAAACCTAAACCGACTGAGTGCACAATAATACCAGACATCAATACTCATAAATCAATCATAAACAATTATAAAATCATTCATTCTTAAACACATGAGAAAACTGGAAAATACAAACTCTACATCCCGGTTATGACTCGAGGAGACTAGCCGCTCATGGTGATGATTTGGTCTTCACTTGGTGTATGGTAGGCCATGGATATGATGAATGGATGTAACATCCTACTTTCGGTTATATTAATAAAATAAAGTTCGTTTATTTTATAGCGGGTCGTTATCGGTTTAGTTGAATAGAATACGAGATGGACTTGTGTTGGGTAAATGGATATGGGTTATGGACTTGGGTTATGGAGGAATGAAGGAAAGACCATGGGCTTAAGCCCATGATAAAAAATATGTATACCCTTAATCCTCCATTTAATTCATTACACATATCCTTTACACCATCCAAAACACACACTTAAGATTCTCTCTCTAGTTCTCTCTCTCTAAACCGATATCAAGAAGGAAACCGAGAACCGACCCGAGGTAATGATAGTATTTTATTGTTTGAGCTTAAAACCGTTAGTTATGAACACGAAACGACGAGCCGACACCGTTAAACCATTTAAGTCACGAGAACCAGGTGGATTCGGGTATAAACCGAACCTATGATGAGCTTAGGGGTCACCCTAGCTCAGATCTGGATCGAACGGGATGAAAAACGGTGAAAAACGAGTTAAAACACGTTTTTTCCGGCGAATCCGCGGTTTTCCGACGGTGGCGCCGGAAAGGCGGCGCCGGAAAAGGTTGGTACGAGGTTAGCGATGTCAGGGAATGTTCTGACATTCCCTGACCTAACCCTAATTCGCTAAGGGTAACTAGCGAAGTAGGGGTGATTCGCCAGCCGATTCGCTAAGGAAAGATTAACGAACTCGCATGTCATTCGTTAAGGAAATAAGGGCGAACTAGGCCATTCGCTAAGGCCATTCGCTAAGAGAGGGAAGAATGAACCCCCTTCGTTATAGGGTTCATTCGTTGACCAGATCAGTTCGTTAAGGTCCAATTCGCTATAAGGACCAGTTCGTTAAGATGCCTGATTCGTTACAAAGGCAGATTCGCTATAATGGCTAATTCGTTATGAATTCCCATTCGTTAAGAACTGAGTGACGAATTAGAACTTTGAAAGAATGACAGAACAGTCCCTGGACTTAGAAAAAAATGATATAATTACAAAGTGACCCTTGGACTTTGATGATTTATGAAAGATGCCTTCAAGGGTTAAAGTGTAGCGATTAACTAACCGGTAATAATCCAATGAAGTAAAACCGGCTTAGATACGTAAGATTAATTAAGTATACGATAGGAAGAGTTAGAGCCGTATTTAATATATGTATGATTATACAATCAGTCGTGCTCAGCTCAGGAAAGGATTAACTCTAAACGGTGAACGCAACCTCCTTGAGGTGAGTTTCTAGCCCCACTTCCTTGTTATGTTTTCGGGGCTGTGTGCATACTCGACGTGATAGTTAATACACTTATCTTAAGTGGTAAGTGTATGCCTTGTATGATTTATGTATGATGATTATTTGACGGTGCGTGAACGATCTTCGGATATTGCATGTACCGTCTGGTGGTAGTTAAGATATGATTGATAAGTATGATGAAAGATATGATGTATGTATGAATATATGATGTATGCATAATGTATGTATGTTATGATGATGGTACGTGAACGCTCTTCGGAGATTGCACGTATTGTCAAGGAAAGTATGTATGAACAGGTACGGTACAGTTACACGAAACAAAGGGACCAGACCCTAATAATATTTGTGATGGTAGGGACCAGACCCTAATAATATCTGTGATGTTGGGGACCAGACCCTTTATAATATCTGTGATGTTGGGGACCAGACCCTTTATAATATCTGTGATGTTAGGGACCAGACTCTTATAATATCTGTGAGGTTATAGAGCGGAAGGCTCTTTAAATTGAACGGATAGTTATGTATGAAAAGTAAGTAGGAATAATGTACACCCCTTCGGGCACGTGTGCAAGTATGAGAACAGATTGTATGTTGTATGATTAACTAGAACTCTGTTGGTGCATGTTTTGTGACCGTCGCTATGCAATTCTGTTCAGCCGAAACGAAGTATGAAGTTTGAACAACTTCGCCATAGGCGAAGTTGTAACAACTTCGCCTACTGGCCCAAGCCCAAGCCCGTGAAGTTGTGATTATATATATCGGCTGTGTCTTGTTTAGATTGGTAATCCAAAAAATAAGAGTGTTTTTGTGATCAGTTTATTAGTCAAGAGAGAAACCGAGAGAGTGAGCCGTGTGGGACGGCCCGAGGTAGAGCTCACCTCGGGTCGGCCGTGTCATTTGTTTTTATGTTTGGTATGTAAGTGTTTCGGTTATTATATAAAAGATCTGCAGATGTGTTTATCCCATTCGTGTGTTTGTTCGTGTATGTGTTTGTGTGCAATCGTGTTCTTCGTCTTCTACACCATAAACGAGTCTAGGAGGATTCCGCACTCCTAGACATCGTGCGGATCTCGTATCGATAGGCGACGCCCCGCGGGGACTTACAAGTGGTATCAGAGCCTTAGGCTCTTATGCTATGGTTCGAGATCTGCGTTTTGGTGTTTCTGGCACGTTTCTGATGCGTTTCTGGCCGAACAGCCGCCGCAGGCGAAGTTATGGGGATCAGGCGAAGTTGTCGCTTAAATTTTAGGGTTTAGGCGAAGATATAAGGTTAAGCGAAGTTATCCACAACTTCGCCTACCTCACAAGTTCGCTTATCAGTCAGGCGAAGTTATTGACAGGCGAAGTTTTTGCCAGGCGAAGTTATAGCCAGGCGAAGTTATGGACAGGCGAAGTTGACTTTAGGCGAAATTAACGAGAAAAAAAAAGAGTGTTTTGGAGTTTTCGTCTGTATGGCCAGGTGTACACGATTATTGTGAGACCGGAGATGTTGTTCCGTCAATGAGTGAAACTTGTTATCTCTGGGTCTTACGTGTGAACAAATACGTGTCAACTCTGGATATGGAGTTGAGTTTGTGAATGGGATATTGATTGAAACTGGATATTGACACATATTTGGGTGTTTGTGGGCAATGAAATGGTTGTTGTTCGAGGTTGACCAACTGAAGAAAGTCAAATTGAACTGAAGGTTTTCGTCATTACTGGATTGCGGTTAGAGCATATTATTTATGTTATTTTCAAGGCGTTCGAGAATTGGATCCTGAAACGTGATGCTTATTTATTAAAGTGAAAATTCTGGAACAAGTTGGATTTAATCGGGAATTAAAGTGTTTATGTTCTTGATCGTTATCCCTGGTGATTAAAGATGCTTCAGATTAATTAATGGTCATGTGTGTTAGATTCTGTCAAGATGGTTTTGTGATGAAATTGATCACTTGATGTTGAGTAGTTGAAGATTAAACCTTATCGTATGCCGACTTGTTGGTGAAGTTGTGGAGGGAGCCCAACTTCACGTGTTGGTGAAGTTAGAAGAACTTCACGTGTTGTGAAGTCAGAAGGACTCACGTGATTGGTTGAGATGATTAATTAGGCACGGGGATGCATGCATTTCAAATACCTCAATCTTTTTGGTCGGAGAAACTTACACTGAATGAGAGATCTGATATGGAAGACGCTGGTGATTGGTAGATTTGTGAAGCTACATGACAGTTTCAGACACGGCTGGTTGAAGGGCAAACAGAAGATCATCAGTTAAGAGGGAGTCTGTTGGTGCATGTTTTGTAACAGATGATCTTTTGTGTTTGTTAGAATTGAGAGCAACGGTCAAAGGGGAGTCTGTTGGTGCATGTTTTGTGACCGTCGCTATGCAATTCTGTTCAGCCGAAACGAAGTACGAAGTTTGAACAACTTTGCCATAGGCGAAGTTGTAACAACTTCTGCCATAGGCGAAGTTATAACAACTTCGCCTTAGGCGAAGTTATAACAACTTCGCCTACTGGACCAAGCCCAAGCCCGTGAAGTTGTGATTATATATATCGGCTGTGTCTTGTTTAGGTTAGTAATCCAAAAAATCAGAGTGTTTTTGTGATCAGTTTATTAGTCAAGAGAGAAACCGAGAGAGTGAGCCGTGTGGGACGGCCCGAGGTAGAGCTCACCTCGGGTCGGCCGTGTCATTTGTTTTTATGTTTGGTATGTAAGTGTTTCGGTTATTATATAAAAGATCTGCAGATGTGTTTATCCCGTTCGTGTGTTTGTTCGTGTATGTGTTTGTGTGTAATCGTGTTCTTCGTCTTCTACACCATAAACGAGTCTAGGAGGATTCCGCACTCCTAGACATCGTGCGGATCTCGTATCGATCAGTGACGCCCCGCGGGGACTTACAAACTCACTCAGCGTAGCTGACTTTTAGTATGCACGCAGGTGAGTAGATTGAGGTAGCTTGCATAAGAGGAAGCACATGGCATGGACTTGAAAAAGCTGGCATCTCAAGAAATGTTATGTTATTCTAAAGACAATGTTTTATGTTTTAAATGATTTGAATGCCCATTAAGACAACAAAGTATGGTTTTGTAATATGATGGTTTGAATGTTTTAAGATTCCGCGAATGTTTTTATTAACTCTGATATTATGAACTGTGTTTATGAGTAAATCCAACGTCCAAATGTGAGGCACCGGTAACGGGGCCTTACAATGGATGAATGAAAACTTTTATTGGAACTGTCTGACAAATTTCAACATTCGCAGATTGCTGATTACTAGGATTATAAGTATAGTTATTGTTGTATGGTGGTGGAACTTCATAGAATCCAATTCCCCCTTTTTTAACCGGGGAACGTTGAACACTTATGATGTGATCTAACATAGCAGAAGAATTTCTAAATTGTTCAATTTTTCTATTCAGTTCCACCAATTTTACCTGGTAATCAGCTATCTGTTTATCTTTTTCAACAATTAGTTTGGTCTTTTCTTCTAACACTTCATAACTAAGATCAATTGTATTTTTTCATCTAGAGTGGCTTTAAGACTTCTGATATCCTTTTCACTAGCTTTTATTTTTACCGAGTAACTGTTTTCTTTAGTTTTAGTATAGTGATGTTCTTCTTTTAAGTTTTTAAATTGAGTGTTCAAACTAACAAACTGATCAGTTAATGTTTTCAATTGATCAGACAGGTTTTCACATTGTTCATAAGGAAGTTCAGAACATACCTCTGAGTGTTGATCGTTCACTTCTGCCATGTATGCTTGATCTTTCCCTGTCTCCTTGTCATTCCTCCGGTTTCAATGTTTACCAGATTTGCCTGTTCGAACACCTCCTCAACTTGTATATTCCAGTTGTATCCACCGTTTTGTTGAGATACCATAGCCCTGTTTTCACTTCCACCCCCACTCTGTTGAGCAGGCCTGTTCTGAATTCGTTCGACTCTTTCATTTGTACACTCCTTAGCAAAGTGACCATTTTGTTGACAGTTATAACATCGAACTTTTGACTCATCAAACCCCGGTCTTTCTCCCACGAATTTTCTACCAGTTTTCTTCATAAACCTCTTTACCCTTCTTACTATCATAGCCATCTGCCACTGCAGATCCATTTCTTCCAGATCATCAGCATCGATTTGATCATAGTCTTCATCCAAAGTTGCAGGGTCGACTATTTTTCCTTTGATGTAGTTCTCATAAGATGCAATGAAGGAGGCATACAGAGCAAACTGTTGTTCAGCTGATTTTACACTCATAGGCATCTGTGAGTAGTTCTTGCTTGAAGCATTATTTGAGAAATTACCAGTTGTAGTTTGAGGTTTTGAGGGACTACTACCACCTGCTACGAAACATACGTCACCATCCATATTGAGAATCACATGACCATCTGGAGTGGAGTTTGGTTCCCCCTTTGAGTAATAGGCAGTGGATTCTGATTTTGAACTTGAGTTTGGAGTGACTTTAGCGCCACACATTCCCGGAACCTGAACCTGATCAGTAGGTGTCTCCTTTCGAGCCATGTTAAGTTCAAAATTACGTAACTTATTTACCACCGTCTCCAAGTCAATCTTCTCAAAATCTTTATCTTCTCTCATCAGAACTGTGTACATCTCCCATGGCCAAAGGCTCCAATAATCCGACAGCGTCAAAACGCTGATCAGAGCAAATCCTGTGACTTCCACGGAACGAAAGGCCACACCACGGAGGAATGTATATCCTTGAAGGATGTCGTTGAAACATTCGTCAGAGATGGGAAACTCACACACCTAGTGGCGTAATGGGTGCTGAGCAGGCTAACGCGTGTAGAACCCCAGTTGGGGAAACAACTACAACACGCGGGTAAAACTCTGCAACTTCAATGTCGGAGACTACATATTGCGAAACAACGAGGTTTCGAACCAAGAGCGCCCAGGAAAGCTGGCCCCGATATGGGAGGGGCCATACATTATTAAAGTTCTGGGAAAGGGCGCATACCGGCTCGAAAGGCTCGATGGCACCCCCATCCCAAGAACATGGAATGGAGCTCAATTACGCAGATGTTACATGTAGATCAATTCCAAACTTGTAAAGAAAAGGCCTAGAGCCACTTCTAATGGAAATGATTCTCCTTATCACATTGACGCTGATAGCCTTACCTTTATACTTATGATCTGACCACACTGATATGCCGGTATTCACCGCATAAATAAGTGAGGGAGGAAGTAAGTCGTTGTGTGTGGAAAGCGGCACAACCCGCATAAACACAAAAACGGTAAAAATTTCTAAGGAAAAGATGAGGAAAACCTTCACGCAGGTCGGATATAGGTGAAGTTTGGTCATCCTACTAAGTGAAAGTGACGGTCCTACCCGCACAATCATGATAGAGGAAACAGAACATTAACCTATTATCTGACACGCGTCGAAAAGTTAACTTATTCAAAACACTTAGAAAATTGCTAAGTTAAACTAAAATATGCATGAGCAAATCATATAATGTTTATAAGGCAAGGCAATTGCTAAGTTAAACTAAAATATGCATGAGCAAATCATATAACGTTTATAAAGCAAGCCATTAAGTGAAAGTGACGGTCTTACCCGCACAATCATTTATATTCACATTAATAGCTGTTCAAACATTACAAAATGGCTAGGTATCTACCCGCCTACAAAAAGTACAAATATATCCTAACGGCTGGGAGGAACCTCAAGATTCAGGCTTCGGGACCACTCCCTCCAAACCCACTTGAACCCGCACCATCAGTTGGCTGCGGCTGTTCAAGGAAAGATTTGAGAACAGCTAGCCCGTCATCAGCAGCAGCAACTTCATTAACCTTCTCCAAAACCGGATGAGAGAAAGCAGCGTACTGGTTCACAGCTTGGTCATAGGCAGCTTCAGTATCAACATCGTGTAGAGGAAATTTGGAAGGCGGGATGCCTTTCTCTGCAAATCCTAGACCAAGCAAGAAACCAGCTTTCTCCCCATCCTCATGAGAAGCGTTGAGGGCTGCACTCATGGCATCATCATAGGATGTGTTCGCGAAAATCCGATGCACAACCTACAAAAAAATATATATAAAATAATTTTCTAAGTATAGAAAGCAAAAAGCGAAGAATAATTGAGCTGTGCGTACCTGCGGCAACGCTTCTCGCAGAAGCCAATCCTTATGGGACAGAGCCTCCTGAAGGGTAGCTTGAGCTTGATCGCGTGCGCGTTCGGCTTCATTCTTATTAAGGTTGGCAAGCAACACCTCTTTGGCAGTAGCTTCCTCAACGCCTTTAAGCTTGCGCTCAGTGCGATCAAGCACACCCCTCTGATCCAAGAGCTCCTGTAGCTTCTTGGCATCCTCCAAAGCCAAAGCCTCATGAGCCTGCTGAAGCTTCTCCAGTTTGGCTTTCAGTTCTTCATTCTCAGCGCGCAGAGGCTCAGCAACAGCTTCAGCTTTGGTGGCCCTTTCAGTTGTATTACGCGCAGTTTCCTTAGCCAACTAGCTTGGGTAGCCTTGGAACGGGCCTCATGCCTAGCTTGAATTTCGGCCTCAAGATCCTTGAAGGCCTTCTCTTTCTCCGCAGCGGTGGCGGCAAGCTTCTTGTTCTCCTCCCGCAGCGATCGCACCTGAGCCCCCTCCAAGCTACGCGCAGTCTTTAACTTGTCGTTTTCATGACAAAGTAACTCGACACGCGGCTGCATCCGGGCGAGAAGGATTCGGAGCTCAGTGGACAAGCGGCCTTCCTGGTAGCTAACCATCGCCTCCCCCAATGCACCACTTGGAGCGGCATGGCGCGCCCAGTCGACGCAGTCTGCGGCAGTCCGGAGAGTTGTTCATCGGCGGATATTCCACCTTGGTGCATAAACCTCATTGGAATCCGAAACTGCGAAAACAAAAAACAGTTAGGAAAAAATGACAAGAATGGATAACAGGCCAAAGTAACCCCACGCACCTGTAGGGTCGATAACAGGCCGATAGCCGCTAAACCCATCACCCGAACCTAAAGGATATCCATCCAAGAGGTCAAGGAGATGGGAAGGAGGCAAAGATTGGACCCCCTCATCAACAGAGGTAAGTCTAGAGGCCCCAACTCCAAACATACCTGAAAAACCGGCCAAGGACGAGGTAGTCGCTGACGCCGAATGTGACACTGCAGAAGCCATTGAGGTAGAGACCATCGGAGATGAACTCATTTGAGATGAACTCATAACCGTGGTAGCCGCCGCAGATGAGCTCGCGGAAAAAGTCACCGCCGGTCCGGTGAATGATGTAGTAAAGATGGCACTGACGGCCGGCGGAGAAGTTGAACTGCTCAACGCAGCAACGAAACTGGACGCCATCGTCGGCACGGCAGCCATGACAGATGACGTCATAACCGGAACAGTTGCTTCAACAGTATAAGCAACTGAACCAATACCAGAAACAGGCGCAGCCGCCTGGGTCATCGCCTCGGATAGGTTGACCAAACCTATCGTCGTGGGTCCTGAACCACTTCCTCCCGCACCACTCTCTTCAAAAACAGAGAAGTCCACTCCTGCATAAAGAAAAACCAAAGATAAAAAACAAAGGCGGAAGGAAATACGGAAAAGGTACACAAAGTATACTTACTGGTTTTCTTGATCTTGAAAGCCCTAACAGGCGGAGATGGACCCGATGAAACTGGCATCTTCACGCCAGTTATCTTCGCAACGCTTGGTGGCTCGGAAGTGACAGCCGTTGTCTCAACCTCTGAGACAATGGTCTCGTCACCACCAAGGTTCCCCGCCGCCTCCTCACTTTCAGTCTCGGAATCAGACTGATTCCCCAGGTCAACGAAGGTAGCAACCTTCGTTTTGCCCTTCACGCCAGCCGCCTTCTTTTTCGTCACAATAAAAGGCTCATCTGCGGATCCCTCATCAGAAGATGACAATATCAGAGGAATTCCAGCAGAATTGTGAGCATGAAGAGGACGAGGATTAAAGAACTCCTTACCTGGCCGAGTGGCGCTTAAAATCTCGTGGCCTGGCAGGTAGACCTCTACGAATCTATCCGCAGTCTTCTCCAGAATGGGCAACTCGTTCTCATCAAGATCACGAGTACCCAATCGCGCGGGACCACCAGTCTCCCGCGAGTGCAAGAGCGACTGTAAGTCGTTCCCCTCTGAAACAAAAAAGATAACAATTTTAGAAGGAAATCCTAAACCAACACAAAAGACGGAGCATACCATAAGGAATATAGTTCAAACCGTATTCAAGAACGATGGGTGTTTGCAGCGTCCCAGACCCGGCATCCTTCCACACGCGGCTCATACCAAGCATGACCATCCCAGACTCCACGAAGCGATAAACAGGAGTCCGAATCTGGGAAATCTTGGTAAACCATTCCGTCTCCTGGTAATTGGAGGCCGGAAGGTTAGGAAGTGCCCTCCCATTCTTGAACGTCATCGCAAGGGGGACGACACGAGCGGAAATGTAGAAAAATTCCCGCTTCCAAGACCGAAGACTACGCTCAGTAGCGCAGATCTTCAAACCCTTGATCCGAGTGACAAGGGTATACCAACCCTGGATGCACCTCCAGGTATAGAAGGTCATCAGGCGGTCGACTCGGGGCTCGATATCCAAAACACGGCACACCCATTCGAAATGGCGAACTTTAGCAATTGCCATTGGGTGCACCTCTGTTAAATGAACACCGTGTTTCTCCAAAACATGGTATACGAACTTCGTCAATGGGAATCTTAGATTCTCATATATAAAGAACGACGCGTAAACCCCTATCTTGCCCTTAGGGGCGTCGTATACCGTCTGGTTGGCCTTCGGGAACTCCGGCTCATAAGGCTCCAGCATGAACTTCTTGACGATGTAATGGTATACATCGACAGAAATAGTACACTGACACTCGCCGGCAGTACTCCTATCGTCCTTATCGGACTCTTTGACGTTGACCTCTGGGTCATGAGGAGAAGAAGAAGACATTTTTTAAGGATGAAAGAAAGCGGTTTCCGGAGAATGCTCGCCGGAAAAGATGAGTATTTGCCGGAAATCGCTTAAAAGAAAACGGAGAGTGAAGTGAAGGTAAGGGATGAAATACACCCTCTCCCCCTTATATACTCATCGCAATAAATGTGATGAATTTAATGCAGATGAGAGAGAAGGCGCAGGAGCAATGACACGGCGACACGTGTGGATAAAGCAAGCTGGCAACAGGTGTCAAAAAGGCGCGTGCCGTAAAACTCGCGCCCACGCGCCTGAAAAAGCGTTTCGATTGACCACATGCTGTCACGTCGTCATAACTCCCTGCGCGTCCTAAAACCGTCAGAAGACGCCAACGTCCTTTCAACCGTTTGGACTGTCCTTATCCTTTCACCAACTCTCCGAATTTCAAAAAGATTCAAAAATAAGAGGGAATATACCCCCCTTACCTTGGAAAGCAAGAAACCATAAGACAAGTGCGGGTACAGTGTCAAGGCGAAACCCTTCACATACTTAGCATTTGCAGGGAATTGAAGCCAAGAAGATACCTTGGAAAACAAGAAACCATAAGACAAGTGCGGGTACAGTGTCAAGGCGAAACCCTTCACATACTTAGCACTTGCAGGGAATTGAACCCAAGATGGATCTTATGGGTCATGCTTGCGGAAAGGGAAATAACACCCCCGCATGGCGGGAACGTTGAGAACTAGATTGTTTGAAGCTTCAAGGTGGAATTGGTTGTTTAACATAACTTATCACTATGTCTAAAACTACCAATACCCCGTGGAGAATCTACACAAGTGAAACTCAACGCTCCCGACTTGCGGAGAGGTTACGCACCTACCCGCATCATACCCAAAGATCAGGCAGAAAAAGTCGGGAATTTTCTGCAAGTGACATTAGGAAAACTGCGGGAAGAATCACCACGGAGAACCTTAAAAAACGAAAACCCCTTTAAAACCCCTTGCTTAAAGTCCAAAAGTTCACCTCACTTATTAACAATTCATGAGAAGAACAATGGACTGGGGGGACTTGAAGATGTAGGTCCCCGCAAAGCCCAGTTGGACCCGCAAGACTCACCTTAAAGAGGTACGTCTGCGCAAAGACCAACTGGATCCGCAGGACCCACCATGCTCAGAGAGATGAAGACCTTACTCGCAGTAAGCCAGCTGTTCCCGCAGGAAAGCCTCCCTTGGTACAGTGCCCTGCCTGTTCCCGCAGCTATGGGTACAAGCCAAGAAGGAAGGCTACCGGCACTAACAGTAAGGCTACACGCATAAGGTACTAACTCTTATACTTAAGTAATGTCACCTGAAGAAGGAATGAGCAGGGCGGGAATATTCCCGCCCAAAAGAGCCAGTCCGTACGCTTCTAGAAGATCTTTTGTACTATACCTACCAAGATATGGACAAATAGACAAGATCTGACGAAAGCGACCCATGAACCAATCACAGGGTGACAGCTCACCGACAATAGTACGAGGAGGAACACGCTCCAGTACAAAATGTCACTATCAGCCGCTGCCTACCCACCAACTCCCATCGTGGCACGAACGTAGCCCATAGTTGGTGGAAAAGGATTATTATATACAGCTGACCGTACCTGCTTGGAAACCTACCTTCGGCTATAAATACTCCAACACCTTGGAACGGTATAATCATCTGATCTTATCTTATCTTCTCTCTAGCTATTTCTCTCTATATACACTTATATTCAGAGCAATCTAGTCTGATTCTCACGCCGGAGGGTGGTCACAAGGAGGAACCCCCCCCCCCCTTCTCAGTGACGAGCTCACGGTGTCTGTTTTGCAGGTTGAGAAGAATAACCATCTTTGCCGGACCTAACCCTCGTGGGAAACATCTACTTAACCCTAAGATTATCCTTAATCTGCCGGGGTCATTTAGTGTTTCTTCAGTGATGAATTCAGAGCTGTCGATCAACGACTTCCATTGTTTAGAAACGGATCTGAAACGAATTCGAGATTTTACACAAAGGAGACGATTGACGATTTCCTCTTGGATTTCAAAGGGAATGTTGTCGGACATTTTTGCTTTGATTTTGATTTTGATTTTGATTTTGATTTTGGGGTTTCAAAGGGAATTGTTCCGGTTCTACGATTAGAAATTTGGACCGCTGAACATGGGAAATACAATTGGGCTACTGGGCTTCAGATGTTACGGGTTATGAATCATCAATGATGGATTGGCCCGGTTATAAGATAACGCAGTTTAGAAATTGTTTAACTTAGGAGTACACTAGGTTAACATATATATGGAGGAACAACCGATGATTTGTGGGTAGGGTTATAGAGACCGGTTTGGGTTGGATCGGACCACACAGATGGGTTCAACAACTAGACTTAACGAGGTTAGTGGAGTCGGGTTTAATTGCAAGTGAAATGAAACCACAAGGTCGAAAATCACAAATTTAAAACTATTGAACTAAAACCGCATATTTGGATAAACCACATAGACGAAAACCACAGTTCACTCGATAACAAACCACAATGATCATTCGTGCGTCACTAATGGGTCCATTCGGATGCCATGACAAATTCATATAATGCATCCCACTAAAACACCTATCCAATATCAATCATGTCTACCAATGAAGCTTACTTTCATGAAGCCACTTTCATAGACCAAAACGGTCAACTCAAAACCACAAAGATTCCAGTGGTTCAAGAACTAGCACGTACCAACCACTTCCCCAAGAGGTTCATAGCCTCACCACCACCGGACCACCACCCTACATCCACCACCACACTCCAAGTAACCCCACCGGTGATTGACATATCAAAGCTACAAAGTAACGGCAGCCGGACGGCAGAGCTGCAGAGGCTGACAGAGGTTGCAAAAGAGTGGGGTGTGTTTTTGATAAAGAATCATGGGGTGGATGATACAGTGTTGGATGAAGTTAAGGATGTTGTAAAAGGTTTCTTTGGGTTGAGTTATGAGGAGAAAAGAGCTAACGTTGGATCGTATAAGAGTGTGGATAATATGGGATATGGTAAGAACTTTGTCAAGTCTGAAGATCAGCCGTTGGATTGGATTGATCGGTTGACTATGAAAGCAGCTCTTGTTGATGAGTTAACTAATGGGATCTCTGTTTGGCCTAAAAAACCAAGAAATTTCAGGTTAAATTATAACTGATTATTAGTTTATTTAAAGGCATTTATGACTCAGTTAAATAGTTAATTGGGTTGGCTTGGACTTAAACCGAACCAAAAACTGGAATTCGGGTTTTCAAGTTTTTGAAAACTATTAGGTGTTGGTTTTTTCGGTTTTCACAATAAGATTTTCTTTTGTTAATTAATGATTAATTGATTATTTCACGTTTGAACATAAATTTATTGGGTTACACCATTTATTAATCTTATATTATAAACTACTTAAAATCAAATTTTATTTCTCTTTTGGTTTTTCGTGTTCCAATCGGCCTAGGTCGAGACTTTTTTTAGCTTAACCAAACCAAAAAACATTTTAATTATTAAAAGACATAAACCAAACTGTTGATTTTTTATTCGGTGAGGTAATCTTAGTTCAGTTAAGTCGGAAATTCCTGTTAAAGTTAAATATATTGGTTTCATGAACATCCCTAGCTAGTTACATTTGTTTGTTTTTTTGTTTGTTAGTTTGTCTGTGTTGACATAATTTTATATTAAAATGGTACAAACATGTATGTATGTAATGAAAGTGTTAAACAGGCAAGCTATAGAAAAATACGTGGAAGAATCAAGAAAGGTGCTTGATGATTTGCTTCAAGATCTTGCAGAATCTATATCACTGGATCGCAATGCTTTCTTGCAACACTTTGAGCCCGAACAAAGTGAGATCAAGGTTAGAGTGAACTACTATCCACCATGTCCCAGACCAGATCTTGCAATAGGATTAATGCCCCACTCGGATTCAAGTGGGCTTACCCTCTTGCTTGAGTTTGGGGCCACGGGAGCCCTACAAGTGAATAAGGGCTCGGGTTGGGTCACCCTCGAGTGGCCTAACGATAATAGTTTGATGGTGAATATTGGTGATTTGGTGGAGATTATGAGTAATGGAGTGTTGAAGAGCATGTGGCATCAAGTGAGGACACAACACGATGTGGAGCGGTTTTCACTTGTGTATTTCTATAACCCGCCTCCCCAGTGCGCAATCAGACCGGTGGTAGGAGGTACTTTAATAGAGGAGATGTATAAGAAAGTGGTTGTGGAAGACTGTGTCTAACTATTACATAATTAGCCCAGCAACTAGCAAGGTGGCCATAATGTATGCAAAGGTTAAATGATGAAGAAAAAAACACATTTTATGCACTTCTAGTACTATGAGTTTTAATACTTTAACCTCGTCTATACAATTTAGGGATGTCAATACTTAATAGTAGAGATAGGATGAGTATCGTTAATCTCAGTCTCATTCCAAATTATCAGAAGGGGTCTCATACCCAATTATAAAAACATGTATCTTATTAGATTACAAAACATGTCTTGTGTCCATAACTCAATACCCGTCGGGTATTCGGGTATACCCGCAAATATCAAATATACAAGTTTATGATCTTTTGTTAGGGGTGTTCAAAATTTGATTCGAATTCGAAAAATTCGAAATTCGAATCGATTCGAATTCGAATATGAAGATTCGAATTCGATTTCAAAATATTCGTATTCGATTCGATTCGTATTCGAGTATAGTAATCGAATATGAATCGAATACGAATTCATTATTTTTTATTCGATTCGATTCGAAATTCGAATTATATAATTTATTAATATATATACTTAATTTATTAATTTTGTTCAAATCCCTAAATAATAAAGGTCCAAAACATAATAATTAATCCCAATAACCCATACTGATATTTCTTAATTTTGTCAATACTTAATTTTGAACTTATTATCATGAGGTATTGTAGCTACTTGAAACTTATATTTTTGTGTTTTACATTGATGATTATGGTTTTTTGAAGTTTTGACATAGGTGAACTTGAATCAATTCGAATTTATTCGAATTCGATTCGAATTCGAGTTTCAAATACGAATAGAATCGAATTTCGAATATGGAATATAATACGAATATGAATACGAATATGAATACGAATCGAATAATTCAACTTTTAAACGAATACGAATCGAATACGAATACCAGAAAAAAAAAAATTATTCGAATTATTCGATTCTATTAACTTGAAAATTCGTTATTCGATTCGATGAACACCCCTATCTTTTGTGTTAAAAATTACTTGTTAGAGTATACATTACCCGAAACAACTCTTATACTCAACTCAATAACCGATTTAAAATATTAAACCCTCAACTACACTTATCTCGTAATGCTATAATTTTTTGAATTTCAAGTTTCTATAAACTTTAACACACTATGTGTTTTATGTTTTTAAATTACATAATATATTGATGTATTCGAGTAAACAGGTTTTAGAATTCAATTAAAATTAATTAACAAATACACACTAAAACACATTTACTATTGCGAAAATTTCTAAAATAGCCCATTTAGATAATGTGTTTCCAAAATCATCCCCACTAATTCAAGTTTCCAACTTTGTCCCTTTGGTATCTCGTCGCCGACGACATGATAGCGAACACCGACGATGCGATACTGAAACAAATAGGATAACGACACGTGGCCGGAATCTGTGTTGACGATGCGTTATGTTGCTAACGTAGGGTAGCGGCGATGCGTTATGTTGCTAGCGTAGGGTAGCGGCGATGCGTTCAGGGGCGGACCTACATAGTAGCCGTCGGGGTCCCGGGACACCAATGTTTTTTAAAATTTATTTAGAAGCGATATAGAAAATTTTTGAAGGACCCCATATAAATTAACACTTGGACCCCATATCAATATTACCATTCTAGTCTGGTGGAAACCCCCTTCCAATACCACACGAATGACCCGAGTTCGAGCCTTGCTCTTTCCCGTTTTTTTATGTATTTCGTTTTTTAAAAATTTACTTTATATTAGTTTTAATTTTGACTTTTGGCCCATGGGTTTTAACATATCCCAACCCAACTCATCAGACGTAACACCCTCCACACACATCTCAACCCCACTGCTTATCCCTAACTCACGCCTCTCTCAGTTTTTCCGGCCAGCCTCCGCCCATCTTCGCCCATATCCGCCAGCCTCCGCCTCACTCCAGCCACCGTTCACCCCTCTTTGGTCTTATAAGTCTTTGTTTCCTCTTATTTTGTCTCAAACTAAAGGTAATTTTAGGGCTAATTAGTTGATTGATTTTATATATAATTATACATTTATACTCATGTTGGTTATTGTATGTTGTATATTGTTGTTAGATTGTGACTTAGTTTTCTTAAAAACTTGAACTTTAGGGTTAATTATGCAAGAATCATTGAAAAGAAAGTTTGAGCCCTCGTCTTCTTCAAGTAATACATCTAAGAAAATTGATTTGGAAGACCTTCCATCAGATTACGTTCATGTTTTTCGGGTATGAATTAAAAGTGTATGTTTCATCTAGTTTCTAATTTAGATTCTTTCTACTTACTCGTTTCCAATGACACCATAGTTCCGTGTTTTATTATGTTCCTCGCCTCGACCCGACCCGAATAACGACCGACCCGAAAAATTTTGTAAACCGAAAAATTGGGACCCCATCGACAAAAAATCCTGGGTCCGCCACTGGATGCGTTATGTTGCTAACGTAGGGTAGCGGCGATGCGTTATGTTGTTAACGTAGGGTAGCAGCGATGCGTTAGTTGATAACGCATCGCTGCTACCCTATGTTAGCAACATAAACGCATCGTCAACCCTATGTTATGTTAACACATCGTCGGTGTTCGCTAACATGTCGCCGGCGACGAGATACGTTTATGTTGCTAACATAGGGTAGCAACGATGTGTTATCAGCTAACGCATCGTGGAACCCCTGCTTTAAACATTAACGCATCGCTACTACCCTATGTTAGCAACATAACGCATTGTCAACCCTATGTTATGTTAACACATCGTCGGTGTTCGCTAATATGTCGCCGGCGACGAGATACCAAAGGGACAAAATTGGAAACTTGAATTTTGAGTAACAAACTTGGAACCACATTCTATAAATTGGCTATTTTGAGAATTTTCCCATAACCAAGACTAACCGTCGTCTCTAGCAGGGGACTGAATTTTTATTTTTTTTAAATTATATACATAAAGAAAAATTATGTACGTTTATATAAGGTAATAAGGGTATGTGTTAATATAAAGAACCTAAAATTTATCCAAAAGGCCCAATATAAACATATAATGGATTTCAGTCTTCTAAGTTCTAATACATTTGTGATAAATTAAGCCCGATAAACTGAGCCTAAGTCCTATCAGTTCTAATTAATTGACAAATAATCTAGATTCTAGGCCATCCATTTGCAACATTCACAATGGTAATAAGACTCACTTCTCATACTTTTATTGAGTGCTTGAAATTTCGGAGACGGTTTGCCTGGGACGTGTCAAAATCTTCCTTGTGCCTTACAAATCTGGCTTATAAGCCAAATTCTTGTTGCAGTTAAAATTAAAAGGTTAATAGTTTTTTTTAATGAAGTATGTCGATGCTAAAAACTCCAAATACATATCCAAACAATTATAGTAATTATCTTATGACATGTCTTTACCATTTTAGCATTTTTGTGTCTAAAGAACTGGTATTGATTTTGTTAATAATATATTACAAACAATTAACGAGGGAAATTTAATTTAAGAAACAATATTATCATGTGGAACGTTTTTGTTAGTTAAAGGCCATTTTTTGGAAAAACCGAAAAAGCCAAAGAAACATTCCGTTGCCGGGACTTGAACCCGGGTCTTTCGGGTGAGAGCCGAATATCCTGACCAACTAGACTACAACGGATTTGTGTTTAGCTTTAGCATGAAATTGTTAAAACTAAAACTTCTCTAGAAACCAGACTAGGATTAATAATGGTAAAATCAGGCATTAGTTGGTAGTTCAAGAGGTCTACTAACAAAACTAATATATATGCGGTACGTTTTGCTAACAATATTCCGTGTACATGATATTAAATCAATCAAAAAATCAGGCGAGTTGTAGCATCACGATAAAACATATACGCACGTAAAACTTTCATGAACACAATCATCATGCAGCAATTATAAATGTGTCGATGAATAATTCAATTCAATGTTTTATTATGTTATATTATGTTTGGTTGTAATCTGGTTCCATGGGTGTGTAGATTACGTTTTAATTGAGTTAGATTTTTGGTATTTTAGAGTTTGTATTTCTAAACAAACTAAAATGTGCATTGAAACAATCTTAAAACTAATCACTTACCAAAATGGAAGAACACAGAGATTGGGAATAAAGAATAACGTGTTGATTTAGGGCACTAGGGCCTAGGGGCGTCTCGAGTACTCCTCCATGACGGTAAGCTATATATACCGAGAGCGGGTACATCGCTGCCACCATTGCAGGCACCCGCTGAAATTTAAGATTTTGAATAATATTTTATGAAGTAGTTAAAATATTTAGAAGCTTTTGAAATTTATTTATTTTTAACTTAAGTTTGATATATAAAATATAATGTTCAAACTATAAAAGGAGTTATCTAAAAAAAGGCAAAAACATATTTATAAATAATTCTATGTATAGATCACAAGAAGTGACGTTGACGATATATATAATGTCACCTTTTCCATACAGTTAAATTAAAACAATACGTAATTAATCCATTTTTAACCGCAATGACTGCTTCCAATCTCCTTTAGTTCTTCAAAAGCATGCATTGTCTCCGTGTCAAACCCTCCTGCAAACTACAAGTTGAACCTCTTTTGTTATTAAAATGTAGTGTTTAGCTAGACTATATGCATTATGATCATGAAAGCAAATTACATAATTGCACTCTAATTCTTAATTACCTGATGCACTCGAAAAGCAAACCGAACGCCTTGAAGTAACAAATCCCCGTCTCGTGAAGCTTCGTTACACTCGAGTTCTTTTGCTATCATTTGCATACATTCTCGTGCTAGTGTCAGAGAACTTAGTTTAATCTGTATTTGGCAAATCCAACAACTTAATACCACTCCATCTCATTCCCTAAATTAAGAGAGACTCAACTCATATTATCTTTATTTAGAAACTCGCTATTTATTCTCTATTTTACAAACCCAGTGGGAGGAGAAAATAAAATAAGGGAAGACTAATAAAAAGATATTATTTAGGTAAACAAAAATAGATATGGGAAAATGAGTTCTAGAAGACTTTTAAATAATGAACAAAATTAATATGAATTTAGCTAATTCATAAAGTAATAACTTAAACGTTAGTGCTCTTAGCGAATTGGTGAAAAAAAAAGTGCTTAGATTCCTTTTGGTGAAATAGATCGAAGCTGACATAGTTAAGTATTGGTGGTGTTTTAGTTTGTAATGTTTGCTTTTATTTGAGGTGTTTTTCTTTTTGTAAGTTTTGGTGGAAATTTTATGTAGTGGTGCTGGCCCAGTTTCCTGCTGGGTTGGGCTTGTGCATAAAATTCACTTGTTGGTTGTTAAAAAACAAAAATGAAAAAAGAAATAAGAGAGAGGTGTCATGTTAAGGAAAAAGAAAATAACCAAATTAAATATTAACTACGTATAATGATTGACACTGTTTTTTATTTCAGTAGACAAGCACCTACGTACTGCATTTCATATCTTAAGTTTTCAAGTATTAAATAATTTTTAATATTTTAAAAATTAAATTTTAATACCTTTAAGTTTTTAAATACTTAATGAGAATAACTTTCTAAATATTCTTAAAAGTGTTTTAAGTTTCTATATATTTTATTAATAATTAATATTTTTATAGTTTCTAAATACTTTAGAAAATTTATGTTATAACATTTTAAGTTTTTCAATATTTAAAAAGAAATGAAGTTTTGATATATTTAAACTTTTTTAACTAAGTTTTTAAATTTTAGTCACGTTGCTAAATATTTTTTGAAAATCAAGTTTTAATTATTTTAAGTTTTTATTTTCTTTAAATTATTCACTATTAATTTTAAGTTTTTATTTAGAAATTAAGTTTTAATAATATTAAATTTTTAAATATTTTCTATAAATAATTAATTTAAAATTTTATTTATTTATTAATTGACATAAGAAATTACATAATCATGTGTTGACGTGGCATATGATGTTTTGTTTTTCAAAATATATATATATATTTGGCGCAAAACTAAAATACATCTGTAGTGATGTGGTACTGGACTTGATTTTTTATTTTGTAATCACATATCATAGTTAAATTATATAATTTACATTTTCATACCAAAAAAACAAAAGTGTTCAACGATTACTATTTGTAAGTTAAAATAACCTAGTGATTCTTAGTAAGAAAAATCCAATATACAAAATGTAGTTTTTAATTAGCTTAATTTACAATCAAGATTTGTGGTTAACTAATGCGCCTTTTTTTTCTTTGTATATTGTTAACCAAGTTTTATAAAACCCTTTGCTTGCTAATAAAGGAAACAAATTATTAATTGATGAATTTGCACCCACACCCACACCCACTATACCTTTCCAACGACTCCTGTATCCATCAACCATTGCCATGGAATTTGTAGCTCTTTGTACCTCTTACTTGTTGCTTCTCTCGTTCTTTCCAGTCCACTAATACTTGACTCTAATCTGAATCATATATTACCAAAAAACATATATAACTAATTAATCCAATTATATGAATATTAACTTTGGTCTAATCATATTTACCTGTCTTGAAGGGCTTGCATCTTCCTTAATGATTGAATCAAAGGCTGTTTCAACCCATTTTTGAAGCCTAAAACTTCGGATTCAAGATTCTTTAAATCTCGGTAACTAAAAGCAGCCTCACGCAATGCATCTGCTTTTCGTTCTGGCCATTGTGGGAAGTGCTTTAGCACCGCCCGTTCGTCCACTAGACATGATAGTTCACCATCAACCCACTTCACAAACGGCTCAACATCCGAAATCTTAGTAAACGCTGCACTTTGTACCTCCCTTATCAAAAAGTTTAATAGGGGACCATATTTCTCCACATCTGATTTTATCTGTCACAATAATTTTAAATATCATGATATAGTTATTAATGTTTCATCATTATCTTACACACAAACTTTTATATAATCTGATATCAATTATTTAATACTACACCTTTTCCAGTTTATTTAATTAAACATTCTAAGTTATAAAATTTTTGAACTTAAAGTTACACTTATTGTGCATATAATTTTTTTGTTACATGTTATTATTGTTCAACTTTATAATTAATATTATTGAAGTCACTACTAGAAAAAGAAATGTTTTTCTACAACTGATTTTGCAGAAAATTTGTTGGAAAATCCAATTTTCAACAGTTTTCCAACAAAAAGTTACGTTGGAAAAACATATGCTTAAAAAATCGTTTTCAATCGTTTTCCAACAACTTTTCTTACAAAATTGCTACAAAAACATGTGGTTGTAAATTGCCAATAATTTTCCTAAAAAACTTTTTTGATTTAACATAATGTTTATTAGATAATATTGTAGGAAAGTTGGAGCTTATTTTTTTATTTTTTTTTTGTTGTAACTATTTGTCGTAAGAAATTTTTATGGGAAAATAATTTGTTTTCTAGTAGCGAGTGTGAGAGCTTACAGAACTAAGATAAGTCGACCGATTCTCAATTTCTCCAATCATATCTCGAGAATAAGCAGGCAGGACGAAACAAGTGACCCCGTTTTTATTCTCTTTCTGCGTATCTCTTTTCATAAGCGATCTATAGAACTCCATAACAGCTGGAACCCGCCGAACCGTCTTTGATCCAACCGGTGTCATTGGAATAGGCGGTGGTGGCGGCGGTGGAGCTGTTACCCGTCTTTGCAGCAGCTGCGGTGGCGAAGGTGGTGGTGGTTTTGGTAGACTCGCATTTTGTGTCTCCGGTACGTCTATTTGAATTAGCTTCGGTTTTTGCGGTGGTTCGTCTATAACTTTACCTGAATCCATCGAGTTTTGTAGCTTCTTCCATAATAATGATTTCCTTTCGAGATCATGTGCTTTTACTGTGGTGATTTGTGTCTTAAGACGACTTATTTCTTGTTTTAGTTCGTGGTTTTCTTTCTGTAACGAGCCGATCTCGAGTAACGCAGCTTCGAGTTCTTTTTTAATGTCCTCACCGGACGGCATTTTCTGGTGAGTGTGTAAATACGGTGAAGGATTTGATTAATGGTTGGGATCTCAAATCTTACCAAAGTGTTGATGTTTGCTTGTGATATAAGGTACGAGGGTTTTCACCAACACCTATAGGCTATAATAGGTTGTATTTGACTGATTTAACCCTAGGATGTCTTGGAATGTCGGGAGTGAGACATGGGTCTTCTAGTAATTCCGCATTTCTACCTGTTGACTGTTTATCTTTTGAATGATCCCTTTATTTATATTATGCAAATCACCTTTAAGTATCAAAACTTATACAAATAGTTTTTGTTTCACGTTTAGGGGATTACTTATTTTCATCAACTTATAAACTTTTTGAAAAACAATAAAGTGTTTATGATTGCTTATATTGAGAGAAAAAAAGTTTCATAAGTTATACATTTATAACTTATTAACTTAATGAAAAGTAATAAAGAGGCAAAATAAGGAATTCCAAACACCCTTACACACTAAAAAAAAGATATGACACCTCGTATAATCCATATATACCTTCTTTTCAGTTTATTCTTTTATTTACCGATTTACCTACGATAGTAATATAATTTTTATAAACAATCAACACTCTTAATTTTGAAAGAAGTACTAACAAAATTCCTCTTTTCAAGACTTAAACTCATGATCTTTCTCATAGAGGATAAAACGTTTAAAAAAATCCATAGCCACCCCACCAAAATAGTGACAGATAATTACCATGGTAACTAAAGGTGATTACATTAAGTATATTATTTTCTTTTAACTATTAATATGTTCAAATTTAAAAATCTAATTTTACTTTCATCATTTTAATACTATATATGAAATGAAAGAAAAAGTCTTGAAAATATCTATAATATTCTTTCACTTCTTGTGAAGCAATAACCAATAAAGTGAAAAGGTGGAAACAAATTTATAAGTGATTACGACGGTTTATTAGAAAAAGGAGCCGACCTCGATTCATAGATCTTAACCAACCCCTAAATAAAACTCTAAGCAAATAATATTGTAATTTGAATTTAAAATTGTTTATTAAACATTAGATGTTGAAGATAATTTTTCAAAGGGTAACACCGGTGTTCGCTTATAACACGAAATAGTTCGCTTACACAAAACATGCATGACCATTGAAAAAAATACGACGAAAATTCTATATGACTGGTGCGGAAATTATAGTATTCATTAATAGAGTTAAGGGTCGTCCTTGTAGATGACTGATACGTCTCTACAGACCGAGGGCCATTGATATATAACAAATTAGCTAGTAGTGAAGAACCAAAAAACAATATTGAGTTATGATGACGGGCCGCATGCCATGTCACCTTAACCGCTTTGCTCACATCTATGATGTGTGTGTGATCAATAGATTTCTCTCAAAATTTACAGGTTCAAAAAAGATATGATGTTTTGATCCATAGATTTGTCTCTCAGTTCAATATCAATGCTCGTTATCTTATTGGAGTTTGATTGCAGAGAGACCGACTATCAAACTGGTGCATTTAGTGATACTTGACCATTCGTTCGATGGATATCTCTCTAGACGTGCACTTGAAGAACCCTTGAAACTACACAAGTTTTTAGCAGACAACGCCTTGAATGTAGTTTGATGATTATTGGCACAGTCCACGTGATTTGTATCAATAATTCGTTTCTAAAAACCATAAGTTATTACATAAATATTTCACTATATGTAAATATTAATATATGTTTAAACTTTTAAATTTAATGTCATGTATTATTATTACAATATTGTATACCTAAAAGTGAACATTGTTTTAGGTGAAATAAGGATTGCTTAACCAAAGTAATGACCGTCCCATGTGCCTCAAAGTTTGTCAAAGCCACGTGATCTTATTGTGTTCCTTGTAAAAGAAAAGAAAAAGTGAAAGAAGAAATTAAAAGGGGAAACTTGCACAAAACATTTCTCGGGTGTGTAAAACATAATTCCATAACTTCTTGGGTGTGAATCTCAACTTGTGGAGCTGATCGAAGAGGACTTGTTGCTCTTTTTAAATAATCGCTCAAATTCCCCACTTCTATTGTAATTTGGTTTGTTGCGTGTTTCGTGTTTGACTGTTGTGGGCTTAAAGCTTTTACGGTCCCCGTTATTTAAGCCGGGCTTTTGGTTATGTTGTAATTCACATGTCAAATTTAAACAAAATCTTTGTTTAACCGTTTCCTAATTATTTTGTATCGTTTTTTCTTGTTAATTATATATGCCTCTTTTATGGATTTATTATTTTCTAGATCATTTGTGCGACAGTTTTTCAAATTCCAATTGGAAGTCAAATTATGGTTTTAATGCATGAGTGTTATGGGTCACCTTCCAAATATGGCCCATTTTTTATGCCTATCATTATCTTGAAATGAAATCAATTGCCTTGTGGTGAAGGAAACTCTTGGTAGAGTGATGCAAGGCCAAGTATCCTCTATTTCTGGCCCTTGATTTGAATAGGGTATTGTTAGGGAGTAGAGCTAATTTATGAAGGGCATTTAAGTGCCATATGCCCCAAGTCCAAAGGAAGGGCAGTGACCATTCTTTGTCTTGTGGTATATTGATATATATACTAAATCACATGATACATTATCACATCTGAAGAAACACTAACCGGACCCCGGACATATTACTGATAACTTGGGGGTTAGATAGATGTTTCCCACGAGGGGTTAGACCCTTTGAAGATGGTTCTTCTGATAACCTGCAAAACAGACACCGTGAGCTCGTCACTGAGAAGGGGGGGGGTTCCTCCTTGTGACCACCCTCCGGCGTGAGAATCAGATTAGATTGCTCTTTAAATATAAAAGTATATTAAGAGATTGCTAGAGCAGATATCAGGTATAATATGATGATAATGTCATAAGATATGATGATAATAGATGGTCATACCATTTGTGGTATTTATAGCCGAAGGTACAGGGAGGTATGGCCGGCTGCAATAGTGGTCCTGTTCCACCAACAGTAGCCTACGCACGTGCCCTGCTGGTAGTTGGTGGGTAGGTAGCGGCTGATAGAGACCAGGCCTGCTGTATACTATTCCTTTTCCACCAACTGCCGGCTACGCACGTGGTATGACAAGAGTTGGTGAGTAGGCAGCGGCTAATAGTGACATACAGTGTAGGAGCATGCTGCTCGCCATACTGTTGTCCATAAGCTGTCGTATCTTTAGTCAGATCTTTTTCCCATACCTCGTCAGGTACAATACAGAAGATCTTCCCGTATCGTACGGACTGGCTTATTTGGGCGGGAGTATTCCCCCTCCCGCCCTTATGCGGGATTGTTCCCGGCTTCGCTCATTCCTTCAGGTGACACTGTGATTGAGAGCTAAGTGCCTTGTGCGTGTAGCCTTGCTGCGCGGGTGGCCTTCCCTAATGGCTTGTATCCGAGGCTGCGGGGACAGGCGGAGTCCTTCACCATTGGGAGGCATTTCCTGCGGGACCAGCTTGCGTACTGCGCGTAAGGACGTCACGTCTCTGAGCATGGTTGGTCCTGCGGATCCAGTTGGTTTCTGCGCAGACGTCCCTGTTTAAGGTGAGTCTTGCGGGTCCAACTGGGCTCTGCTGGGACCTACCTCTTCAAGTCCCCCCAGTCCAATGTTCTTCACATGAGTGTTTAATAAAGTGAGGTGAACTTTTGGACTTTAAGCAGAGGGTTTTGAAAAGGGTTTTTTAAGGTTTTCCATGGGGATTCCTCCCGCGGAAGTCCTTGTCACTTGCAGAAATTCCCGAGTTTCCTGCTTGGTCTTTGGGTATGATGCGGGTAGGCTGTAACCTCCTCGCAAGTCAGGAGCGTTGAGTCCTACTTGTGTGGATTCTCCGTGAGGTTTTGGTAGTTTTGAACATAGTGATCAATTATGTTAAAACCACCAATTCCATCCTGGAGCTTCAAACAACGTAGTTCTCGACGTTCCCGCTATGCGGGGATGTTATTTCCGTTTACGCAAGCATTGCCCAGAAGATCCTGTTGGTACATGTATGTCAGTAGTTCATAGTCTAGCATTTGTAATCGAGTCTGTAATGTAATTATGTTTTGTTTATGTTTGTTTTGTAATGCGCGAAGTTGTCAACAAGTTCGCTATGGCGAACTTGTTGAATCAGCGAAGTTATTGACAACTTCGCCTGTGGCGAAGTTGTCGTGTTTAAATACTGTTCAGCAGAACAGATTACGTGTTGTTCGTTTAGGGTTTTCGTTTCAGTTTTCAGTAACCAAGTTACGTGTCATAGTCTGTAACAGTGACCTCGGGTCACGTGTTTGTTATCAATATAACGTGGTTGGTTTATTGCTTGTGTGTTCGATCTCTACATACTCTACACTCGTATCTACCTACGCAGGGATTCCGCACCTGCGTTGTTAGAGACATCCCGTGTACGATCCGTCCAGGAACCTAACAATTGGTATCAGAGCCAATCGGCTCGATTGTGAGGTTCGGGATTTCACGCGGGTGTAGAAAACGTCTCGTTTGACCTATTCGCGGGACGTGTTTTTGTTGGGATTGAGTTTTGCTAGTGCTTGACAGTCATTTTCAAGCCTTTGCATTGATCGGGAGCTGCTGGATTGACGAAAACAGATCTGAACAAACTTCCCTGTTCATCGGGCGAAGTTACCGTTCATCGGGCGAAGTTACCATTCTTCAGGCGAAGTTGCCGTCGCTGGAATTAGGGTTTTTGGCGAAGATATAAGGATTAGCGAAGTTAACTACAACTTCGCTCACTTCATAAGTTCGCCGTAGCGAAGTTATCCGCACTTCGCTTCAAACCCAAGTTCGCTCAACTCATAAGTTCGCCAGAGCTAGGCGAAGTTATTGGGTTCAGGCGAAGTTGTCGCTTAAATTTTAGGGTTTAGGCGAAGTTATGGCCAGGCGAAGTTATGAACAGGCGAAGTTATGAACAGGCGAAGTTATGGCCAGGCGAAGTTAAAAAAAAAAAAAAAAAAAAAAAAAAAAAAAAAAAAATTATTGTTTGGAGTTTTCGTCTGTATGGCCGGGTGTACACGATTATTGTGAGACCAAAGATGTTGTTCCGTCAACGAGTGATCTTGTTATCTCTTGGTCTTACGTGTGAACAAATACGTGTCAACTCTGGATTTGGAGTTGAGGTTGTGAATGGGATATTGTTTGAAACTGGATATTGACACATATTCGGGTGTTTGTGGGCAATGAAATTGTTGTTGTTCGTGGTTAACCAACCGAAGAAAGTCAAATTGAACTGAAGGTTTTCGTCATTACTGGATTGCGGTCAGAGCATATTATTTATGTTATTTTCAAGGCGTTCGAGAATTGGATCCTGAAACGTGATGCTTATTTATACGAGTGAAGATTCTGGAACAAGTTGGATTTAACCGGGAATTAAAGTGTCTATGTTCTTGATTGTTATCCCTGGTGATTGAAGATGCTTCGGATTAATTAATGGTCATGTGTTAGATTCTGTCAAGGTGGTTTTGTGATGAAATTGATCACCTGATGTTGAGTAGTTGAAGATTAAACCTTATCGTATGCCGACGAGTTGGTGAAGTTGTGGAGGAAGCCCAACTTCATGTGTTGGTGAAGTCAGATGGACTCACGTGATTGGTTGAGATGATCTATTGGCACGAGGATGCATGCATTTCAAAGACCTCAATCGTTATAGTCGGAGAAGCTTACACTGAAGGGGAGATCTGATATGGAAGACGCTGGGTGATTGGTAGATTTGTGAAGCTACAGGACAGATTCAGACACGGCTGGTTGATGAACAAAACAGAAGATCATCAGTTAAGAGGGAGTCTGTTAGTGCATGTTTTGTAACAGATGATCTTTCGTGTTTGTTAGAATTGAGAGCAACGGTCAAAGGGGAGACTGTTGGTGCATTCTGTGACCGTCGCTATGCAATTCTGACCAGCGGATCGTCACAGGCGAAGTTAGCACAACTTCGCCTAGGCGAAGTTATAACAACTTCGCCAACGGTTGTCCATGAACACGTAACATGAGGTCGGAAAACTTGGTTTCTAAGGTTCGACGACCCGAGGTCTCGAACCGGGTAAAACCATAACGAGAAAGGTAGGATAATATTGACTACACATACCACTAGTATAGTAGAAACAAGGAACACAAGATCGAAATCGAAAGTGAAGAATAAGATCCGGATGTATTGGTTATTCGAACAAGTTTGACATACATGTTTCAGGATCCAATTCATCCGGATCTTGTTCTCGAACCAAAAACCATAGTGGGATGATGATGATCCCACTCTCGACACCACTTGTTAGTCCCGGTGCTGATCGATACGAGATCCGCACGAGGTCTAGGAGTGCGGAATCCTCCTAGACTCGTATATGGTGTATAGACGAAGAACACAAACACGTACACGATCAAATACACAAACAAATACAAGAATGGATAATCAAATCTGCAGATTCATATAATAATAAAACACGTTACATACCGTAACATAAACAGAAACACGACTGACCCGAGGTGAGCTCTACCTCGGGTCGTCTCACACGACTCTCACTCTCTTGCTCTCTCTTGACACTCAAACTGTAACACACACTCTCTGAATTACTGGATTCACTCTACATAACCTAACACGACACATGTATATATAGACAATCTTCACGGGCTTGGGCTTCAGTAGGCGAAGTTGTTCATAACTTCGCCTAGGGCGAAGTTGTGATAACTTCGCCTAAGGCAGAAGTTGTTACAACTTCGCCGTTGGCGAAGTTGTTATAACTTCGCCTAGGCGAAGTTGTGCTAACTTCGCCTGTGACGATCCGCTGGTCAGAATTGCATAGCGACGGTCACAGAATGCACCAACAGTCTCCCCTTTGACCGTTGCTCTCAATTCTAACAAACACGAAAGATCATCTGTTACAAAACATGCACTAACAGACTCCCTCTTAACTGATGATCTTCTGTTTTGTTCATCAACCAGCCGTGTCTGAATCTGTCCTGTAGCTTCACAAATCTACCAATCACCCAGCGTCTTCCATATCAGATCTCCCCTTCAGTGTAAGCTTCTCCGACTATAACGATTGAGGTCTTTGAAATGCATGCATCCTCGTGCCAATAGATCATCTCAACCAATCACGTGAGTCCATCTGACTTCACCAACACATGAAGTTGGGCTTCCTCCACAACTTCACCAACTCGTCGGCATACGATAAGGTTTAATCTTCAACTACTCAACATCAGGTGATCAATTTCATCACAAAACCACCTTGACAGAATCTAACACATGACCATTAATTAATCCGAAGCATCTTCAATCACCAGGGATAACAATCAAGAACATAGACACTTTAATTCCCGGTTAAATCCAACTTGTTCCAGAATCTTCACTCGTATAAATAAGCATCACGTTTCAGGATCCAATTCTCGAACGCCTTGAAAATAACATAAATAATATGCTCTGACCGCAATCCAGTAATGACGAAAACCTTCAGTTCAATTTGACTTTCTTCGGTTGGTTAACCACGAACAACAACAATTTCATTGCCCACAAACACCCGAATATGTGTCAATATCCAGTTTCAAACAATATCCCATTCACAACCTCAACTCCAAATCCAGAGTTGACACGTATTTGTTCACACGTAAGACCAAGAGATAACAAGATCACTCGTTGACGGAACAACATCTTTGGTCTCACAATAATCGTGTACACCCGGCCATACAGACGAAAACTCCAAACAATAATTTTTTTTTTTTTTTTTTTTTTTTTTTTTTTTTTTTTTTTTTAACTTCGCCTGGCCATAACTTCGCCTGTTCATAACTTCGCCTGTTCATAACTTCGCCTGGCCATAACTTCGCCTGGCCATAACTTCGCCTAAACCCTAAAATTTAAGCGACAACTTCGCCTGAACCCAATAACTTCGCCTGCGGCGGCTGTTCGGACCGAAAACGCACAGAAACGTGCCAGAAACACCAAAAACGCTCTGATACCAATTGTAGGTTCCTGGACGGATCGTACACGGGATGTCTCTAACAACGCAGGTGCGGAATCCCTGCGTAGGTAGATACGAGTGTAGAGTATGTAGAGATCGAACACACAAGCAATAAACCAACCACGTTATATTGATAACAAACACGTGACCCGAGGTCACTGTTACAGACTATGACACGTAACTTGGTTACTGAAAACTGAAATGAAAACCCTAAACGAACAACTCGTAATCTGTTCTGCTGAACAGTATTTAAACACGACAACTTCGCCACAGGCGAAGTTGTCAATAACTTCGCTGATTCAACAAGTTCGCCATAGCGAACTTGTTGACAACTTCGCGCATTACAAAACAAACATAAACAAAACATAATTACATTACAGACTCGATTACAAATGCTAGACTATGAACTACTGACATACATGTACCAACAGACTCCCCCTTGGCAGTAGCTTCATATCTTGATCTTCAAATCTTGAGTCTTGTAATCTTTACCTCTACGCGTGCGCCCCTTCTCTCACACATACCGACACTACCCTTTGATATTTCCTAGCTTGATCCTTCCAAGCAGGAATGTAGAAGATCTTCTTCTCGTTGAGCACTTTCAAATCATCCTTCGATAGATTAACAAGATGCATCGGGTCGTACACCCGAAGTACTTCTTGTTCATCCTCATCTTCCATTACCGCCTCAGCTGTCTCACAATCCACGTACCACCATTTTAAATCTTTTAGGACGTTCTTGGGCATAACTTTCATCGGTACTTCTTTCAAATGACGGACTGGTTTATACTTCATTACCATCCAAGGTTTGCCGTCAGCCCTCATTCCACGATCTTTGTCTTCTATCAACTTTCCTTTTTGAGGCTTTAGGAGTTCAAACTTTTTGTCTTTAATGGCTTCTTTCCAGACGATCTTCCCAATGATTCTTGCCATATCATCATTACTTCTATTGATCAGCCCCAATCTCGCTAAATCTCTCACCTCACATTCTGGTAAGGAATTCAGAGATCTCAACAATCTCTTAAAGTACTGAATGCCGTCGTACCGTTTGATCACAAATAGTTTCAGCTCTTTGTCGTACAACCAGCATATGATTCCTTTCTTTGACTCTGCATAGCCCTTTATATTATAAGTCTTTCTGAACATCGTTGGCACTGCAGGCTTCTTGGTTTTAACAAACCACTGAGCACAGCCTTCTTTCCAGTTCGGCTGCTCCTCCCATACTGTATCTTCTATCATGCTCTCATCCCCCAATTCTGATCTCTCAACAGCTGGAATCTCATGTTCCACTGAATCATCCACAATCTCACCTTCTTCTAATACATCTTCCACATTAATCTGTTCTCCAATCCTCTCAATCTCATCCATAGGCAACACGTCATCATCATCCATCAACTCATCGTCCTCCTCCTCATCCAACTCCTTCAACGCATCAATAACGTCTTCAACATCAGCGTCGTCATCCACAACTACAACATCATCACCAGCTGCATTTGTAGACTCCCCCTCAGTTGTGGAAGCTCCAAGAGCCTGAGAGGTTCTTGGCAGCTCATCACCTGCACCTGAAGGTGCATTGGGATCATCGTCATGATCTTCTCGTCTTTTCGTTCTCAACTCATCGCCCCTACACGTCTTCTCCCCCTGAGATGCCCAAGTAATCCTTGAAGGCATCTATTATTCGTCCATGTTCAACCAGGAGGGCTGCTTGTAGTCGATTGGATTCCACTAGGCGGTCAATAGTCTTTGACTGTTCAGCAACAATCCGCTCTAGCGAAAGAATCCTCTCGGTATCTGAAGTAGGCAATGGAGTTGGTGGAACATCAGCAGAAGTGACCCGCAGGTGGTACACTTGGTAACCCTGCAGTAGAAGTTATTGTCGACTCCACAAACCGTGCAACTACCACCCGGTGGATTAAGCGGTTGAGGTGGTAGGGACACAATTGTTGGTGCCGACGTCGATCGCCCGTAACCTGTGCAGTAGTAGGAATAAGAGACATACCAGATAAGGCAGGTGGAGCAAAACGTACTAGTCTTGAAGATTCTCCAGCTCCCGAACCTATCCCTCTCTGTTCTCTTCTTGAGCGTCTTAGCACAATCTGTACTGCCTCCTCTTCATCCACTTCATCCTCATACTCCTCCACAGTTCTCGGCCTCTTTCCCGTAGTCCCGTTCACGAGACACCATAAGTCTTCTTGCCTCAGCAAACGTCTCGTCTAGATCAGAGTCAGCTACCGAAGTAGCTGCTCTGGTAACATCCATAAACTGAGGACCCGAGACATCCATATCAAACAAACCATGTCCACTAAAAGCAGCATCTAGATCAACGTTTTCAGCAGTGGACACAGCCTGAGATATAGTAGCTGGCACAGCAGCAGAAGATACAACAGGCGCAGCTGATACAGCATGAGGTGCTGCCGCCTGATGTGGTTGCGGATCCCTGAACTCGTCCCCTCCTGCAGGAACATACTCCGGGTTAATGAGATACCCGAAAAGTGGAGTATGCCTGGGACGCCGCTCAGGGTTTGCTTCGAGTGCTCGACGTTCTGCACTGAGCAAAAGATATGTTTTGTTACGCACTCAACGTATCTGATAGGGCGTCTTTTGCGGTACAGACGGAGCGACATGATTGATAATCATTTGTAGGAACCGAGGATACATAATAAAACCGCTCGCAGCGCCGTCGCCCCGTTTCTGACGATCAATCTCGTAAAAGATTAGCTGACTAAACGAATATCTGCGGTTGTAAGTCAGCGCAATCATAGCCGATTGCATCGTCGCACCCATCCCCATCTGTTCCTAGCCTTTCTCTGCCGGACATGCATAATATCAACACATGCATCAAAAAGCGCCATTGATCCAGCAGAAAGCCTTTCCTCCTCTGCGAGTCCCCCCAGCGGACCCGAATAACCCATCCTTAAGTAAGCTCCGTCACGGAAAGGAGCTACGAATTCCGTTGGGTCGTCTCTCGTTTCATCACCGAACTGCAGAGCCAACCGTATGTCTTCCGAGGAAAACTGTATGTCCTTGACCATTGACAGTTGCTCGCATCACTGGAGGCTCAGGTCTGCAATCATAATACACCCGTCTGCCAGAAATCTTGAATGTTGGGGCAGAGATATGGGTAGTGTATTAGTGATCGCGTGAAAAACTCGTGATCGTTGGAGAAATGTGATAATCTCCCTATAGTCTTCAACGCCTCGTGCGTCTGGATCCAAAGTGATGTATTGGTTATGGGCTGGGAAGAATTGTCGTTGCTCATCACCATCATCACCTCCAGCACCTCCAAACAGCAGCCATATCTGCACAAAAACAATTCAAGTGAGAGACCATATAACCATCTCACAAGTTCGCTGAGTACCCATGTGCGAAGTTGTGATGTACAGGCGAAATTAAAGGTGAGGCGAAGTTGGGAACAACTTCGCTTCATCTGTAAGTTCGTCTAAAAAACTTATAAAAAATTTGAAATAGGCGAAGTTGTGTTCAAGGCGAAGTTATGGATAACTTCGCCATAGGCGAAATTAAGCTTCAAGCGAAGTTGTGGATAACTTCGCTGAAGGCGAACTTAAGCCACTGGCGAAGTTGAGAATAACTTCGCGTAAACCTTAACTTCGCCTGAATCTGAAACGGCGACTGTTCAGATTCAAACAAGGTTTATCCGATGTTTCGGACCGATTTTAAACGATCTAACAATGAAGTCCAACATATTTTCAATGGTGTTAGGATGAAAAGGTCGTCCATGAAACACGTAACGTGAGGTCGGAAAACTTGGTTTCTAAGGTTCGACGACCCGA
Source organism: Bidens hawaiensis (assembly GCF_021521415.1). Lineage (NCBI taxonomy): Eukaryota > Viridiplantae > Streptophyta > Magnoliopsida > Asterales > Asteraceae > Bidens > Bidens hawaiensis. The sequence continues at coordinate 398,392 of NW_027492634.1, forward strand.
GGTCTCGAACCGGGGTAAAAACTATAACGAGAAAGATAGAAATGATATTGACTACACATACCACGAGTATAGTAGAAACTAGGAACACAAGATCGAAATCGAAAGTGAATAACAAGATCCGGATATAATGGTTATTGTAACAAGTTCGCCGGAATTTCGAAAATAAGTGATACTGTTACTGTTTAAAATCCCTTATATAGGGCAGAGTTGGTTCAGGCGAAGTTACGCTTAACTTCGCCAAGGCGAAGTTAAGCACAACTTCGCCGAATTCAACAACTTCGCCCGTAATTTTCAAAATCAGCCCTTTAAGTTTGAATAATCTTGAATTTAAACCTTATAAGTTACCAAAAAGAGTTAAACAAATTATGATCAAGACCCAGTAACCAACAATACAATAATATAACTACAAAAAAAACAACAAAAAAACTTAGAAAAATTTTAACGAAAAAAGGGATCAAATTTCAGTCTAGTCAGGGACCACTGCGTTTTAGAAAAGATCCTAACAGGAATCATACTAACGATGTGACTGTCACTTAGATCCGTGTTTAGCTGTATTATGACATAGAGACACAGGTTGTAAGCATGTAAATAACGTAAATGGTTTTCATCGTTTCTGTGATACGGATTAAGGTTCAGTTAAGCTCAAAAATTTAAGTTGGCAACATCTCAGAGATAATGATGTCTTCTATCTATTCTCAAAGCGTATTTGGCTATACCCAAGTCACCCCGAATTGACTTCGACCCATAATGTCTGATTATCTTGTAGATACACTATGTCTGCCTCCCGTTTTCTTCTAACTCCAGACTTGAGAAATTTATATACACGTATATATATATATTATATATATATTATTTTTATTATTATTATTATTATTTTTTTTTTTTTTTTAAATTAAACATTTTTTATCGACTTCGGAGTACTAAATCACTGCAAGTCCCGAATCTGGATCACTGCAGTATCTTGAAATGCTTTCTTTCACGGGAATCAGAACACTCACAGGCTCGTGTATGACTGGGTAGTCCGCTTTTCTGCCTATCCTTCGAAAAGATATGTATGAAGACATACAAAACTCTTAAGGAGTTTCCACGTAAATTCGAGTAAATTTAAGTGAGTATCACATACACTTTTACGCACCATAAAAAATTACCATGACATACAATGACTGTTCTAAAGCCTTTTAAGCCTAATAACTTCACTAGTTAAGCACACACAATCAATATATATATCATTTTCCAAGGTTGGATCAATTTTCTGTTAAACACAGCATAGAACTTCATACGAAGTAACAGACTTGAACATTAATTTTCATTTCCCATAAAAAAACTTTAAATTCAATCGCCCCAATCACGTCAAAGTCGTCAGGTAAACGGCTATCCTGAAGATCCAATGGATCAACTGGACCGACCACATACAAGTATGTGTCCTTCTTACTAAGTATGACCGACTAATTTTCAGCAACTGAAAGAACACACGTCATAGCTGCACCGGTCACTTTCAGTCTTCCGGTTAATGGCTATCCTCATTCTCTAAGTTGAAACGAGGACCAAAACATATCCTAGGATATGTCCATCAAACTGAGGTAACCGACTAATTTTAAGCAAAAATGACCCATGTTTGTTTTTTTTTTT